>NC_059475.1:38388357-38750024 GCF_018139145.2 Gymnogyps californianus
GGCAAGAGGAGATTTTCCTCACAAAAAATCATTAGTCAAACCAGTAGATCATTATAGTAAATTAAGAGAGATAAATTATTTTTGTGCACATTTCAAGCAAAGTAATTTACACAACTGCCCTCTACTAAAAGTGCTATGATGAAATCTGCCTGATCTATGCACTATTTACTTTGGCCAGCCCATAGGATTATGTTCAGGCTTAAAGTGGGAATAAGAGGAACGGAAATGTTTTCGGTCTGATAGCAACAGCTGTTATAGCGTAATAAAGAGTTCAATGCTGTTGACCCACCTTCTTCATCTTGCCCTTCCTTGGGATTCTCTTCAATCTGAAGGTCAGTAAATTCCTTAAGTATTCAGCGAAGATTTCCTGAGGCCTCCCACGCACATTAGGGGCTGCTGTTTGTTACTGGGGGTGGCACAAGACCATCATGACTTTCAGACTCTTCCTCCACAGTTCTGTGACAGATTCCTCTCTATTTCTTTTCTCTGTAAGACAGGTTACCTTTTAGCGCCTCCCTCACTAGCTTTGAAATCAAGTGATTTCTAGCAGCAGATTCCCAGTGTTTTTTTCCTCCAATCTCATCAAGTGAGAAGACACACAGCCAGTCTGGTGCAAGAAAAGGAACAGTCAAGTCAAGTTAGTGGACAGCAAATCCAGTAACTAGCCACACAGCTGATGAGTCTGGTTAGATTTTCAGTCCTCTATGTTGGAAGAAACAGAACAAATACTTTTTGGAGTGAAAACAGGAGATAAAGCTATATCCTTTTCTAAAACCTGCTTTAATCTAATCCAATCCTAGGATGTGGGCTGTGTACTTAGTAATAAAAAAACATTGTTGTCCAAAAGAATGGTGAAAGTAAAACAGGCCCGGCACATAGGGGATCTTCTACTTTGCACTTTTCAGAGGCATTCCTCAAGGACACAACTGCACCCTCAGTAACCACTCTTTTGATTTAAAAATGAAGGCACATTAATCTCCATCTCATTAGTAATTATAAGCTTTTAGATCATGTGGAAAAGAACATCATCATTCTCCACTGCAGAATGGAGACCAGCATTACAAATACTGACACAAGTGGCTCCCCTTTCCATATTTAGTTTTCTTGTATTCTTTTCAGCTTTCCAAAACTGTTTTTGTAAAACTGAACTTGTGCTAATTTTTCCAAATAAGCTGGTTAAGAAGATATATCACTAATGGTGCAATAGCTTCATGCATTTACTCCTAGGATCTATGCTTATTAATAATCAGAAAGTTCTTTACTAGATCCACTTTGGAAAATACATCAATGTCCTAATATATTATATTCTACAGAAGTTTACATACTTACTTGAAAGATTAGGCATAACATTACATATGGCTTGTTGCTGACCAGAAACACTTGTGAGTTGCTAACTTGCTATCCTGGATTGTTATTTTTCCCTAAAAAAACTGTGATTGTCAGTGCTGTTTAAAAACATATGGTCTTACAAAGAGGCTAAAGGCTGTGGAGCAATGGAGACTTTTCCCACAACTGCTGAACAACTGGGTGTGAAAAATACCTAATGTGCTATTCTGCCTTTCACATTTCCTAGTCTAGTTCTGTAGGCCTGGTGGGAGTGCCCTACTGCATGATCTCATTCCTGAATCCATTCCTAATTCTTTAAGATATTAAATTTTCTTTTCTGACATTAAATTTTCTTCTGCGAGTTGAAAATACAGCCTCTGTATGACATAGCCTGTGCCTTTCCTACAAGTTTTTTCTTCCCTAGCTGGTATACTGAATTTGCACAGAAAAATTTGACATTAGAGCACATGCAATTATTGGGGCTTTTGGTGTTTTTCTCCAAAAGCATATGTCCTGCCTAGTAAATATCTGAATTATAATGTTTAGGAGTATACAGAGCATTTTTTTTTTCCTCACGTTACACAGAAGGATCATTTGACATATGTTGTCCGTTAGATTGGCTTGGAAGAAGTGAGTGACAAGTGATTCCATGTTTGCTTGTGCTGAAGTTGCCACATTTTCCAAAATACTCTGTGCAAATATTTCATGGCATGTATAGCACAATGCAACACTGTTCCTGAAAAAATTGTTCAGATTTTCACAGAATCACAGAATAATTGATTTTTCAGGGTTTTTTTAGAGTGGAAATCAGATATACAGTTATGACTGAGTAGTCCTGAGCTGATTTTTTTCATCCATTCATTTACTTCAGTTGTTCAGTATTTTCCTACAATATCATATTGACACAGAAGGGTAGGAAATATATTTTCAAACCTCTTCACTCAAAATAAGTGAAAGACTCATGCTTCTTTCCACAAGCTGAATTTGTAAAGCTGGCTGTATGGAGCCTTTTCCAAGATACGAAACCCCACAACATATTTTCAATTAATTTTGTGGCACAAGAAGTGTAATATCTGATCGGGGATCTTGACAAACATTCCTCACAGGATAAGTTCTGTAGGGCAAAGGCAATATAATCATAAGACAGCACTCACCTGTTTTATCATTGCCTAACAGCTCACTCCTTGTCCTAAATGATAAGCTAAGACTTTCCAAAGATGATAAGTATGTTCTTTCAGACACATTTAGATATTGATTTTTAAGATATGGCTCTACCCACTGTCTGACACATGAAGAGGTTTCATTTGGGCAACAGAATCATTAGTCACTTCTGAAAATCCTGGCCCTCCCCATGGCTAGACAGCCGCAACAAGATGCCGGGATGCCATTTCCAGCAAAGCTAGTTGGCATCTTCTGATGCTGCAGCAAAAAGATTTATCTGGGATTTTAAGGTGTCAGGAATGAATCTAGATCTAGGTTTACCATCATGCAGGATATAACAAGAAACAAAGGAGGAGAAAATAAGCATAAATGTTTTATTTGTTTCTTGTTCATAAAAAAAAGTTTTCTGAAGACAAAAAACCAGGAGTCATGGGATGTTCTTTTTTGTATATAGTTAGAGTATACGAAGAAGCTTGGATATTTTTTTTTTCCAAAGGATTTTGTCATTAGGAACTTTAGGAATGTGGAGTCTTTTACTGCCCTTTCTAATAGAGAGTTGAATGATATAACATTGTGTACAGGGATAATTCTGAACATTAAGTGGTTAGTTATTAACAAATATCTAATAGGCACTTTAGAATAGCTCTTAGCAACAACAAAACCAATACTTGAAGCAGCCTTAATAAATATCACTTTTCTCAGCTCTGTCTCTCTCTTATTGTTTTGTTACTGCTCCTCCTATTACCCCTATATTTTTCTGGCATTGGAAGGACCTGAATTTGCAACGTACATGTCTGTAGCACTGAAAGCATGCATTAGTTTCATATTTGAAAAAAACAAGAGTGTAATGACAGTTTTCTCTCCTTACAGTAAATAATATTAAAACCCTTTGTTTAGGCCCATTATTCTATATGAAAAGGTTTAGAGACTATTAGTGATTGATAGGAAATAAAATGAAATTTCAGTGCAGCCAGAGGAACTCAGAAGATCCACGAAGCTGGTGAAGGGTCGAGAGAACAAGTCCTATGAGGAGCCGTTAAGGGAACTGGGGTTGTTTAGCCTGGAGAAAACGAGGCTCAGGGGAGACCTTATCGCTCTCTACAACTACCTGAAAGGAGGTTGTAGTGAGGTGGGTGTTGGTCTCTTCTCCCAAGTAACAATCAATAGGACAAAAGGAAATGGCCTCAAGTTGTGCCAGGGGAGGTTTAGATTGGATATTAGGAAAAATTTATTCACTGAAATGGTTATTAAGCACTGGAACAGGCTGCCCAGGGAAGTGGTTGAGTCACCATCCCTGGAGGTATTTAAAAGACATGTAGATGTGGCACTTAGGGACATGGCTTAGTGGTGGACTTGGCAGTGTTAGGTTAACAGTTGTACTCAATGATGTAAAAGTTCTTTTCCAACCTAAACGATTCTATGATTCTATGGTATATTTGTTTTCTCAAAATAGCTCTTAACATCTTTGCAAATGTGGTCATCCAAAACTTAGGCAGATTAATCTTTGCTAGGAAACAATTAGTTGGATGCATTTTCTGGTAGTTTGTATCTAATTCCTATTTTGTACTGCAAACCAACTCTTTAATTTATCTGATTACCTTTTAATTTAATTTTCTGCATCCATCAGTTTATATGATAAAAGAAAAAGCACCCATTACAGATCTTAGCATTTAAGTTAATTGATACTATTAAACTGACAGCTAAAACTGACAGAGTTTGTATGTGATTTTTACCATAGCTAATCCTACATCCTCTTAAACAATAGAGTCTGAAATTTCATCAAAGAAAAAAAGAATCTGCCAGGTAGTATTGGAATCCTGTTCTTTCTATTGGTTTCCCGGTTAGTATCAAGCTTCTTTAAGCCCTTCTCTAGGTCTGTGCAGTTTTGAACTAACTTGTGCAGTTGCTCTTCAGCCACTTATTTTCATCTGAACAATGGCCATGTGAGGCGCTAAGGAGATCACCATCAGACAGGCTGTCTCTTGCCATGCTCTTATGCAATTTTGTAAAACACTGGAAAACTCTATTGTAATTTAGTGGTATCTTATACACAGTTAATGTCACTGAAGGCTCAGGGCAATGGTGACTCTGGCTGATGGAGTTCTTTCATCCAAAGCACCAGAAGGAATTTGAATTATTGGAAATATTTCAGATGCTTATAGAACACATTCCTGGTCTGTTTAGCAAACAAAATCTCAATACAAATGAGATTTTTAGTGAAAATCAGACAATCTACATGAATACCCCAAAATCTCTAGGCTTCTAAATAATTACCATACAATGTCTACTCTGTAGCTTTTTTTCTCCTGTGCTTGTTCATCAGAAAAGAATGAAAGGAAAATGAAGTGGTATTCTTCAGGTTATTTCCCAAAGTATCTGATAATACTTGGTCAACATCAACATTTTTTTCCAGCTTCCCTAGAAGTAGCACCACTTACCAATGTTCTAGACAGAAGTCTGTTTCTTCTAATGTTTTGTAAGCTCTTTTCTTTTAATTGAGACTATATTATTGCAATTCTGTTTTAGATATACCATATAAAATGCAGAGACAGTTTAAAGACTATTTCAGCTATATGCAGAAATAATTTGATGAATAACTATAACAAATACATATGTTTTTATAAATAAAATCCCAGCTGTTTGAAAATATCATTCCTATAATATCTGCTCAAGAGATCTACATGTTGTTTGCAATCAAATTTTTAATAAATGCTTATGTAAGGAAATGTGATTTTTTCCAAAAATATTGCTCTTCTTTCCCCTTGCCTTGCCTTTGCCTTTGCCTTTGCCTTTGCCTTTGCCTTTGCCTTTCCTTTCCTTTCCTTTCCTTTCCTTTCCTTTCCTTTCCTTTCCTTTCCTTTCCTTTCCTTTCCTTTCCTTTCCTTTTTCCTTTCCTTTCCTTTCCTTTCCTTTCCTTTCCTTTCCTTTCCTTTCCTTTTTTCCTTTCCTTTCCTTTCCTTTCCTTTTCCTTTCCTTTCCTTTCCTTTCCTTTCCTTTCCTTTCCTTTCCTTTCCTTTCCTTTCCTTTCCTTTTCCTTTCCTTTCCTTTCCTTTCCTTTCCTTTCCTTTCCTTTCCTTTCCTTTCCTTTCCTTTCCTTTCCTTTCCTTTCCTTTCCTTTCCTTTCCTTTCCTTTCCTTTCCTTTCCTTTCCTTGACATTAAATGAATTAGTGGTAAATATCAGACATATTTAGGTTAGAGGAACATGAACAGCAAGAAGTGATGGTGAAAGAAGACGGTATTTATGCTTTATGGGTAATGCTGCCAAATCATCTGGTAGTTGTCCTTTTAATAACCTCTTTTTATTTAATTTCTGTTAAAAATATCTCAAAAGCCCTTGGTGAAGCCATAATTTAACAAAATTCAATATCCTGTAAGAAACAACAGGTTTAGAAGTCCTCAACCATGCCCTAGAAAAGCCAAAAGAACATGAACAATCTACAGTATTTCTGGGAAAAGACCGTGTTGTAATCCTTTGCAGGCCAGAATCAGCAGAGATTTTAAATCTTCTCCTGCAAATGTTAACCCCACAACTGACAAATCTCAGGGGAAAATCTCTGATGATTTTCACTGACTTTAAGAACAGCTCAAACATTATTTTTCTCTGCAAGCAACTAGTACATTAAAAGTAAAGTGGCACATTGGAGATGAATTTTATTTGAACTTACACAGTTTTATGTGTAATGTTCAGATATCTGAAAGCTGATGGAAGAATCCTTTAACGGCAGATTGAAACAGAATAATGAGTAGAATGTGGTAAGGCAGAGGGCAAAGGGTCAAGTCAGGACTCTATCTTCATTCAAACCTCTTGGCCTTACTGCAGAGCTGGAAAACAGTCTAGAATACAGACCTTGAATTTCAATTACTGGTGCTATGTCAGCGCAGCAAAAGGATGCACTTATATTTGTTTGGGATTTAGATCAAAATAATGCAATTCATCCCTTTACACATTTGATGGCATTTCTGTTTAATCAACTTCAGCATTTTCCCACAAGTACCTATGGCGGGATTTTCGCAGCACAATGACAAAGTAAAAACGTTTTAAAAATTTGCTATGGACTCCAATAGCTGAATTTTTTTGACCAATTCTAACTCAAGATTACAGTGTTTCTATATGGAATTATTCTTTCCCATAAAGCAAAGACATCATTTATCACATGAGATGTGAAACTTATTATAACCTTGGGTTTTGACAGCAATGTCTGAGTGATCTTGAAGATAGCTTTGCCTGGGCAAATATTAAAAGAACAGAATAAACAGAAGTAGGATATCTCTTTCATTTGCTTAATCTCTCAGAACAAATGCTCAAAACCCAAATATTTCATCTGTAGCTTGATTTATGTATTGACATTTTAACACCACAATCAACTCTGATATACACAGATATATGCATTAACTTAGCAACTAGACTGTTCAGTTAGCCCACAATTCATGTTGCAGATGCACAGACTCCAAGATAGCTCAGCGCAGCCTGCTTTGGTCTGGCAAGCTTGCTGACAAGAAACAGTGCAAATGCAGTGATTTTGTTTCAATATCTGTAGAAGTAGCCACATTCTCATCACACAGATCTTGAACCACCAGGTATGACTGAACACAAGCTGACTTTATGTAGAGGCAGCCGAGATGTGTGTGCACTACAGAACTTCAGGTTCCGGTTGAATATACTATGTGAGATGCAGCATAGTAAGGATATGGCCATATCACTACTAGACTCTTGCCTCCATGATCTCCTGTCCTCCTGCCTCCAAGACAATAAACCTTCTTGGAACAGAATATAATGCAACGTTGAACATAGACACTGAGCTGACACTATGTACACCAGGCTGCCATAGCTGGGATCCTTTCTTAACCCATGTGTTTCATTTTGCTCTTATTCTATTCCTGCCAAATAGGGAACAGACTGCAGGGCTGTCCTGTTGTAATGGTGATGCTGGAGACTTACTACATCAGTCTGGCTAGCAATACGTGGAAGATCCATTCCTTCTCCTTCGCTTCTCCTCTGGTGCTGCCAGCAAGCTGAGCGCTCTGCCCTTTCCTGGGGTACAGGCAAGCAGCACAGGGGCTGGTGCATTAACTCCAAGAGAGACAAATCAGCATGGTGGAAACATGCAGCTGCCCTTCCAGAGCTGCTCCCATCTTCCACCACACTTGCTTTGATGCTGGTCAACCATTTAGCAGCTTTGTCTGCTAAGTTCTATCCTTGCTAAACCCAGTTTCATCCCATTTTCCATGCCTGCAGTCTTTCCTTCAAAAATCTGCCTACAATAGAAGCCTTGCACATGATGGAGGCTGGGTCTGTAAATTGCTTTATGCTTGGCAGCATTTAGCAGTCATTCCCCTCATCTCCTCCCAACCTTTATATTTTATATTATTTTGTGGTAATATTCAGAATGTCAGTACAGACACTTTGTATTTTCAAGTTTCCACATCATACCTGGCCCTGTGGCTGGTATTCACTAACCTGCAACTGCTCTAGTTCCAAAACACATGCCGGATCTTAGGCTCTGGGCTACTGAAGCCTAAAACTGTCATGAACATGACGTATATAGCTACCAGAGGCAGCAGGTTCTGAATATTCAGTAACGCTAGAGCAGTATATTGCATGGGCTATGTGCTGCGAACATTATTCATAGTTCACTTGTGAGTCAATTGTTTGCAGCATTTGCTGGAGGTAAGAGGGATTTTCAACCTTTAAAAATAGATGTTAACAATAGGCATGAATATTACCTTACATGCATATATATGTGAGTGCCTACTGCAGAGCTATAGCTAGCCATCTGAACAGAAGCAAACAGCTGCATCAGCACGGTACTGATGAGCTGATTAGGCCTGTTTCAAACGTACGGTTGTACATGAAGTTGTGCTGCTTTTCAAAGTTACGTCATTTCATCACGTATTGCTGAACACAGATCTGCCAGGATATGGGGGGCTGGCTCCTGGTTACTTACGGCTATACATCACTCTCCAGCCATCCAGCCATATACTGACAATGGCACCGAAGTCAGGTATATCACAGCTGTTAAAATGTGGTGGGAGGGGAAAACTCATTTTTGTCTGCACAGCCTACTGCACCTGCATTTGAGAAGGCATGCCAGAGGGTGGAAGCAAGGAGATGTTTTGCTTCCTTGTCTCCTCTGGGCTTCTGAAATGTTTGCAATAAGTACTCTTCTTCATTTATAAAGTAACAATTTCTGTAGGCCCCACAGATTTTTTTTGCTGCAAAGATAAAAATGACAATCTGACAATTTTACCAAAGGTAGTGGAAAAAATACAAAGTTGACAAATTGACAGAGAAACGGATTCAGATTGGATTCATAAAGAATAATGCGCAAATATATATATATATATGTATACAGAATGATTGAAAATTGAATTGTTTTTAATATTGTTAAGCACCTTAAAGTGAATTTCTTGAAATATTTCCACGCTTTGTAGAGATATGTAACTTTGAGGCCTCAGAGTAGTTACCAGGATTTCATTCACAGTAAGGCCTGCCAACCCTGAAACAAGTGGGGTACTTTGCCACTTTGTTCTTGTTCTTCAGCTCTGGCCAGGTAATGAACAAAATTCCTTTCATAGTTTGATTTAACATAAGGCTTAAAAAACATATTTTAATAATGTATGAGGCTTACATTACAAAAAAGTTATCGCAAAGGAATGCTAAGGGGTTCTAAATTAGGCCTGACCTCTAGAAATACTTGCTAGCCACCTAACTCATCTCAATGTGCTTATCTGTTTCTGTGGGACATTTCACATTAGCAAGACATTTTTAAGGCTTATTTCTACATGACGACACATTTTTACATGAAGATAGAAATGTCTAAACTGGTTCTTTTTGTCACACTAAGTTATCATCACAAAAGCACTTTAGGGAGAATAGATTCTAAATAACACAGTCTAGGTTTGTGCTAAAATCAGCATGTTCCTAATCAAAATCTCCAAACTGAGACTAATTAGACATGAATAGGATCATCCTTGCTTTTTGCAGAACCAAAATCTGACCCAGATTATGAAAAAACAATACCATTTGTAGTTTTACCCAACTGGACATTAGATGGATCAAATGACTGAAAATATTCTCGGATTTCTGGGTGGGCGTGTCTGTGGGTTTGGGAGGTATCTCAATTTTTGCCTTCTAATTGTTGCAACAGAAACTGAAAATATTTGTTTCAGCAACCATTCTCTCCCCAAGTCCTCTTACTTCAGGAGAACACTGGAATGCTGTAAGTGTCAGTACGGATAACACTTTCACATGTATGCTGCTCGCTGACCTCAAACTACATGAATAAAAGGCCAAGAGAAACCATGGTGGAATAAGATGCAGTGTTTTAGTAAGGAATACACGTTTCTATATTTTTTGGCATTGTGCCACTCTGTTCAGAATTAAGGGATGGATTATTGTGGATTTGTTTTCTTTCAGGAATTAGGGCTGGCCCTGGCTTAGCTTCAGTACTGCAGAGGTATTAACTGCAATGCATTTCTGTCTTACAGCTTCATCCCATTTAGCCATTGTGACTTTGGAGTGACTTCCAAAGCAATCCAATCAGAATGAGTTGGCAGATTAATGTTAACTTTCATGTCAGGACTGAAGGCAATGCAAAATGAAAATGCTAAAAGAAGAGGCATTGCACCAGCCATACTGTAGCTAAAAATAAAACTAAACTGTCTCATGTGAGCTAATGAGCCTTTGTTCAATCTACAAATGGGTAAAGCATTAGTAAACTGCCCTTCTGTGTATTAATCACTCTCAAAATTTAGATAAAATTGATGCTATAGCCTCTGGCCAGTATACTAGATCATATCCAAGGGCTGCCCTTTATTCATCTAAAATTTTGGATTACCACAAAAGTTTCCATCTTCCTTAGCCTTGGCAGCCACTGAGTTTGTGATAAATTTTATACTGCAGTTCCTCAGGAGCAGTACTGGCAAGATCAGAAGAAGATTCACTGTTTCACCTTTTGTTTGGGCAACGATTCAAATTGTGCTTTCCACCTTGCAACAAATCAGTGTGGAGTACACTGATACATTGTAGGGATCAGAGGCCAAGGAGGGAGTTTGGAACAGCATAAATTAACCCCCCCCCCCCCCGATACAATTTGAATATTTATTCTAATCCAAACATCAAAGATCAATGATCAGTGCAGCTTTTTGGCAGGACTGTATTACAATTAAGAAGTGCCTGTATTGTCATGTGTGACTCAAGTTTTTAGTCTAACACATTCCCCTCAATCTGATGACTTAATTTCCATCTCAGTCTAAAAATACATGTTTCTTCTCACCTGCATGATACTAGTTATGGAGACAGATACTTTTTGATCTCATGACATTTGAATGCTGTGTATGATTAAATCTAATTTTTGATTTCCAGCTCTGTAATTTCTGCTCTCCAGGAATGCAAATGATGCAACAACATGTGGTACTCTTGGATTTCTGGTTGAACAGCTTCTACTGACTGTCATTTATCACTGGTTTAAATGATATATGGCAAACAGCAAGCATGAAACCTGTTTTTCAGCCATAGTTTGTGGCTTTGGAGAGCCATTTATTCAGTGGAATTTGTAAATCTTTTAGACAAAAACAAATAGTTAAATCTCAGTGATACAGTTGTACCCACAAAATACTTTCTATTTACATTAGCTTAGCCAGGATGTTCTTAACATCAACATGATTTACTGACATTACAGTACCGATCAGCACTGTCCTAATTTTTAGCTTCTCAGATCTGTAAGTAAAGCTAGTGAGTTCCTGGTCATAATCAAATAAAACTAAGATCGTTGTTCTTCTTTCAACATTAAAGATATTTTCTTTTCACCAGGACATTTTTTCTGTTTTATTGTTACCCCTTTTCCCATATGTTAGAACACAATAAAAAAAAATTCAATCTTCCTGTCTTTCTCTGTACAGTTTTAATAACCTCTTTCTTTAATATGTAAATACACTTCTCTCAGTACTGTATTTGTTCCAAGATTCAAATATCTTCTGTTATTCACAATAGAATGGAACTCTTGATATGTAATTTTGTATGCCCACTCATTTTGCTTCTTGTAAGTTGAGAAACGTATGACAGAAACAAACCTAACAATAAAAATAGCAGGTAATGGGACTTTGGACAAATTATTGCTTTGATAATTTCTCATACTCACATAAGATGACACAGATGCTTTCTTAAAAATATACTGATACATTAAACAGTTAGTAAATAAATTAATACTAACATTTCTCTAGGATCTAACAGCTGACCTATAATAACAGCAACCTTGTAATAGGGACACTAGAAAATAGAAAGAGAGACCTCCTCATACTTACCGTATGCAATTATTCTAATGAAAACATTCTAGGCTAATAATATTGTCAACAAAATGTCATCTGCAAAGTTACTGACATTTTCTAGAAGGTCAAAACCTGATAAAAATTAAATACAGAAGTGATGGAACTAAGACCAGCTAAATTTTAAGGAAAAAAGTCACTACATGCAGTTGTTAAATATAAACTGTCAAATGCATTTGCCCCACTTCCACTCTTGGCTGCTTTGATTCTTTCTTTTTTGCAGAGTGGACCTGCTTACTCTGGAGGTGGTTGCTGTTAGCTGTGGGTTCACACGGGATGGCAAGGCGGTGGATAGCTCCTCCTGCAGCATTTCGGCTGATGCCAGCAGAACTCGGACAGGCACAGTAATGCAGTTCTTATATAACACCCCAGGGTTAAAAGCTGGGTTCCTTCCCATTTTCAGTAGCATGCAGCTTACATTTCTTGTTCTGCAGTGTCATAGAGTACCAGATATCAGTCTTGACACTGCTGAAGGACTGAACAATAGCCACTTATTATTGAGGAACCTCAAATCTACTTAATTTTTAGGTAATATAAACTGGACAAAGCAATTCCATCTTTGGAACATCTCTCTGGCATTTTTTTTAATTGCTTTTTCTTTTTCTCTAAATTTCACAAGCTATGTATGATGGTGATATTTATAGTGCAAAATTATCTTCTTCAAATGCCATGCTTCATAGTATGTGTTCACAACTCAGATATCAGAATTACTGCCAGCACATGCTACTGAACTTTTACTTGTATAGTGGAAATCACTTATTGGAAGACTTTTCTTTCCTCAACATATAATACAGAATAATGCATAGGACATTCCCCACAAGCTTAATATAATTTTGTAATGAGGAGTAGCAAATTCCCTACAGAAATAATTTGCTTGCCTTCAAGGTTTTTAATAGAGCATCGCTGCTTACACTAGTCTCTTTCTCATCCTTTTGAATTTAATAGCATCTTGTTATTAAACTGAACTAGAGCAGGAATGAACCCTGGATGCAATAGTAAACACATTGATAACTCACAGTATATTTCTGTGAACATTACATTTTGTCCAGACCAAACAAAATCACCTTCTGCTTAAAATGATCCTATTGTTTGGCGGATCAATTTATGTTGTAAGCAAAGGGCTTGTAGCATGTTGCTGAAAGTATATAAGGAAAATACAGAAAATAAAAGCATCGATTTAGCTAGAGGTAATAATGTATGTGACAGATTTTTCCTATAGCTATAAGTTCTCCAGGAAAATTAAAGAGCTTGGCTAGATTAACTCCCACATGCTCACAAAACCTGTTGTGTTCTGACTAGGGCAAAACAGAGTAGTGCATGATTTCATTCTGAAGGCCTCTGAGATAGCTCCAGGCTTGCTGATATGGTCCTTCAGCACAATGCACGGCTATAGCTACCACAGAGCTATCAGCTAATATTTGAAAACAATACAGCTGTCGTACTATCGTTCTGCACCTAGCCTAATAGGTTGGACCTGTAAACCAGCCTGATTATCTCAGATGATACAGCATGGCACTAAAGTCAGCTATGTTACTTACCAATCTGGAACTGAAGTTGCAAATCTCTCCCATGACACAGTATGGAAATATTTAAGTTATTTTGTCTTCTTCAGGATGGAATCAACAAGAAAATGACCTGTCAAACCCTAGATGAAAACAAAACTGTCAAATTCTGCAGCAAGAGAATGAAAACTTTTCTCATGAAATCTTTCTCTTCATTATTTCATCTCAAAATATGTTTTGGCTATTCTATCTCACTGGGAACTGCAAAGCAATATAATAGCACTAGTTCAGTTTATGTATACAAAAGGTTGGTAGATCTATTTAAAAAAAAATGAAAACCCAATCTAATTTATGGTCTGAAAGTAAGCATATAAATTCTGAAAAATAATATATTTAAGAAATTATAGATTGATTAAAACATTAAAGGTATAATGAAACAAGTTTAGCTATTCTCTTTATTACAAGGACGTGTTAGAGTTTAAATAAAATAAGATTCCAGCATACTTTAAATATTGCAAACTGCTACATCTAAAAGTTATTCTAAAATAATGTTTTCCTTTTTTTCCCCCAAAATATTGTTCAGTCAAATTTGCTTGTAATAATTACACTTGAAAATACATTCATCATTTGCTGTTATGGGCCAAAGTTATGTAAATATCTTATTTGGCTTTCAGTTGTTCATGCTCCACTTCATGTTCACCCACTTTAGGTGCACAACTTGAGAATCTGTAACAGGAAAGATTATTTTTCTTAACTGTGGGTTTGCCCGTGCGGCTATGGAAATAAAACATGTACATTTTTCTCTGAAATTCATTTTAAAATAGAAAACTGCAGATTCCCATAACACCTCTAAGGTTAATGAATAGAGTTGTCTTCACTTCTTTCTTTTCTATTTTCAGATGCTATTGAGTGTGCTATTCAGATGCTATTCTTCTGTGAAGTAACCTTTTTAGATCACTAGCAAGTTGAAATCTCAGATAAGGCTAATCCTTGATTTGATATTTTTACAGAGGTTATATAGTGGACTTCACTTTAACTGGATGCCAATTGTCCAGACAATCCTGACAAAAGCTGATTTTCCAGGCTAAATAAATTTTCTGTATGGTACGTTAAGCCCAGCGGAATATTTTTTTAATTCACTATTTATGGTCACTCCTAACAAACTCCTTTCATCCTCTAATAGTTTTCTCCATCCTCTTACAACTATAATTTTTTAAGTGCTGCAGATGTGCACGGGACGTTGAAAGCAAATGAAAGACAGTACTTGTCTGAAGGAGCTTACAACTGAGGCTATGGGCTTGCAAACAGTTCTGCACCTGCCCAGTTTCTCTTTGTGACAAGTCCCAAAGAACTGTGATCCTGAACCACATCTGATTCTGTATCATTTAAAGCAGCAAGAATTTGTTATTGAATTCAAATTGGAGAGGAACAAACCTCGTATCTGTTGCAGGGACTGGATTTATTGCAGTAGGACAGCAATACAAAACTGAGAGTAGGCAGTACTGAGCTGAGAGTTCAGATGCACGGGACATGAAGCAGTAAGAACTTAAGTTTCCAAGTGGGATTAGCTTCAGTAATGCTGATTGGTAGGTACTTGTTCTCTAGTGAATTTGTCAGTCCAGATTTAGGAATTTCTTGCACATGGAAAGCATCAGGGTCCTAAGATAGGACCATAGCAGGCACTAGGAGAGTAAAAAGTCACCCAAGCCAGTCTGTAAGAAAAGACCAATGAAGAAAAAGAAAAGGTTGCTGAACAGCAATGTTGCTAAGGTAGTCAGAAGGAAATTACTTTCTGCAGTATGGGGGAATTTGGATTTAGATTATTAATCCTAGCTTCTAATGGCTTTTCTCTGAGAAAACAGGCAGAAATGATGTTTCTCTTTTATACCACATCCCAGTGAAAAGATTCAGGTTCTTACCTCCCTTGTGTGCCTGATTTGGAAGAGGAATTTGAAAGCAGATCTCCCACCTCCCAAAAAAATGAACTAGAAGTGAATTATTCAGAGATAACCTAACATCCCTTCCTCTGGCAATAGGACGCCTGAAATCTGATTTGATTGTTGGCATATAAGGATGTCTATGAGATTAGTCCCAACAGACAAGCCAAGCAGCAGAACGCCTAATTTGAGAATCTGCCACGCTCACATTCGCAGCTGCTCGGCATCTTCAGGATATGCACAGGATATCGTTATCCAACATCAGAAATTTGGACACCTAGAGAATTTATTGGTGGAGTATTTCGGTGCTGAGATAATTTCAGTGCCTTTCAGGTTAAGTAGCAGCTAAGCAGGGCTTTCTGAGGGTCTCACAGCTAGATTTAGAGAACTGAAGTGGCAGTCTAAATTTAGAGAGCTAAAGTGCTATCTAAATTCCCTTGCGAAGCTATGTGGGAGAAGTAGGGAGCTAATCTTCTATTGAGGAAGGATAGCTATTTCCAAAGGCTTGGACCTAAGGAAAGCATGTGCCAATGCAACTACTGAGACACTGAGATTTCAGTACTTGCTTATGTTCCTTGCTGGCTTGTGACTATGCTGAGCTAATCATGTGAAACAACTATGTTTCTTGTACAGAAATACAGGGAATTTCTTGTACAGAAATACAGGGAAGTATTCACCACCAGTCCAAGGTCTCTGCTTAGCTGCTCTGAATCTCCTCCGTACTTAACGAGGTGCTCGGAACTGAGGTATTTGAACTTAGATACCTTAAGTAGGTGTCGTCTATGTAGCCTGAAATAGATCACAAATGGGAGATCTGGTTACAGTCGGTTTAGTTTCTGAGTTGCTATACATCAATTTCTGCTTCCCAGTGTCTCCTTCCTTTCCTTTGAAGGCATGTAGTAAAATAATATGTAATCTGCTACCTGTATAAAATATAGTACCTTTCTTTTTGTGCCTTCTCTTATGTATTGCCTGCACAAGAGTCAACACAAGTGTTGACTTTAACTCCATACTTATTTGCTAAAATCTGCTTCAGAATTATTCTGCAAAGAAAACAAGAATGACAAATAATATTATCCAAAAGTATCCCATTTTTTTTCTGTGACTAAAATGCTTTCCTTTTGAGAACTTGTGTATTAAATTTTAATCCTGAGAGAACATTCATCAATAAATTGCAGTTAGCTAGTAATTATACAAATTACTTCTAATGGAAATATTCCCAGAAGTTTAGCTACAATGTAATCTATAAAAAAATCTAATATTACTAGATAGATAGTAATATATTTGTGATGAAGAGATAAACAGGATACAATAGCTACTATTTTTGGCAATATATACTGATTTGTAGAAACTCATACTATTTATATGGTTGCAGCTTGCTAGGAACTTCATAATTAATGGTACTATTTCACTGAATTTTCTACTAATCTTTCTTCTGATGTGGTGGTGCAGTTTTTGTCAACTCTTTGAACATTTTGTTTTGCAAGAGGAGGGACTTTTCTTCTTGTAAAAGGAAATTATAATCCTTTACACAGCAGACATGGATAGCTAGTAGATGACTCTGTTGGTATATGTATGGCATGTAAAACTCAGCTCAAAGCCCTGTTCAGACAAGGAGAGACATCTGTGGATTGTTTGCATACAGACAGAATCACTCAGAAGAGGTGGAGGCTGCCATACAGCTTGCTGGTTTCTATTTTTTATTCCCAGATATAGTATAAATGTGATTGCCTTTTAACAACTTCTCATATGTTGTGGTGGGTTGACCTTGGCTGGATGCCAGGTGCCCACCAAGCCGCTCTACCATTCCCCTCCTCAGCAGGACAGGGCGGGGAGAAAATAAGATGGAAAAAAACCTCATGGGTCAAAATAAAGGCAGTTTAATAAAGCAAAAGCAAAGGCCGCACACAGAAGCAAAGGAAAACAAAAGATTTATTCTCTACTTCCCATCAGCAAGCAATGTCCAGCCACTTCCTGGGAAGTAGGGCTTCAGTACACTTAGCGGTTGCTCCAGAAGACAAACATCATAATAACGAATGCCCCCCCCCGGCTGCCCCTTTCTCCTAGTTTTTATTGCTGAGCAGACATCATATGGTATGGAATATCCCTTTGGTCAGTTTGGGTCAGCTGTCCTGGCTATGCCCCCTCCCAAGATCTTGCCCACCCCCCAGCCTACTGGTGGGGGGGCAACGTTGGAGAGACAGCCTTGATGCTGTGCGAGCACTGCTCAGCAGTAGCCAAAACACTGGTGTGTTATCAACACCTTTCTAGCTACCAATGCAGAGCACAGCACTATGAGGGCTGCTATGGGGAAAATTAACTCCATCTCAGCCAGACCAAATACATATGTGCATATGTTTATGATATGCAATTGAAAAGCAGCTTTGCAGAAAAGGACCTGGGGGTCTTGGTGGACACCAAGTTGAACACGAGCCAGCAATGTGCCCTTGCAGCAAAGAAGGCAAATGGTATGCTGGGCTGCATTAGGAGAGGTGTTGCCAGCAGGTTGAGGGAGGTGATCCTTCTCCTCTGCTCAGCGCTTGTGAGGCCACTTCTGGAGTACTGTATCCAGTGCTGGGCTCCCCAGTACAAGAGAGATATGGACATACTGGAGAGAGTCCAGTGAAAGGCCACTAAGGGGACTGGAGCACCTCTCCTATGAGAAGAGGCTGAGTGAGCTGGGACTATTCAGCCTGGAGGAGAGAAGGCACAGGCGGAATCTTATCAATGTATATAATACCTGAAAGGAGGGTGTAAAGAAGAGGGAGCCAGACTCTTTTTAGTGGTGCCCAGTGACAGGACAAGAGGCAATGGGCACAAACAGAAACACAGGAGGGTCCATCTGAACTTCAGGAAACACCAAGCACTGGCACAGGTTGCCCAGAGAAGTTGTGGAGTCTCCAACCTTGGAGACATTCAAAAGCCGTCTGGACATGGTCCTGGGCAACCAGCTCCAGGTGGCCCTGCTTGAGCCATTCTGTCATTTTGTGATTCTGTGAACTCACAGTACAACTGGAAACTTAATTTTCATGAAGTATAATGTATGTTGTGCTGGGCTTACTCTGCACAGATAGTTCTTGTATGTACTTGGGTTTAATACACTGAATTTCTTTATTACAGGATTCTGTATGAACATCTGAAAAACAGTGCACAGGGACATTTTTATTCAGGCTAAAAAGAAATGTGCTTTTAGTGCTTTATCAAGAATTTTAAAAATTCTTGAAAAATTGATAGAATGTTTAATTCCTATTTTTGTTGCAGTTACACTATGATTTAGCCTTCTAAAAACTGTTTTGACCTTCATATACTTGATATAAGCATAACCTAACCCTTTTTCTTTTGAGATACATACCAGGGGTATTGCTAAATCTGACAACAAAGAATAGTCATTAGTGAGAACTGTGATAATCTTTGTGATGGGAACATCCATCCTTTAGGTCTGGTCCAAATCTATTCACAAAATCACATGTAGATTAGAATGAGTATTTTTTAAATTCTTCTGTATAAACGGCATAAAAATACATTACACTGTACTTCATCATGTAAATATTAGCAAAGTATTTTTATTCTGTATACTGCTAGATCAAATGATCAATATTTTAAGATGAAAGGTTAAGCATGGATTTGGATTATTGTCTTGAAAATTCATGTCATTACTAGCCACATGAAGAATAATTCTTAACAGTGGGATAATTTTTTTACTCTAAACAGTAATTTTCTCCCTCCTTCCCCCCCCTCCCCCCCCATATCTCTCAGCAATATATGTGCTACACTTCCCTTGCAGGAAAAAGTACAGAAATATCAGAAACAGTATTTCTCCCCTTCACGCATGCTTGCAGTATCTAATGGTACTGTAGTAGTAATTTCCTCAATAGTGGTTCATTACCAGCAGTTAACAACCCCTTCTGGCAATTAACTAATTACTTTGCCTTTGACTATGGTAAAAGGAAATGGCTATCAAGGGCATTGTTTGCTCAATTAACCAAAAGCAATAGACACATGCTTAGTAATAATTGTAGAAGGAAATCCCTCCACAATGCATTCATCTTACTCAATTTTTCACAGGAGCTGTGCAGTCTGAAATGACAAATTAAAGAAATTCAGAAAAAATAACATGCAATTTTTTTTTTTTTTTTCAAACAAGCATCAAAGCAAGAACATTCTTCTGTAAAATGCAAGTTCCTGGGCTCAGCCAAGGTTCATGGTAGTCTCAGAGCTCAAACTAATGCAGCCATGAGCAGCTCTGGCCAGGATGGTCTCTAGTATCCTGCAAGCTGGATGTAGCCCAGGGGATGATTCCGCTTGGCCAGCTGCCTTTTCCTCAGAAGAGCTGCCACGGCTTCCTCCACGTGGGCGGAGAGATGGATGGATGGGGATGTATGCCTCCTACAGAGGGCTCAGCAACACCTCCATATGGTCCATGCAGAAAAGACAAGACAAAGCTGGTATTTCTCCTCAGTAAAAAGATTGGGCTGTATCTCTCAGTCACAATCCCTTTAGGCTTCAGCTACTCTAATCTGTGTAAGATCTGTAACAAAAAAGCATCAACCCACCAATTTATAAACAGTTGCTGGCTAAAAGTTCTTCAGTGAAAGACGGCATATTATGAAATAATTTTCGAAATAAAAAAGATGACTTTTATTCAAACAACAGCTGACATCATTTATCATTTTTCATTTTCTTCAGAGGAAAATAATATACTTCTTACATTTCATAATGCTCAATCAGTTATCTAAGAAGAACCATGAGCGATATAAACTTAATGGCAGTCCTTACCTTTTTCCCCATGTTCTTAATGCTTCTCGGTTCTCTCTGTTGTGCCACCAGGACCCGAGCCGACTCCACATTTTGTCATATGACCAAAATGCCGCTGCAAGGTGAGGTGTTTTTTTTTCCTATTTCATTTCCCTACAGATAATAATAATTGATTCACTTGTAAATGACTCACAACTCTCCAAAAACATCTGAACATTATCACTGGCTTTTCTTTCCTCCCTGTTACTGGGAATGGAAAAAAGCAACAACTCCCTCTCCCCTGACCCCTCCCACCCCCAACCATGAACTACCGCTATTTTCTGGCTAGGAAAAAAAGCAGATTTTAGAAACCTGGAGATATGATAACTGCCAATATTTCTCTTCACTTTAGAAATAATAGAAACATAAATATGTTAGAAATTCAGAGTTCTGGGACCTTGTATTGTAATAACAATTACAAAGCATCTGAGAAAAAAAGCCAGAATTATTTTCTTCCTCAGAAAGTAACGTATGTGGCCATTCCATGTAAAACACTTTCTCTTCAGTGATCTCTCTCTAAAATCAATTACACCACTTATCTTCCTTACTATTTATGTAAACAAACCAACCCAACAGTCCCCTACCTGCAGTTTCTAATTTCTTCATGTTTCCCATTGTTTTCTCTGATCTCTCTTAGCCCTGCATGAACAGGATTTACTTTCCTTTTTGCAGTGGGTAAGGCTCTTTGGAGATCTCCTTGTTAAAGGAAATGCAAGGCATAAAATACATGAAGAAGGAGATATCTTACATTTAATTCATTTTATTAAAGCCTTTTGACTAAAGAGTAAGATCTTTGTCCATGTCTAATGATCGAATGTCACTTTGATTTCATAGAAAGCCTTCAACTAATTTTAATGAGTGATCAAGTGTTAAAGAAGGTTTGTAGAAAAATCATCTCCTACAAAGAACTACACATTCTAATGTGCTTAAACCTGTAGTCAATGCTTATGTTGAGTGACTCAATTTTCTTAAATAAGTCTCATATTTATTAATATTAAGTATGTGCAGCTAAGATTAATTTGTAAAAACGTATCATGTGAACCTGAATAACATTTCAACTACCTACATAAGGACACGCAAATACTGCGCACTACTAAGATAACCATAAAGACTGTTCAATATCCCTGTTCTCTCATTTCTTTCTTTGGATATTCTGATTTAACATGGAATTATAGGCAATATCCCTAGCATGGCAACTGATACATTAGAGACTATTTGTCTACTAGCAGCAAAACTATAAACCTGTCACTGTAATAATTAATATTATGTTGCTTCCAACCTAAAAGGAAGTTTAGCATAGCATTTTTTGTAACCAACCTTCATGAATTGCTAACCTATTAAATAGGTTAATATGTTGAGCCAAAGAGCTACTATAAATAACACAGTAAAGAATCAGCTGACAATATAAATTAATCTGTACAATATTTCAGAATCATCAAATCCCATGCCTGAAAGACCACTCCTGCTCTTTAGTTTAACTCTAGATGATTAAAAGCATATAGAAATTAATACCTATATGTCTTAACATCCTGTGGGCTCACCATCCTGTGGCTTTATTTTTCTTTATTCTTTGACAACATCTATCAATTCTTGAAACCTTGGAGAATTAAAGCAAGTTTAAGTGACCAAAAAGTGTCTAGATTCCATGCTTTTGTCAGTTAGAAACCATGACTAATGAATGACAATTTGGAAAATATAGTCTTCTATCTTTTTGCTAGAGTGCCCAAGACTTTCACAGGCAAAGTGAAATGTTAATGTGTTATCCAAAGGAAGGGACAATTGCCCAGATGATTAGCAATGACAATAATGAAAATCTGTTTTTAAGAATTAGATTACATTTGTGGATAAAACAGAAAACATTTGTTTGTAGTAAAATTTACCATCTAGATGCTGTTCCCTGTGCTGTCTTAAAGCCCTTTTCTAAAATTCCTTTCAAATGTGTGGATGATGAAATCATGATAAAATAAAGACGTGTACAGTGCTGTACAGTGTCTATGGTATAACATTAATGAAGACCACAGGACAAATTCATACATTCTCTTGCAAAACTCTCAAACTACATATACAGTTATTAAACTTAGAAATTTCTACAGAAAAATTGTATATGTGAAAACACCAAATTTCAAAATAATGAAATAACTGTCCCATGACAATGAAAACATTTTAAAATAAGTTATTTAGCTAAATGAATATAGTTATAGATTTAGCTGAAAGCAGAGGAAAGATTTATACAATTTGCATAAAATAAGCCCTACTCAGAGAATCCAAAGAGCTGCTTATTGACTGAATGGAACTCTTGTATAATTGGCAACAACAAAGAAAAAAGTACTATCTATACCCTTCTCTGTAATGCTGTATTGTCAGGAAAGATATTTTATCTGCACTCTCCCTATACTCTGAATAGAGGATCACGTTCCAGCTTAGTGTAAAGACAGATGCAGTAACACGTCATGCCTAAAGTAATATGGCACTTACACAGCAGATGGAGCCCAGTAACTCAGAGTAGTTTGGGAAAATGACCACAAAAGAAGTATTTTAGCGTGAAAGGAGAACAACACAGCACAACAGCAAGCATTTTTATTCTTCCCAGTATATTCTCAGCAAGCTTACTCCTTATCGAAGAAAAAAGCCCATTGTGATAATTGTTTCTCTCTGGCCTGCTGCAGTAGAGCAAATACGTGCCACTTAAAGATGTTCAGTAATATCACTGCAACAACCCTTAGAAAGGGAACATTGATGATTAATGTTTTAGGAATAGCTTTTTCCATTCTAAGGCAAATAACTCATCTACTCATTCATCTGCAGAATGCTGTTCTTTTTACCTTCCTTGTAGATTTCCCTGAAATACACGATAGAGATTTTCAAAAGCATTTTGTTGGTGGCCTACCTTCTTTTCTGCTGCAGTCAAGGCTAAAAGTCCCCTTGATTTTCAGTAGGAGCAAAGAACTGTAAATTCTAGCTATAGTTTCTTCTTACCATAGGCTTCCGTCTTTCTGGCATCATCATAAAATTGTTAATGTTTCTAAAAGAACTACTTTTTTACCAGTCATTCAACAAATACTCAAACAAAATAGTCTGCGTATCAGTTTTATTGCTATTTCCAAGTACAGAAGCTATAACCTCAAACATAACAGAAAAAATTATTAATTATAGTTAATTTAAAAAAAATCAGGAGTACTAACTAGGACCTTTTTTTAACCCTTCTTTTTGAGTTTCTATGAAACTGGATTTGTAAGGCTGTTACAATGAACAGAGAAAACATCTATGCCATTTTGTAGGACTTTTCAGAATGGTAACATCCAAGCTGCACAGAAAATGGCTGATTTCCACTATAAACAAAAAAGGCATTAGCATTGCATAATAGCTCCAGGGCTGGTTTCAGCTGCATTATGTCACATAGGGATAAATGCGAGAATTGCAAGGTGATCTGGGGTGAAAAGCACAGTATGTTTCCTAAACTAGAAACAGACAAAACCTATTGATGCATCCTGATAACCCTTACTTTCAAAAGCATTTGGAAAATCAACATATCTCCTTAAAAGCCTTCATAAATCTTTAACACCTTGGCACAAGAATACCTCTGTCCTTAGTACAGAAGATTCTGTCTGGATTACAAATTACTACTCAAGATATATATTTTTCACTCTAAATCTGCAGCATCCTTGGTGCTTGCCTCTGTGTGTAGACGAAAGGCGTCTTTTGACACTCAGTGCTCGCAATGTTTGTCAGTTCCGTGGCTCTGGCTTGAGGCTCTCAGATAGTCATGAGACAATCTGAGGGAGTAGCCAGAGGTTTGAAGTTAACAAAAGTGACTGAGGTTATATCTAGGACTATGTTAAATAAGGTTAGGTCAGCTGGTTTAAGTAAGCACACTATTTATAGAGTATGCTGTTTTTAAAGTAAATATTTTTCATAGAAAAACTTAGGTTAATGCCTCATTGTGTTGCTCAATTTGTCCCTTAACTCAAAGAGAAGCGTTTGTGAGAGGTCATTCAGAGTTACCATTTGACATCATTTTTTTACTTATTCATCTTGCCTCAGAAGAGTTATTTTGTAGATGGAGGAGGAAACTAAATGTGTACACTGACACTGAAAACTATACAATATTATTTAACCGTCAAGAGAAAAAATGTAGAAACACAAAATATTTGGCAAATTATTTAAACAATTACTTTTGAGAAACCATAGTCTGTGTATAGAAGCTTACAGACAGAGAGCTAAAATTAGTTAAATAATTTTTTGAGCAAATTGTAGCAGTGAACATTAGATTGGGAAAAAGGCAGGGCCTCCACTGCAGGAATATTGTATTAATTTTAACTGGCCTAGCAATAGAGTTTGCAAGAAAATGTCATATTCTTTTATTGTCAAGCTACTAGCAAAGACCTGTCTTCTTAGAGGCAGATAATATCAACTGTGTGACAGACAGGGAGATTATCTGTGAAAGAAAACTTTGAATGATAGCTGCTTGATACTGAATGGAAGGCTGGAAAAGAAAGAACAAGGGGAGTTGTCTCAAGATCAGTGTAGCTAGATTCCAGGTACAAGTACCAAAGTACCAATTCTGTGTGTTTTGTGCTTGGGCTTCTTTTGATTAATATCTAGAAAGTATTTAGTGTGAATGTTTTTGTATGCAGTACTGCAGTGTGAATGTTTTGTATGAAGCATCGCATACCATGCTCCTCCTCATTAAGTATCAGCTGTAAGTAAACATTTCTGGAGCAGCTAATTCTGACAAGAATCACCAGATCTTCATGCTCCTGCAAAAAAGACAATCACACAGACAGGAGAAAACCTAGGTGCAAGCTCTCAGACAAGTGTAATAGGCTGCTATGTCATGTGGTCAGTCGTGCAATGAATGGGAGCCTCAAGAACAACCTTTTTCACTGTGCCATTTATAGTTTTATGAATGCATAGGATGGACGTTTGTCTTGTGCTAGTTTATCAGTGGGACTTCTTAATTTTACCACGCAATTAACACAGTGAATGTGCCTACATAGGATCCTTTTGATATTTTTTATTTCATCTTTTTTCTTTTTTTTTTCCTTTATGCTTGAAATCTTTTCTACCTTCATCATTTACACATTCATTACATGAATAAGTCAGTGTAGGAAGGAGGAATTTTTCTACATTTTCTAAATTTTTCTTAAAATAATCTATTTTTAACTTTTCTATACTGAAACATTTCTGTACTTTTTCTATACTCAAGTACATTCCAGCACCTAAAGTTTCCTCTGCTTCGTTTTCTTCTACTTCTTGTTTTTTTTTTTTCCTCAGATGGTGCAGTGGAAATCATATACAGATAATTTCTGACATAATCAGAATTCTAAATGAGCATCATCTACTTAACATTTTGTTATGGCACAATATATGAGTAAATGTGTTAGTGTCTGACACTAAAAAACCATGGCCTGCATATAGCTGTAAGTTAATGGGAAGAAAACAATGAGGGGAGAAAAAAAAATTGAGCCTTCCAGTTTAATGCAAAAAATATTTCTTCGTTCTTTAGGTAGACTGGTGTAAGAAAAGTAATTCATTATGAGACATTACTGAGCTAAGAGAATGCTTAATGCTAAAGTATTAGAGAAATAAAACTGACATTGGATGAAACTGTCTTTGAGATGTCTTCTCATGAACTTCTCATTAAAGTGCTAAGCATCATATGCTACAATTTATTCTCTTGTATATGATTGCAGTTGGTTAATTGACAATGATTAACCAAAAAGCTAAGATGTTCTGGTCTCATCATTACATTCACCTTCTAGTTCCCTGTAGTGGTTCTGGGAACTAATTTTTTCCCAGCATGGCACCACTGCTTCATGCCAACTCCCTAATGTCCAACGTGGGAGGTAGAGAACAAGATACACAGCCCAAGAGAAAGTGAGTTTACCCACGTGGTCTAACTCGTCTCAGTGTTTTCTCTAACACAAGGACTACAGCTATCCTTGTTGAAATATGTGTAAAGGAGGGTAAAGTACTGAATTAACTGTAAAATTTGCCATATTTTAGACTACAGATTAGGAACAAAAGTCTAATTCTACAACAGAGTCTAAGTGTACCTTAGATTAAGTATTTAGAAGTGTATCTTAGATGAAGTATTTAGTGGGCAGTATGTATAACTAAGATTTTTTTTTTTCCTGAATGATCTGAGTTTGTTCTTCATTTTCAGTAATGTGATGAAGGCCATATGTGAATCTATTACTACTTACAGATTACTTGTAAACTGCTGCTTTGAATGAGGGCTATTCATAACTTACTTTTTATGCCACCTACTTACTACCTGTCTCACCCCCAGATGGGTCCCCAAATTCATCAATGCTTCCCAGCATAGTTGTATGAAGACTTACAGTGAAGATATTTTCAGGGAAGTGTGTTTGTGTAAGCATATGCAGCTCGCTCTAATCCTGCCAACGCTCTTGTGACTAGAAATGCATTGTTGTATATTTGTCTGCTCAACACAGACATGACTGGTAAAAAATTCTTGCCAAGCCTTGAATGTGGTACGTACGATTCACTAATCTTATCTTTTATTTTTACGCGTTAGTTATTCAACAATAGAAGCTGGTGGCACTAAAAAGAATTAACCTTCCATAATACTAGGTGCTGTGACTGTTAGCAGCTGTCCAAATATCTTATCTTTAAAATAGGTGATGGATTAGTGCAACACATTTAACACAAATTATATTCAGGACAATACTCTGAAGATGTACGTAAATGGACAATTTCTAGCACAAAATGAGAGAAGCATGAATGAAAATCCTTGTGGAAATCCTAAATGTTTCTGCTGAAAAAAAGTACATGCACTACAAGTGAAACAGCATACAGGTCTTTGAGTAGATGCTACTTTACCTACCATTCTTCACCAATGAGCTGTAAATGATTGTCAAATTTGATGACATAACTGGTAAAGTAAAAAGGGTGGGAAATCATAAAAGACAGAGCATCTCATTCATGAAGGAAAATAATGTACAAGGAGTAGTAGTCTAGTATGGATACTAATTGTTTGTTTATTGTTTTTGAAATGTTACTTGTTCTACACACGTTGATTAAACAGTATAAAGAACAACCCCAACAAAATCCATGAACTCACTTATACTGAAGGTAAACTATTTTATGGTAATCGATTTTCAATTAAATATTCTGCATTGAGCTTGCAACAAGGGCGGTGTAATTAAACTCTCACTTGTAATAAGAAATCAATATTTGATCAAGCGTTTCTAGAAAATGTTATGCAAAATGCTACTATAAAACTCGTAATACTGCAACCAGACTGTGGAGCATGTTACAGGGAATCCAATGGAATGATCAAACAGAACAACAAAACAAACTGACAGGGATTGTCAAAATGGAAAAAAAAAAAAAAATCAAGCTTTTTTGACTACTTTCCTAAAGAAATAGATTTAACAAGGCCAACCTGACTCTAAAAATGAGTTTATGGTATTTAAACCATACAGTTATGAGCAGTTAAGCATCTGACAGTTTGGAGCCCTATTAAAAAGTATATAGTAGCTCAGAAGTTGTATGGTACTGTTACCTAAGAGGAAGGGTTCAGAAGAAGTACAAAATATCAGCTAGAACCATGGAATGGTGAAACATCACCTTTTTCAATGATACACACTATTATCAGAAAAAAAGGCTAGAAGGAATATTTTTCAGACGAGCTGATATCCAGATTAGACTGACAGGGTAGAGAAAGGGACGTATGCATGGGAAAGCCAGGGCTGAGATACTGAACAACAGGCAGAAAAGAAAAGAAACAAAGCAGATATTAAGCAGTAACATTCCTTACCATGGACCTATTTCTGCATCATCTGTGAAATTGTTATCAGATGCCCTGTGGAAATAAGCAATCTGTCTCGGCCAAAGGATTACGGTGCCTGTGAGACTGTCAGGACACTGGGGCTTGCAACATCATGTATGGAATACATTAAACCTAGCCATAGCTTTCTGAAAGTAGTTAGTCTAAACCAATCAGTGGGACACCCATTGTATCATAAGTATCTAAGGTAGGTAAAAGGCAGCGTCGATCTTCCACTGACAAAACAAGCTAGACAATAGCCTACTGTATCTTGTTGAAGGTGGATGCAGTTAATTTCTCCCCAGATAACTTATCCTCCACATGGGAATGACAACATTTATGGGAATCAGTCGTGAAAATGGTTAAATCCTTACCCATGACTACCTTATGGCCAATCTGAACATACTAGAGGAGCTGAGACAGCAACAAGAACACCCAATGGCAAATCACAATTGGAAGGACTTGCTCTTCAGATGGATAAAAGGATCCCAGAAGAGAAAGCAATACAAGCTGTGACTAGGTACAAAAAATGAGGTCCATCAATACCTTCTGTGCACTTTTAGAGCTTATCCAGTAAGGCCTCAGTATGGAGAATCCTGCTAAAATGTATGCTATGCCTATGGCTGGGACAAAACAGTAAGCCAACCTTTGTTAAAAAAAAATATCCAATTTGCCAATCCAAAGGGTGAATTACTTCTTTAATGAAACAAGGGGAAGTAAAGCATTGAGAAATGTCCCAGAGAATGCAAATGACCCAGTGAAGCAAAGCAGTTTTAAAATTTAAATCACTTTCTTATTCTTATCAGTATCCTTCCTTGGTGAGAAGAGAAGGCTTTTCTTTCTGTAATCATTTCCTACTGATGCATAACAAATGGCTTAAAGGCGGAGTGCTGCATAGGGTGGGTCTCACCTAGAACCTCTTGAGTGTTCTCTGCAGGCTGAGGGAAATGCTTAGAGGATTATGCTAGGAAGCTAGAAATATGTTTTCAGCCCACATATGTTGTTAGTTTATCCAAATGCAGCAAAGGAATCAAGCCTGTGTCTCTTAATTTCAAGAGGTAGATGATATATTAACACTTCATGGAAACATGGAAAAAAAGTGCTGACAAGAGCCCAGATCAGCCAGTCTCTGCCTCTACCATGAGCCAAGTTAACCATGAGTAATTTACCTTTCTGACTGCTAGACCCTTTTAAAAGGCAATCTTCTCAATATACCAAGAGAAAAAGCTGTAAGTCTCCCAAGTCACCTGGAAATGCTAGTTTATATCTGCTGTAGTTGCCAGGCAACCATCACAATCTTCCAGTTACTAAAAATTGTCTGACTGGAGTTGACCTTACTTTTATGCCATGGTTACCCCTACAGCCTTCCCCAAAATAACAAAATTCTGTCAATCTGCCAGAAACAAAATTCTGTCATTACACTGAAATTTTGCAGCCCATTAGTCCATAATACGAACTACTGCCTTTAGGTGTCCCAAAGGGATGAGCTGCTAAAGCAACTGATTTATTTCAGTTAGAAGCAAGGTTTTTGTTTTTCAGCGCATGTGCATTTCTTTCTTTCATTTTTTTAAACGAATATTCATATTGATTCTAAGCATGTAGAGCTGGGGACCTATTCTGCACTGCAGTCTTAGCCAAAATCTCAGTTAGACTGGATAGGAATGTAGCCTGCATTTAAGAATGCAGTATGTGGTCTTTGTGGCCTTACAGCAACAAAACACGTCAGTAATTACCCTGTGTCAGTGTCAATATACAGATCAATATCAGTGCAGAATTGATAGTCAAGAAATTCCATGTCAATTAAATCACATTAGCTTTTAATTTACTTAGCATTTATTGCTTATATTGCAAAAGAAGCATGAAAAAAACCTGTTCACAAAAGTAGGCAGATATCCTTCCTACTTGGCAACCAGGAGAGATAAAGAAGAGAGATGTTAAATGTTCCTAAAGACAAAGTACTCAGCCTAAATTCCAGTGCTACTTCATGCTCCTAATTCAATGACATCTGAAATTCTTAGAGGAGCCATCCAGAAATAAACTGAATATTAACCAGGGGGCTGCTAGGGTAATCTTTAGCTTACCTAACTTTACCTAGCTTAAACGGATGCATCCGGTTCAAGCTACATTCTCTCTACTGACAATGGAGAGAGCTCCCAAGGAAGGTTCATCCCATTTGAATGGTGTATTTATGTCTGTATTGACAAGAGTTAGATGCATTCAGATGAGTAACTTAAAACAGATACCTAACTTTTAGACAGCTGAGGTTCAGTGAGATGCATTACTCAGTTACAGGTAATCAATGGAAAGTACGATGCAGATGGACTTTAAGGTCACATTGCAATTATGTGCAACAAAGGTAGAACTGCTCTGGTCTCAGATTGTCTAGCTCTGCGATTTATCCACTGAACACCACCCTTTCTGTAGATATTTTTAATGTGTTGGAGAGATTTTTTCCTAGCACTTTAAAAAAGATATTTATTAGAGTAAGTGACTCACTGTTTCTTTCCAGCTAGATTTTGTTTATGTTCTGCAAGCTCAACATCTTAGCCTGGAAAGCGATACAATTGTGTTATAACAATATGACTTGTACTTCACCTACTTAAAAAAAAAAAAGCGCAAGGGTTGCTAAGTAAAATTATAATATAACAGTGCTAAGTATTGAGCAGTTGCCCAAAAAAGACGCTGACTGCTCTTCATACTTTTTTTCATCCCTATGCTGTTTTGTTCCTTAATAACAGAAAAATTGTTTGTGGAGCTGCATCGTGAATGTACGGAGCAATTACAGGTTGCAATAATCATGCAATTTTCTGTCTTGTGCTGAACTAGTTTTAACCCAGGTCAGTTCCCCCACCCCAATTTTAAAGTCATAGTCTTATAACCGTGGCATAGGGCATAAGGGTGGGGAAGGGAGATAAGATGGGATGGAGAGGCATAGAAACAGCAATGAACAGCTGGGTCCACTCCCCTATTTGAGTATGCTGATTTATGTGGATTTAATGTTTGTGAAAAGATCATCTCAGGCACCTGAACAGTAGACTGTAAAATGGTTAATATGGGCATGTTTAGTGCGGTGGGTTAACTTTCCTTCAAGCTAACTAATTTTTAAATAGTTTTACAATAATCTGGTAAAACCAATATGAACAGTCAGTGAGTAAACCATCTTATGCATATGTTTAAGATTAGCAGGTTTAGAACAGACCTGCAGGATTTTGACATATCAAATCACACAGATATTTTGTTTAAATGGCACCTGCTGTTTTTTATATCTGAGCGCTTTCAATGAAGATATCAGCAGAGCAAGCAATGATGCATCTAGTGAGACTGTGCGCTCAAAGATGAATGGTATCTGGAAGTAGGACAACAGCAGAATGTAAGCAGATATGCTAGAGGATATAATGTCAGTGGCTGGAAGCTATTTGGATAGCAAATGCTGCAAGTTTTATGAATGGCTGTCAGGAGCCAATCGTATAAAATAAACCTTACATAAGCCACATAGAAGCTTGGGAATAGGCTTTTAAAATATTTTGTGCTCCCTCCTTTAGGATCATATGGCAGATCTAGGTCTAGATCTGAATCGAGATGGGATTGATCTTGGTAGAGCAGTACAGAATCTCCCTGAATTCATTTCTAACCTCAGAAGAGCATATCTTTCAGAGATAAAAATAAATACATTCAGGAAAATAATGTTGGAGAAGCCATCTTGACTTATCATTCCAGTAGCTAGTTATTCACATTTCTAAAAATGCAAACAAACCTACTGTGAAATTATCTGTCTTCAACTTCCAGCCTCTGGATCTTTTCACACTTTTTTAGGCTAGTCTGAGAACTCATTCTCTACCATCTAGCTGTTTAGACACTATGACCAAATCATCCCCTACCTTTCTTGGAGTTAGTGTGAACAGATATTTTCTAGGACTTTTTCCTACTAGGAATGTTTTTCTACTCTTTTTATCACAGTTATCGTAAAGGCCAGCTTTAGGCATCAGGAAAGTAGATATGGCAGACATCTGATGTCAGCAAAATGCCTCCAGGATGGACACTTGTGGCTTTGGCTGCTTACTTTGTCTCTGCTGGAAGAAACACGAGACAAAGTACTTGAATAGTGAAACTTTCCAAAGAGCCCAAATCTCCATTTTCCATCCAAAACCTCTATCCTAAACACAACAGAAATCAGTCTAACGGCAAAAATTTCAATGACTGTAGATGTCAAAATATTTTCCTAAAAATAGTAACACTAATAAAAGGCACTCCATCCAAGAATTATAAATCATTTTACCAGCAATTACACCCAATTTACAGCCATACAGGAACTAAGTATGTTGCCTAAAGTCAAAGTACTATTCAGAAACAGATCTGGAAATAGAAACAAACCTTCTCTTTGAATGTTCATCAGAGAATGCATCAAGTGTGTTCTATGGTTTAGTATATCTATTAAAAGCACAAGTGAAATTTTTAAAAGTTGATCTGTCATTTAAATATTAAAATCATGATTTGGTATGAATTCACACAAATGATGGCATCTAAAGCCTAAGATGCCCAAGAGAAAAATGCACAAATATTTAAAATGAACTGTTTAACCATCATTTAAATGGCAAGGGTTTTTTTTCCCTCTGCCATGTCCTTTTCAATAAGTTTAAAACATACAAGAACTTTGAACTACTTGATTACTTGGATCTTATTTTATTTCTATTTTCTTTATGTCTAAGGTTATTTGGTCAGGTGTGATTGCATCACCAGGCCCATAACATCAGTAGACCAAATAGGTCTGACACTAGTGAATTAATAAATATATGCGGACATCCGCTGTCCTAATTTCATGCAGCTGAAATCATGGGTTTGCTCAACAGCTGTTCATATGCACCATTGGTGCCCTCTGCAGTATTACAATGTAGTTGTGATATGTACTGTGATAATAAAAGTACAGAAAAGAGCGGCAGAGCTCTGAATGTTAAGGAGCCAAAGTGTGAGAAGAATATGCAATATAGTAATACAGTAACCAGAAGTGTTTATTTGATTTCCATCAATTTAAAATCTATAGTGTGGTGTAATATGATTGCAGTTTGGTTTTGAATGAAGATCTACACCCATGCAAGCTGCTGCACTGACATCAGCTATCAAAATAACTGTAAATTAGCAGGTTGACGCTATGTTATGATGGTTGTATGACATTGCTAGGAATGTGTGCACATGACTAAAGTGATTCAGCACCCAGTAATGGCCTTCCAAGGCCCATGCAAACTATAAATGTTCTTGACTTTGTGACAGTGCTACTCTTACTCTCTGTTTTGTGCAGTCTGCGATCATCTCAGCTATTGATTTAATTTACTCCACTGGCTTTATCCTGCTTAACCACAGTAATCCCAAACTTGCTTACTCCCACATATCTTTCTCCCATTCCTAATAAAGTTTTGCTGAATGGATGTGCTGAATATTTGTGCCACTGTTTGTTTTTCATCAAAATCCTAAAACTGCTACTCACACCTTTATAATATCAGCAGTAGAGAAGCACTCAATGAAAGACCCCATGACTTCCAGACTTATGCACAAGATACCAACGGTAAGAGGCAGCATATCTGCTCTTGCACCAACTCATACTGCTTGGCTGCTGAGCTACTCATTGCTGGCGTCAGATTTTGCTTCCTGGATCTTCCTTGCCATCTCCTCTTCAGCAGCTTGTCCCAGCCAAGGCTAGGAATGGGGGATGCACAGAACTATGATGTCTGTCCTATATAACTAGATGAGCTTGTAGACTTTTATGTTTTAAAGTTTTCTTCAAGCACCTGTGGCAAATGTTTTGCCTATGCTTCTCATTGGTAATAACCGAGGAGAAATCCCTGGCACAGAACAGTTTTGTTTGGATAATAAAGTTACAAGAAATGAAATTTTCAGATTAGAGAAGGCTGTGCTGTATGTAAGAGATCATACATGAGTGATGTTGGAAAGAAATGACTACAAAGGTGTTCTGCGTTGGAAAGGGTAAATAAGGGGAGTTCAGACTGAGGTAGCTTGCTTATCAAGACCATTTGCATACTGTTACATAATTAGTGTTATTATGAGGTCTTGGACATCAAAACAATCTGTTTAATATTACTGCAATTTTAGCTAAACTATAATATCAAAATGAAGAAATACTTTTGCACCATTCCCTCTCTTTAAGTACAGAGTTAATAGGTGGTAATTTGGGAATAAGTAATTTTAAAGTGGTTTCAGTTCCCGAGATCATTTAGAAATAAATAAAGAGAGATGATTTTTGGTCTAGCTGATTGTGTGATAAAGATCAGGAATAAAATGCACATACAGGCAGATATTTGACAAATTATCCAGAATAATCTAGGGGTTGAATAGCTTTACATGATAGTAAAAAAATGCATATTTTCGTTGTCAGCTGATGGAAAACACCGAAGATTGGATGTAGAACAGACAGCTCGCAGAGAGGAAGTAAGAAGCGTGAAGATGGCAGCCTGAGATGTACTTTTCTGACTCTTTAAATTTTCTAATGAAGCTCAGTAAGATGCCACAAAGCAAGAGCTTTGAAGAGGCCAAAGGCTGCTCAGGCATTTTTAACACTTGAGATAAACAAGACTACATTACGCCTCAGGAGAAAGCAACATTTCTAGAATGGTATCAGGCTAATCAAAATAACGTATTTGTCCTAAAAAGAGCTGGCACATTATTGCCAGCAGGATGAAAATTTGTGAAACACCCTTGGATTCTCTGCAAAAAAAAAGAGAAAAAAAATTACAGACACGACTGGGCGTAAATGCAGGAGAGCAAGTTGGATGTTTTGTTTGGGTAAGAGGTTTTGTTTGCACAGACCTTTTTCAGTATGTCACACATGGCTGAATCTTGATGGCCCCATCCATGCTTAAAATTTTAACCCTCATTCAGAGGTCACCTCCCACGGGACAGTATCCTGCAGCTACCAGCCAGTTTGTAATGAGAATAGCTTGTAGCAAATCAAGTATTTGGAACATTTCAGTAGACTGGGAGTTTAAAGTGGACCTTTACTTTCTGGATTCACAGCTTTTGAATTTAATAGCTATTTTTATCATCGTTATAACCTCTGGTCAAGTGAAAATCTGTTCAGCTTAATTTTCTGTCTCTCTTTAAGGTTGACTCTCTAAAAATGCAGTGATTTGCAAAAAACCCCCACTTTGTGAGACCACAAATAGAAGGCCCTGAGAAAATGGGGAACTTTATGGTTTCTAGCCAAGAGAGCTGCCTCAGGCCTTGGCTGCAATAGGACGCGCCTCTTGGGCTTTGGCCTAATACTAAGATACCAATGTATATATTAAGCTACAGTATATTCTAAGGCTAGTGAGAAAATCAGCTCTCTGTTCCTACATGCAAAAAAACCCAGGAAATCTCCAGACCCAGGAAATCTCCAGACCACCCTAAAATCACTTTAAAAAAAGTTTGACTCCTAAAATATTTTTGGTTTGCCAAAATAAAAATATGCCTGCTCCAGGGGCTATCTCCCACACACTACTCATCAAGCTTGATTTACAACTACTGTTTTGTGTATGCAGTCTAAATAGTCACTGGCATGCAAACAGGTAGCCAATACCCATTTTGATGCACAACTGCATTAGAAGCTGCAGTGAGGAAAGGTCTGGCCAAAATATAAGCATTTCCCTTGAAACTTTTCTGCTTACCTGAAGTTATACCTCTGATCAAACTGAGGGGATCTCAATGGATCATTTTGCTGATTTTTGTTGAAGGCGAGTCAGCAGTGCGCTCTTGTGGCGACGGAGCTAACTGTGGACCAGGCACAGAGATGGACCACAGCCAACAGGCCCAGGGAAGTGGCAGCTCCCTGCTGCTTACTTGGTACCCAGGAGGCCACTTCTGGTGTACCCCGTCCAGGCTGAGACCTCAGAACAAAGAGATATGGGCAAAGCGGAGACAGACTTCTGGAGGGCCACCGAGATGATAAGAGAGGCTGCAACGCATGCTCTTTGACAAAGAGCTGAAGGAAGTGGATTTCTTGAGCTTCAAGGAAAAGGCTGAGGGGAGCAGCTGCAGTCTTCCTAAGTCTGTGTAAAGGAGGGTTGTAGAGATTCTGCTACTGAAAAAAAATCTGATTTCTGGGTTATTAGTAAAAGAACTGGTACTTCCTTTCTGTGTTTCTCCAAATTTTGGAAGTATAAACAAATACAAATGTTTTGCATATATGTAATAGAAGATTGCCTTCTTCATACTCTTAAGACTTACTAAGTAGCACTGCTAATGAATCAACAGCAGTCAGGCGCCAAAGGGTGAATGTCCTTTCTAATTGACTGACACTTGCCCATTTAGCTCACATTCCTGATCAGATATGACATAATGGGACAGATGATTAAACTAAAAGACTGTTTTGGAAAGGAGAATTTTGAAAATGTTTGGACAAACATATTTGCACCAATAGTCACCTCAAGGTTTGAGGAGTATGACCAATGCCACACTGCCATTAGTGACAGAGCAGGAGTTAAGGAAGAGGAATAACTCTGATGACTTAAATATATATAAATTTATTTTATGTCTGCTCATATAGTTTCAATGTTCTGGTTCTCTAGTTTCTGTATGTCGGATCATTTCGGTTTTGCCTTCTGTTACTAACAGTCTCTGAATTATTGTTGATACAATTCTTCACAGCTTTCAGCTGACAACTTTTTCTCTGCTTCAGCAAATACATCTTCTATGTCTATACTTTTAAACTTCAACTTATTGTTGCCTATATTTAATGAAAATGCCCAGTCACATATTTATAAAGCAGAGAATGGAAACTCTGGGCTTCTGGTGTGACTTACATGTCTACAGCACTATAATTCACTGACAACGGTGCAGCTTCCTTATATTTCATCTAGATGAGGGCTATGAGTACATTTCTTTCCTGCAAATATCCTCTCCCTTCATTTTTTACTATCCTATCTCATCCCTAAGGCACCATATTTGCACCTCACTATATCTGCTAGGAAAATATCATCTGATGGTATGGCCCATTTTCAACAGTAAAACTCTGCTGTTCCTGATGGAAGGAAAGAGTTGACTGTCTTATCTTAAATTAGACAGTAAGGCCTTCCAACCAAGGACTGCCTTGTGCTACCTATTTGTACATCTTTAAGTGAAATAGAATTCTATTCCATGACTTCAATATGCCTAACTGAATTCATATGCATACTATATGTAACTACTTAAGTTGGGGATTGCTGAGATATTGGGAGGAAATGTATCTGGCTCTAATCCTCAGCCAAAATAATCCAACAAAAAGCACTTCTTATGGCAACATCATGTAAGCATGTATTGGGGTGGGGCTAAAAATAATAGTACTAGATGAATCACTTCCTTCATCACTTTCCTATAGCACAGAGGTCTTCCATTAAATGTCAACCTTGAATGAGTCTGATGGAGAGCAGCAAGTGAACAGTCCGATTTCATGAAGTCTTTTAGAACACAGTAAATTTATACTACTTTATTATCTTCTCTACTGTGTTTGTCATGAAAAAATAATCAAGTTCTGGTTGATTTTTGTCTCCAATAAATCTTGATCAAAAGCTGAGCCTGCACGACTTTTAATGCCTCACATACTCTATGAATTATAGTGCTACACTTTATTACTTTGGCCTTTTCAATATTCAGCAATTTACCTGACTGATCACTTTTGCTTTCCTCTGTTTATAGCTTCACTGACTTCCCTGGTCATTATCCAAAGTAAGCATATAAAAATAGAATTTGCATAGGAAAAAATAAACAAAACTTTCAAAATGAAAAGTAGATCAGAAATGAAAGCGTACAACTTTTTCTGAAGTCTTCTTAAGCCAATGCTGGATGTCATGTGTCAGAAGGTCTCATGGACACTAACAATAAGCAATGAAATGTCAACTTCAAAAGTGAACTAAACAGCTAGAAATTTGTCTTCACTGCAGAATTAACTCTAAATATACCTTGAATATTACCACCATGTGCAAATCCCATCTCCATCTTAGATGCTGACAATGAGCTGTGGGCCGTCTTAAGTGCTGTGCACAAGTGTAACCCTTTCCTTTAAATGTAATCATGATCTGAGTTCAAACTGATGGATCCAAAAGGAATATGTATGACAACTGAATACAACTTGCTACCTTGTATTATGATTGCTGCATAATATGGGCACATACTGTCATTCAAATGCCATAGCTCTTCTGTACTTTCCCACAATTGGCTATGAGGCCAGGAAAAAACTCACCAGGCTTATTTTCTTAAAAGCACTGACTACTCAACTCATAGAATAGTTCAGCTTACTCTGGTGCAAAACCCAAGAGGATATGACCCCCAGGAGACCTGCTGCCTTACACAGTTGAGTGCTGTGCAGGAGCCAGTGCTGGCTGACTTGATCAGGAAAACTTGTTTGTAGATAAGCCATACTAACTGCGCAGTAACTATCTACATTAAGCAAATTTACAAACTTTTTCCTTTCTCAAAATGTCTGAAGATATTAGAGAAATCAGCTCTGAGAAATTTACAATGAGAAATAGAAGGCTATTGATCTCATATGCTAAACTGAACTGGCATTGTTGTGATGATCCCTCTGAACTGTATACTTACCCAATGCACAGAAGAGAGAACAGTAAAATTTGAGGTTGTAGAGAGAAATGGCAGGATGGAGAAGATGGACAATAATATCTAAAACCATCCTTGCTATTTCATGAAGCAGTATTATGTCTTGTTTGTTTTGTTTGTTTGTTCGTTCGTTCGTTTTTTTCCCCAGAACTTTGTTTTCTGGGGCATATAACAATACATGTGGCACCATCTAGTGGCTTCATAAAAATTTACTCAAATTTTGAGACCATCTTTAACTACATGTAATCACATTGTTTTTAGGGAGGTCTAATGAGTTACTTAGCTATAGAATTCCTGATTAGTGAAATCTTGATTTTTTAGTCAAAACTGGCACGAAGGTATCATCACTGATGAAAAGTCAGAACAATGTCTTAGAAGCTTCTAAATAAGACTATAATACAAGAATCTATCACGATTTCAAATTCTGATACTCTAGTCTCGGATATCTGAATAAAGGCGTATGTGACCAAGATGCAGCATTCTTCTTTGAAGTGAAATCCCAAGTCCAAATAAATGGCAAAGCCAAAGGAGAAGTCTACTCCTCAGATTCTCATTTGGTGCTGAATTCTTTGATTCCTGCTGCACTGTGTGTTGACTGATTGTCTAACACAATATATTAGAGAAGACGATTTATGTGTTATTAGTTTCTGGGTCATAGCTCTTCCCTTACTTCTCCCACCTTTGGAAACTATATTAATGATTTAGGGTGGGAAGGTACTGGCTTTCTTAAAAAAATGTAGTCTTTTCAGATCTTCCCCAAACTGAGCTAATTTGCAGATCTGTAGATCTGTCCTCAGTCATTGAGCTGTTTGCATACTTCTAAAAATCATGCAGTTATATTGCTGCATTTCCTATTTCAGCCTTTCCTCAGTCTCACCTCTCTTCTCAGGTAGGAAGTGCAGATCTATTCATAATTCTGTGTTTTACCATCTTCATATATATACACATAACACAAACTAGATTACTGTTTTTCCTACAAAACACTGCTTTTGTTTAGGACTGATAGGATTGCCTTTCTCTATTATGTAGAACAAGATGCACAAAAACAAGAATGTATTTCTACAGTAGGTGAGGTTACAAGAAAATCTTCAAGTTATACAATGAAGATCTGCGATAGATCATTGTCACTGCAAAATTCCCCTTTTTAACTGTCTTCATGAATGAAAATTGCTTTCTACTGTAGGTTGATTAAGTCTGTGAGCCTTCTTAAAATCTTTAGACAGCAAATGTGTTATTCCTCATTATTTTATCACTTTTCTGGTCCATTTGTGGGATTTAAGAGAAGGTTCTTAAAACAATGAAGTTATCTCTAATCCTAAACAATTAGCAAGTCCCCAAAATTCTTCAAATCAATGAAAAGTCTATAAGCAGAATTTTTTAAAAACGGTGTAGTGATTATTTAACTCCTAGAAACTCTACTAGAATGGTAAAAAGTGACCTGTAGAAAAAGGAAGCTTACAAATTCCTGTCTTTGGAAGGGCAGTTCATGCTGACTGACACAGTGATAGAATAAGATTAAAATTCCCTTCAGTAACGAAAAGATAGGTTACTTACTTATACCTGTGAGGAGTTAAGCAAAGTTGCCTCAATGTTTCTGCTGCATGTGTACATGACCTTGTGCAGACAGTCCCAGTCTCACTCTGCCTGTACTTTGGAGCAAGTTACCTTCAGGTTAGAAACGGTTAACTTCTCAGAAAAGCCAATCAGTTCATGTGATGTGCCACATTTACACTGCTGTACGGCTTCTGTCTAGCTTGGAGGTTGTTAATTTGGAGATATCTTTACTTTGTCCCATGCTATGGCGCTGATATATCCCAAGTCTCCTTATCTGAGTGAAGTACAGTGCGTGGATTCAGCAGTCACACTTGAAATAGCAGGTTTTTACAATCTTTGTTTTTTGACAAAAAAAAAAAAAATTCTCTCTGCCTTTCCTCAGGTTTACAGTCTGTCCTAATTTGCAAGTGCCTCCAAATGTAATTACTGTACAATTATTTTTGTCTAGAATTCCTATGTTATTAAGATATTATGAAACAGCACTTTGGCCAGATAGTTCCTTTCTTACTGATTTATAAATCTTTCGAAATTTGATCTCTTATTAAGATAATTTTTCATCACTAAATAGCAATACATTGTTTCCACAGCACAATAACCAATAAAAAGAAAAATAATTGTATGCAAAATCTTTCTAAAAAATTAGCCACCTAGTAATGAGTCGATCCCAGATGTATATATCCTCCCCTTATTTAAAGCATCTTGAACCTAAAACAGCTGCTACTGGTTTTGTTGCTACATCAGATTCAATTTAGGAAAGGACATAGTAATGAGAGCTGACAAACGGCAATTCTCTGATTCAGAAACATCCAGAAATTCCCTGGATAGGAGAAAATAAATTCCAGTGATCTGCCAACACCACAGACGGCCATGTAGCTGGGTTGGAAACTGAGACTTCTTTCTGCCAGCAACAAATATTCATGACTTTGCCAAAGAGCCAGTTGCAAAGAAGGTTGAAACAAACCCAGAGGTGGCAAAATATATAAAGTACAGGTCTCAGGGGTTTCTATGAAAAATTAATTTTAGAAGGATATGAATATAGAATCTCCCCATGTGAAACAATGGAGGTGAAAATCAGACCGCAGAGTAATGACAGTTAAGCATTTGAACTTTCCAAATGAAATACTGGTATAATTCTTGCACATATCCATCCCTATTAAAGTTCTCCTTACTCCTCCGGAGAAAATTTCAAGGAATCCACTACTAGAAATTTTTTGCTAAGCTACTTGAGATGATACTTTCAAATCCTAATAACAATTCATGATGGTTCCCTACATCAACTCTGCTCAAGCTTTTAGAAATCAGCTGCGAAAGCCTCATGTAAAGTTGGCGGTCAATGAATTTACAGAAACATATAATTTTCTCAGTTGTTAGATTGTGAGTCTCGGGGGCTGGATGCACAAGGCTCACATGAGTATTGGGATGCCAACCACTGCAGTGCTTGGTTTCTTTTTGTCTGTCCTGCTGCCTAGTGCAATTCACAATGATCTTATAATGGTTGGGAGAGAAAGAGGGAGACTAACAGGGACTAGCCAGTATGAAATGCCAAAAAGAGAAAAGTAGGCCATGTTCTCCAAAGAGTGTCCTGGTTTCGGCTGGGACAGAGTTAACTCTCTTCTTAGTAGCTGGTACAGTGCTGTGTTTTGGATTTACTGTGAGAATGATGTTGATAACACTCTGAGGTTTTAGTTGTTGCTAAGTAGCGCTTATCTTAAGCCAAGGACTTTTCAGTTTCCCACGCTCTGCCAGCAAGCAGGTGTGCAAGAAGCTGGGAGGGAGCAGAGCCGGGGCAGCTGACCCGAACTAGCCAAAGGGGTATTCCATACCATGGAACGTCATGCCCAGTATATAAACAGGGGGGGAGTTGGCCGGGAGGCGCGGATTGCGGCTCTGGCATCGGTCAGCGGGTGGTGAGCAATTGCATTGTGCATCACTGGTTTTTTTTCCTTCCCCCCCTTCCTTTTTTTTGTTATATTCCTTTTCATTACTATTATTATTATTATATTTCATTATTACTATTGTTAGTATTATATTTTACTTTAGTTATTAAACTGTTCTTAACTCAACCCACAAGTTTTACTTTTTTTTCCTTTCCTCCTCCTCACCCCACTGGGAGTGGGAGGGGGAAGTGGCTGCGTGGTGCTTAGTTGCTGACTGGAGTTAAACCACGACAGAGTTAGTTATTTCTCCAATTCAATATTCACAACCATGAACCCCCTTTATGGATGTCATTACCAAAGTGACTTATCCTGTCATCCTCACCAAAAATGGATGAAAAGGAAAGAAAAGAAGGAAATTGTTCTACCTGTTTTTCCTGAAGAGTCAGTAGTTAAAATAGTTAGAATATAGTTCATCGTCATGAAACTATTGCTCGAAGCAGCCAGTGCAATCTGGGCATTTAGACCAGGCAACTATCAGCAACTCCTTTCAACTATCAATTATACTGACTCTACAGGCAAGGCGAGGAGGAGAAAGTCAACTTAGACAGTGGCTGAGTAGGTCCTTAGTGAATGCAAACTGAAATTGAGTACTGGACTTTGACACCTAAGGGGCATGCAGACGTCTAATGCCACCACCTCTTAATGCTAAACAGCAGAGACTTCTCCCACCAAGTGGAAACAGTGGAATTTACCAGCACGAGTTGTATCAAATCTGAGGAGATGACTTATTGAGCAAAAACTTCAATAAGACTAGAAGTTACTTGTCACCATAGCTGTCATCCGCTAGTTGCTCTCCTTTACAAATACAATATTCATTGAATTCTCTGTGATATCAAGACTTTCTGTGGCAGGTAAATTTTTGCTTTTCCTATCACTTTTCCTTTACAAAGCAACATTTTAGATTGTGCTCTCTGTGAAAAAAAGTACATTGTCACCAATAAAAAGATTTACATTTATTAACTCATAAAATATTACATTTTCTCATCTACTGAAAACAGGAAATAACTCTACTGTTAACACAAGAGTTAGCTGTCTTTATACAGGTATAAACTAATGTACAAATGAAAGCTCCTACATTTACCGTGCTATCTTGCATGTGCCAGTGTGATACTTCTTAGGCTAACACTAATATTCTAACTTTGGACATTTAGCCTGGTGGGAGCATTGATTCCAGTCCTAACTCATCTTCCAGTCATTCAGTTGAGGTCTTATAGTCAGATACTTCCCCCTACCTAGTGTTCAGGTTGCTTCTGTATGTCCCTGGACTCAAAATAAAAGTGTCTACTCTATGGTAAGTAGGAGCTTAGGCATCTATCTGGAGGGTGAGAACTTGTTAGAAGACAGTGTACTGTTAGCTTCCCTATGGCATGAGCAGTATCAGCTTTATGAACCGTCAATAGACACAGTAGTGAGCTCTAGAAGAGAGCAGCAGAAAGTTAGACAGGTATAGGTCACATATGGCTCATATAAACTGGGAAAGAAGAGAAACTGACTTCTCACAGCTGACACCATGTTCAGTGAGGAGGTAACACCAGACAGCTCAGCCTCCTTGGAGAGGCTGCACCCTGCCTATGTATGTATTTGTTCTTCACTCTGCTTTACCAAGGGGTAGAAACTTACTTGCTACAAGAGAAGCCAAACAGAGAAAAGGTGCCTGCGGAGGCAGATGCACATTCCAGCGGAGAGAGCTCTCTTTTTCCTTTGTTCTGATGTATGCGGAGCAGATGGCTTAAGCTGACCTCTTTGACTTTAAAAGGGAAGGGAACATGAGAACTTCATGCTTCTGTAGTTAGCATCAGTCTCACTCAGGAAGCTGCAATTATCTAACGAGAGACAAGGCTGTCGCCTAGCTGTAAGCTGTGCTGCCTGTGTCCAGACATGAATTTTACCAGGCCAGATTCTGAAAGGAAGACCCAAATAATGTACTGTAGACAGTGCAGTCTTTTAGCAAAGGAAAAAAAAGAACAAGAAATGTCATTGATATGTTTTTAAGGTATGTCTAACATCGATGTTTTTAAGATATGTCTAGCAAAGCTTTGAGAACGCCCAAGATATATTAATTATTCAGAGGCAGTTCTAACATAGTTTCTAGATTGAAAAAAAAGGGAAAAGAAAAAATTAAAAATCTATATTTAACAGTTTGTTCCTGTTTTTGTCAGCAAGGGACAGTATTTATAACCTAGTTATACAAAACATGTTTTCAGAAACCATCTTCTGTTTAATTAATATTCAGAACTATGTTCAATCATTTTAATTTTCATATGTAGGCTACGTAGGCAACTGGATTATGCTTACAAAAAGGTAACTTCCCTCCTGAAAACTTGAACATAAAGGTTCAAAATTGTTCACTACAAAACTAGGACTTTGAAAGTCATACTTTTCTTTCTCACAAATACCAATTTTATAGGTATTATTATTATTAGTTACCTCTAAGTACATCATACTTTTTTCTTTTGTGATGAGGTATACCAAATTCTTCATTACTTCAATACTTACCAGAAATACCAGGACAGCAGGTATAATGAAAGTCCAACCAGTAAGAAGCAGCTAAACATGACTATCATAAAAAGAGCAGGAAACAGAAATTAGTTCTCAGCTCACATTAAAAGTTTTAATTAACAAATGGAAAAATATAGTATGAATAAGCTAACTGATGTTTGAGATAATGTTTCTGAGAAAGAATAGTCTTACAAAACATTTCTCATCTTCTCCAAATGTAGTTTCATCTAAAGCAGAAATGTAAGATCCTTTCACCAACTAGTAGGAAAAAAAACTCGTTTCTTTGCAGCAGAAATATATTAATGTATCTTTACCTCCATTATCTGACAACTGGTCATTTAAATTGTAAGAGCTGTGGCAGAAGCTAAGATATAAGTGGCACTACAAAAGCTGCTGCAAAACTGCAAAAGAAAATCTTTCTAATTGATGATGAGAAATAAGCATTTTCTCAAGACAAGGTTTTATTTCATTAGAATTTTTCTTTTTCTTGTTGAAGTGAAATATATAAGTCTCTACTCACATTTTTAAAAAAAAGTTATTTCTCATTAGCAAGTTCTCTCTTAGTCTGCCATTCCCATACATGCTTATAGCGCAGGCTAGGCAGCGATCTTTAGGTTTGCAACTGACCATTTGCCCATCCTGAAATGGAAGTTGAAGTTGCTATCAGTAAGTGCCAGTTCAGTCCAGTTTTAACAAGTATGGCCAATGCACTCTTGCTTTCTGGGATTGTCCCTAAGTCAGCAAAGTTTAATTGTTGTTATTCTTATCCAAAATAGCTCTCACTTTCTTCTCATCTGTTCATCTGCATTGTACAGGTCACATTTGAGTCAATATGAGGTTAACCAATTATTCTCTCACATTCCTGTCTATTCAAACCCTCCGTTTTCCCCTGTCTTGGTAATTAGATCTTAAATTCCTTCAAAGAGACTCAGTTTTAACCTAGCTTTCAAAAACCAGCCAGGCACTCTCTGTCATTTCCTTACAATTTTAATTCCTTACCCAGTTTCAACTGAATTTGACATATCATAGAATCACAGAATGGTTTGGGTTGGAAGGGACCTTTAAAGATCACCTAGTCCAATCCCCCTGCCATGGGCAGGAACATCTTTCACTAGATCAGGTTGCTCAAAGCAACCACAAGTGACACAGAAGTGAGTAATTTAAAAATCTAGTGATTGCTGGTTTTTTTAGTAAAGATTTTAATGGATTGCAAAGCTTTGCAATCTTCATGTCATTTCAGGAAGGTTATCTAAATTTTTTGAGAACGTTAACAGTCCTATGAAAATAGACTTTGACTATTTACTACCTTTCATTTCCTTCATGTACATCCAAGTGAAAGTTCTCTCTCATCTTCTCCATCTCCTTCTGTCTGCACACTTTACATCTTAAAAAGAGCCTTCACATCCTCTGAGAAATGAGAAAAAAAAACCCAGCTCTTGCAGTAGAACGTGATAGAGCATATCTACTATGTCCATTCAGCATTAAGCATAAAAGCCTCAACCAGGTAGCTAGATCCCATCAAATGCTAATGAAATATAAATATTAAATAAACAGATTATGAATTGATGGATTGTATCAGGACACCCTATCGATGGTGTTGAGGACATCTATTAACAACTAGGAACTCGGTTCATTTATTTTGGTGTGGCATATGTGCTGCAATTTAGGTACAATTCTAGTTTCAGTGCTTAAGCAGTCAGCTGAACTTTCACACATATGTAATGCTATTTCTGGGATTATCAACTTTACAATAAAATTGAAAAATGGCTATCTTAGAGGGGGAATTATTGTGAGTGAAGACCCCTTTGCACATGCATGTAGCGCTGATACCTGAGACATATTGGAATAAAACCTGCCAGGCTGATTTGAAGCCTTGTTTATATCAGTAAAAATGGAAAGCTACGAGGATCATTAACAATAACCAAATGAATGCTCAGAATGACCGAACCCGCTGCTGTTCAGGAGTTACCATCCTAAATGCTGTGTGATTGTTGTGGGTTAATCCCAGCAGGCAGCTCAGCCCCACACAGCCGCTCGCTCACTCTTTCCCAGTGGGATGGGGGAGAGAATCGGAAGGGTAAAAGTGAGAAAACTTGTGCATTGAGATAAAGACAGTTTAATAGGGAAAGCAAAAGCTGGGCGTGCCAGCAAAGTAAAATAAGAACTCATTCACTACTTCCCATTGGCAGGCAGGTGTTCAGCCATTTCCAGGAAAGCAGGGCTTCATCACGTGTAATGGTTTCTTGGGAAGACAAACACCATACCTCTGAATGTCCCCCTGTACTGGGTTTGCGTGGCAAGGTTTTGGTAGCGGGGGGGGGGGGGGGGGGGGGGGGGGGGGGGGGGGAGCTACAGGGTGGCTTCTGTGAGAAGCTGCTAGAAGCTTCCCCTGTGTCCGATAAAGTTAATGCCAGCGGGTTCCAAGAAAGACCCGCCGCTGGCCAAGGCCGAGCCCATCAGCAACAGTGGTAGCGCCTCTGTGATAAGAAGTTACAAGGGAGTTGCAGTTGCAGCCAGAGAGAGTGGAGTGAGAAGATGTGAGAGGAACAACTCTGCAGACACCAAGGTCAGGGAAGAAGGAGGGGGAGGAGGTGCTCCAGGCGCCAGAGCAGAGATTCCCCTGCAGCCTGTGGTGAAGACCATGGTGAGGCAGGCTGTCCCCCTGCAGCCCATGGAGGTTAATGGTGGAGCAGATATCCACCTGCAGCCTGTGGAGGACACCATGCTGGAGCAGGTGGATGCCCGAAAGACGTTGTGACCCCGTGGGAAGCCCGTGCTGAAGCAGGCTCCTGGCAGGACCTGCGGACCCGTGGCCCCGTGGAGAGAGGAGCCCACGCTGGAGCAGGTTTGCTGGCAAGACTTGTGACACCGCGGGGGACCCACGCTGGAGCAGTCTGTTCCTGAAGGACTGCACCCCGTGGATGGGACCCACGCTGGAGCAGTTCGTGAAGAACTGTAGCCCATGGGAAGGACTCACGTTGGAGAAGCTTGTGGAGGACTGTCTCCCGTGGGAGGGACCCCACACTGGAGCAGGGGAAGAGTGTGAGCAGTCCTCCCCCCGAGGAGGAAGGAGCGGCAGAAACAACGTGTGATGAACTGACCCAAACCCCCATTTCCCGTCCCCCTGCGCTGCTCAGAGGGGAGGAGGTATAGAGAATCAGGAGTAAAGTTAAGCCTGGGAAGAAGGGAGGGGTGGGGGGAAGGTGTTTTAAGATTTAGTTTTATTTCTCATTATCCTGCTCTGATTTGACTAGTAATAAATTAAACTAATTTTTTCCCAAGTCGAGTCTGTTTTGCCCGTGACGGTAATTGGTGAGTGATCTCCCTGTCCTTATCTCAACCCACGAGCCTTTTGTTTTGTTTTCTCTCCCCTGTCCAGCTGAGGAGGGGGAGTGATAGAGCGGCTTTGGTGGGCACCTGGCATCCAGCCAGGGTCAACCCACCACACCCCCCCTTCCTCCTTCTTTCCCCCTGGTTTTACTGTTGAGCACGATGCTGTATGATATGGAATATCCCTTTGGTCAGTTGGGGTCAGCTGTCCCAGCTGTGTCCCCTCCCCACTTCCTGTGCACCCCCAGCCTGCTCGCTGGTGGGGCAGTGTGAGAAAGAGGGAAGATCTTGATGCTGTGTAAGCACTGCTCAGCAATAGCTAAAACATCCCTGTGTTATCATCAACACTGTTTTCATCACAAATCAGAAACATAGTTCCATATTATGAAGAAAATTAACTCTATCCTAGCCAAAACCAGTACAGTGGTACAGAAATCAATATAACTATTTTGTAATGGGCAGACTCAAGGTTTCACAGCAGTGAATCTAAATTAATGAGGATAAAACAACAAACACCTACTTGGACTTTCTGACCTAATGTAGCATGACTGCCTGAGAGAAGGAAGATGAAGGGAAGAGCAGTCCTTCTCCAGCTCCATGCTGGGATGTTTCCAGACCTCCTTTGTCTGGCAGCAGGAGGATGAGGGAAAACCAAGGCCAGGGAGTGGGGTAAGTTTTCTCATTATTGAGACTGAGAAGACAGTATAATCTCGTCACACCAGCTGGGGCCTGGGGTAGCTGCTCTGCTACCAGTGTGATTTTTGTGTCTCTCTGCTGCCGCCTTAGGCAACTGCCTACTTGATCTGGACCTACAGCTGCCCTCTGCCTTGGCAGATATGCTCCATACAAGTCATATGCCAGGGTTAGAAATTTAATTTGGGAGCTGTCTCATTGTTAATAATATTTTCAAGTTATAATACAAGTTTGAAAAACTGAATTATTTTGAATGATTATCAAACTAAAAATGTTAGTCTGTTTATAGAACATATAATACACCACTAACAGAGTGGATACCGCAAAAAGAAATGATGAGTGCTTGTAGTGGGTGACTCTCTGTTAAGGGGCACTGAGGTGCCCATCTGCTGGCCTGACAGGGAGTCACGAGAGGTATGCTGCCTTCTGGGAGCCAAGGTATGAGATGTTGCCGAGAGGGTGCCACAACTTGTCAAGAGCACAGACTACTATCCATTGCTACTCTTGCATGGGGGCACAGATGACACCGCAAGCCAGAACCTGGGCAGAATCAAGGAAGACTACAAAGCCTTGGAGGTGCAAGTGAAAAGTATTGGTGCCCAAGTTATCTTTTCTTCCATTTTACCAGTTAGAGGAAAGGGTGCAGCCAGAAATAGACGTATAATGCAAATCAACTTCTGGCTTCATGGCTGGTGCTGTCGTGAGGGTTTTGGCTTTTATGACAACGGGACATTCTTCAGTGACTATAGCCTGTTAGGGAGGGATGAGATCCACCTGTCTAGAAGAGGCAAGGGAATCTTTGGCAGTAGGCTGGCCAACTTGGTGAGGTGGACTTTAAACTGAAGGACTTGGGGGGCGGGGTCCAAAGTGGCAATACTCATGCCATTGCAACCAACTGAAGAATAAGCCAGGCCAGCCAGAGCAGCAACAAATGGTCCTTAGCTGCCTCCCAAGATGAGAACCAGAAGACTAACCACCTCAAGTGTATATATACCAATGCACGCAGCCTGGGGAACAAACAGGAGGAACTGAAGCTCCGTGCCCAGTCAGAAAGTTATGATATCATAGGAATAACTGAAACATGGTGGGACAACTCATATGACTGGAGGATCGCGATGGATGGCTATAGGCTGTTTCGTAAAGACAGGCAGGGAAGAAGAGGAGGAGTCGTCATGCTCTATGTTAAGGAGAACCTTGAATGTATAGAAGTCAACCACAGCGATTGTGGAAGCCCTATCGAATGCCTCTGGGTCAAGATCAGAGGGGTTGTCTCCAAGGGTGCCTGCTACTGACCTCCAAACCAAGATGATAAGGCCAACAAAGCAATATTTGGGTCACTTAAGCAAGCTTCGGGTCAACAGAACCTGCTTCTTATGGGTGACTTCAGAAGAACAATACAGAAGCTTACATGTCATCCATCAAGTTCTCGGAATGTGTAGAGGACTGCTTCCTCATATAAATGTTAGATGTGCCAACCAGGAATGAGAAGCTGCTGGACTTGCTACTCACAAACCAAGAAAACCTGCTTTGTAATATCTCGGTTAGTGATAGCCTTGGATGCAGTGATCACAATATTGTGGAGTTTGGGAACCTGCAGAGCACACTGAAGGTTAGTTCTAAGACAAAGATTTTAGATTTTAGAAGAGCAAACTTCAGCTCACTTGGAGCTCAATTGGGAGGGATTCCGTGGGAAGCTTCTATGGAGGATAAAGGAGCTAGCGAGTGCTGGGAGTTTTTGAAGAATGCTCTCCTGGAAGCACAAAACCAGTTCATCCCCTTTAAAGGTAAGGGAAGTAAGCAGAGCAGAAGACCCCCTTGGCTTAACTGCGAGCTTCTGAGTCTGCTCAAAACCAAAGGAGAAGCATACCAGAGATGGAAAAGCAGACAAATACCCATTGAGAACTACAACGACATTTCCAGGGCGTGCAGAGATGCAGTTAGAAAAGCAAAAGCTCAGCTCAAATTGAAATTGGCCAGAGATGTCAAAAACTACAAGAAAGGGTTCTTCATGTATGTAAAGGACAAGCAGAAGCAGAAGGAAAATATTGGCCCACTGTTAAACAGGAGAGGTGAATTACTCTCCAACAATGCTGAAAAGGCAGAGGTTCTCCACACTTTCTTCACCTCTGTCTTTACCAGCACTGTTGGGCCCCAGGCCTTGGGAACAAAAATCCAGGTTGATGCAAACACAGACCCACCGTCAGTGAAGGAAGAGTTGGTATGTGAACTATCACAGGAGCTTGACCCCTACAAATCGATGGGCCCTGACAATATCCCCGCGAGGGTGTTAAGAGAGCTGGCTGATGTCATTGCGAGGCTGCTCTCTACAATCTTGGAGAAGTTGTGGAGATTGGGGGACATCCCAGAAGACTGCAAGAAGGCTAATGTCACCCCCATCTACAAGAAGGGCTTAAAGGAGGATCCAGGAAATTACAGGCCCATCAGTCTTACTTCAGTCCCTATGGAACAAATCCTCTTGGGGGCTGTCACAAGTCAAATGAAGCATGTGATTGGGAAAAGCCAGCACGGATTCATCAAGGGCAATTCGTGCTTGACAAATCTCATCGCCTTCTATAGCAAAGTAACCTGCTTGGTCTATGTGGGGTGAGTGGTGGACACTGTTTACCTGGTTTTCTCCAAGGCTTTTGATACAGTTTCCCACAGCCTCCTCCTAGAGAAACGGATGTGTTACTGTATAGAGAAGTGGTCTGTGCGGTGGGTGGGGAACTGGCTGACAGGCCGCACCCAGAGAGTGGTGGTAAATAGCTCCTTTTCAAACTGTCAACCTGTCAGAAGTGGGGTCTCACAGGAACCGATATTGGGCCCAGTGCTGTTTAATATCTTCGTAAGTGATCTGGATGATGGGATCAAGTGTACCCTGATGAAGTCTGCTGATGATACCAAACTGAGTGGGGAGGTGGACACTTTGGAAGGGAGAGCCACCCTGCAGGAAGATCTGGAGAGGCTGGAAGAGTGGGCTAACAAGAACCTTATGAACTTCAACAAAGACAAACTTAAGGTCTTGCACCTGGGAAAACACAATCCAGGAGTGCAGCACAGGCTGGGATCCACGGGGCTGGGGACCGCCTCTGTGGAAAGGGACCTGGGGGTCCTGGTGGGCAACAAGCTCAATATGAGTGAACAGTGCGCTGCTGTGGCAAAGAAAGCCAACAGAATGCTGGGTTGCATCAACAAGGGCATCACCAGCAGAGATAAAGAAGTCATTACCCCACTCTACTCAGCACTTGTCAGGCCACACCTGGAACACTGTGTTCAGTTTTGATCCCCGCTATACAAAAAAGAAGTGGACAGGCTGGAGAGGGTCTGGAGAAGGGCCACAAAGATGATCAAAGGACTGGGAAGCCTGCCATATGAGGAAAGGCTGAGAGAAGCAGATTTGTTCAGCCTTGAGAAAAGAAGGCTTAGGGGAGACCTTATCACCATGTTCCAGTATTTAAAGGGTGGCTACAAAGAAGATGGAGACTCCCTTTTTACAAGGAGTCACATGGAAAAGATGAGGGGTAATGGGTACAAGTTACTCCTGGGGAGATTCCGATTGGACACTAGAGGAAAATTTTTCACAATGAGAACAATCAGCCATTGGAATAATCTCCCCAGGGAAGTGATGGATTCCCCAACAGTGGACACTTTTAAGATTTGGCTGTACAGGGTGCTGGGCCATCTTATCTAGACCATGCTTTTGCCAAGAAAGGTTGGACCAGATGATCCTTGACGTCCCTTCCAACCTGGTATTCTATGGTTCTATGATTCTATGATTTATTTTAATTCAGCCATCAATGAAACAGTAACAAAAATATGATAAACTATAGATAAGTCCATAAAGAAGTGTCTGTGTTAGAAGGTATTTGTTTGCTGATTCTCATATTGAATTTAAGCTAGGAAATCAGCTACACTGAAGTCCTCTTCGTGAGTTTTTAACAGAAAAACAATATAAAATCTACATCGAAAAGAAGAAAAATAACAGCTATAATAAATAAAGTTCTAGTACCTAAATGCCAAGTGTCATATAGAACAAGTCTAAATGAGGACATGCCAACCATCTACAAATATTGCAAAGTTTTAACCCCTTGTGAGTGTATGAGTGCACAAGTATGAGAGAGAAGAAAGAAATATTATTTACTCACATACATCAAATAGAAATAGTGTTACAGAATGACACTTTAAAAAGAAAAATCACGCTGATGACCAATGAAAGAAGGAAATTCCTGACAATGCTGGCTAATAGATTGTGAATATATGCTCCAAGGGAAGTGATGGGACCATTCTTGACTGATAGTAGACTTGCCTCAGTAACCTATTTTTAGAGGACCAAAGGCTCAGACAAAATTCTCAGGGCATATAAATTAGGACTATGATAATTGACTAAGTCTTGCAATAACTGAATTTCTGAACATGGGGTTTAATGTGCTTGGAGAAACACAAGTACTCCACTTCTGCCTCCACTTCCGCCTCCACTTCCCCTTCTGAAACTCATCAAAATGAGTACTTGACAAAAAGCTTTTCATTCCTCTAAGTGGGAGCTATCACTATTCCACAAGTTCAGTACATCTACATCACCTTTCTCTTGTTTGTGTCTCAGGTCCATCAAATATAGAAAAAATAGCGGAAAACAAACTACAGATGGCATCTTGTTCTAGCTCACAAACTGACATAAGCAAACTGGAACTTCAGGGGAACAAAACTATGGAAGAAGATGACCTATCTGAGCAGAGTCTACAGCATTTTTCATGTTTATAATCAGTCATAATGTCAGTATGCATAATACTACACTTAAATTTTCTCATATTTAAGAAGTACATATAATTTTATTGTCAAAATATTCTTTTTTAAATCTGTCCAGAATCAATCAAACATATCCTTTGTCCAGGAACTGCTTCCTCTCAATCCACCACAGTTTTAAAACTATTTTGAGAGTAAGCAGGACAATATAAACACAAATCTATGGTTATACAGGAAGCATAAGTGAAGTAAGGGGCAGTAGTGGCAGTTAGGTAATAATTCATAATAGTACCTTATGGAAAATTACAGGACCTTTGATCTCATGCACCCCACAGCTAATGATAAGGAATGCAAGGATCAAAACTAACTTACTAAGTCATCTTTGTTTTAATATATGACTTTTGGAGCATATCCATTTTGGTTAGAAAAGAGGCAACTTTTACACTATTCTAAACTGATCTGATCCCTCAATCTCTATTGGATTTTGTTATAAAGCTGTGAATTTTGCTGAGTTTATTTCAAGGGAGAGATTGAGTCATAAAGTGGCAATGAAAACCTACACTTTTGGTCTCTATTTGGTTACCAGAGCACCAAAGAAAGAAGATTGATGCTAACAATTACGATGGAGAGTCCAGAAATGGCTAGGGAAACAAAGGTAGTGGAAGTGACCAAAGGTCACTGATACCAGGTACTGAGTGGCATCAGAACTGACTTGCACTCTTGATTTTGATGGTGTGAAGACCAGAAAAGACAGAGTTTAGTATTTTACCTTTTTTCTTTTTTTTCTTTTTTCTTTGTTACTGTATTTTATTACTATGAGATCTCCTGACTACGTGCCTTGATTTTCCTGGAAAAGATGTGCATAACTAACATGTGACTGTGTTCAAGTGATAAGACGTATATTATCCTTCCATCTAGCAGACAATATCATGAATCAGCTTATGTTTTCTTCAGCTCTAGAAGTGTGTTCACCTAAAAGTATTCTACCATACAAAAGCAAGAGGGAATTATAAGTCATTCCATATCAAAACAGAGGATTTAAACAGAATATGGACTTCTTATAAGGCACTGAATAAACAGTGATTCAGATGGCCTTGCTGTCCAAATTAAAAAAGATAAAGAAGCTGACTTTGTTAGTGCTTAGATGTTAAAAATCAGACAAATATAGTGTAATTTCCTGTTTTGAGCTTCCCTGATGAGTCAGTTTGCCTTCTTTCTTCATTCTATATTACTGATGGATTTAATTTGATTGCAATTGTAACTTTGATTTGATAAGGGCATTGTTCAATTTTGTTCAGCATAATTTAAGTAACAGAGGCTAAATTAGGATATTCATAGATTTTAAATCTGATTATTTATTAACTTGCACTCAAAGTCATAGCAGCATATAGGTCTGATTTTTCTATTGAAATTTCAGTGAGAGTATCCAACCTCACAAGGTTAAAATGTTATCCCAGATGATAAATCTGTAAGCGAATAAAATGGCTTCTAAACCTTTGTGTATTTTCTTCAAAGAACATATTATCATCATCATTCTTTGTCATAGGAAGGTAAATTGCACTTAAAAACTTTCCAAGGGAGATTTAGGTTGTATTCACATCGGTAAAGTTCTCTCTGTTACACATCCCTTTATCTTACAAATAAGAAATATTCTGTTTCTTTAAACTGTGTTTGCATTACGTTTGCTCACATTGCATGAAATTAAACACAAAGGTCTCTCTCATGTTTCACCAAGTTTTATGGTATAAGTTGAGATATTTTGCTCCATAATACTAAATATAAGTACTGTCGTAGTGGGTTATAGACCTCTTATCCCCAGGAATTCTGCACGTATATTAGCTCTCCGAGCTTGACTGCTGCTTCTTTTTGTACATCTGGACCAAGGCAACAGGTCATTAAGTTAGTTTCATGATCTGTAAATACCCACTGTAATTTGGCACTGTGCTGGTTTTGGCTGGGATAGAGTTAATTTTCTTCATAGTAGCTACTATGGGGCTATGTTTTGGATTTATGCTGGAAACAGTGTTGATAATACAGGGATGTTTTCATTATTGCTGAGCAGTGCTTGTACAGAGTCAAGGCCTTTTCTGCTTCTCACACCACCTCACCAGTGAGTAGGCTGGGGGTGCACTAAAAGTTGGGAGGGGACACAGCTGGGACAGCTGACCCCAACTGACCAAAGGGATATTCCATACCATATGGCGTCATGCTCAGCATATAAAGCTGGGGGAAGAAGAAGGAAGGGGGGAACATTTGGAGTGATGGTGTTTTTCTTCCCAAGTAACCGTTACACGTGATGGAGCCCTGTTTTCCTGGAGATGGCTGAACACCTGCCTGCCGGTGGGAAGTAGTGAATGAATTCCTTGCTTTGCTTTGCTTGCATGCATGCTTTAAGTATTAAACTGTCTTTATCTCAACCCATGATTTTTCTCACTTTTACTCCTCTGATTCTCTCCTCCACTCCACCAGGGGGGGGTGAGCGAGTGGCTGTGTGGTGCTTAGTTGTCGGCTGAGGTTAAACCATGACAGGCAGGTAGAGTAGGTTATAATAAAAACTACTTTTTTGGAACCTAGCATAACTGAAATGTGCACCTACCACAAGATTACTAATAGTCGGAATAAGTAGCTTAGAAAGCAGGCAGTAAATAAGCTCTGTAATTGGAAATGTCATGTGTTCTGCAGGAAGAAAATCTGATTTTAATAATTACTTCAGTCTTATTGAATAGACTTCACTCCACAGGCCAGATAATATCTTTGCAGAACAAGTGCAGTAGTAGATCAGCGACAGTAGAAGATGCTGCCAAATTGTACCTAGAAAAGTTTCAGGACAGAGCCAAATTCTGCTGTGTGCAATGGCTCTGATTCTCAAGAATAGTCAGTACACACAAGGTAAGGTTAAACACTGACACAGTTTTTTGCAGAGCTGGGCCAAATATGATGCATAAAATAAAGACAATATTTGCATAACAACATAATTTACTAAAAATAGCTACAATAGCGTCAGCTTTGCTTTCACTATTTGATAGTAGTATAACTGAGTTGCTGTTTAATTCAAGCAAATAGACAAGTTTTGAGGTTTTTTTTAAATGAAGATACTAGAGCATCTTTTATTATTTTGTTTTGTTCAATGTTTTATCCCCAGTGCTTTCCAGCTCTACTGGAGATATATCAACTTACATGTCAGAATTTGACACTAACTTGAGAGATTTATTTTATTACTCTTGGGCTTACAATCTTTATTTTGTTTCACATTGGCTCTCCCCCAAGCACAGCTTGAAATGGATTAAAATTGAATTGCATTACTTGTGACAAATCCCCTGCTAAACATGCAAAAGAGCAATACACTGGAGATGTTTGAGTTTATTTCTAATAACAAAATTATGGCTAAAGTAGCTTCTGAAAATAACATTCACTGATTTAAAACTCTTGGACAGAATTATATCAATGGACTTAACTTATCACCACTCTTGATGAATGCTAATGATATTACATTGGAATAAACCAGGGGCTGGAGGATGAACTTTCAAAGTTCATTTTGCTAAGACACTGGTAAAGTTCAACTCGTAAAATTTTAGGCACCTAACAAAGATCTTTAAATTAGAAAGCTGTTGTCTCTAGGATTCTTTTAAAGACAGTAGACAGCAAGACTCCTGCTCTGAATTATCTTCTGGAGGACTCAGAGCCTTTTTGCTGCACCTGCATTGTGGGACAGGCAGAGACCAGTCCCTTCGCTATCGAAACCAGGGAGATGGCTGGAGTGTAAGACTTCCAGCTTTTAGATTTCCTCTCCATGGATTCCAGACATGGCCCTGTCACACACTTTAACCTGAGCTAGACAATCCTCCTGCTCGTTTCACATAACCTCTGTTTCCTGTTCAGGGATGGTAAACTCACAAGCACCCTGACTTAAGCACCAGTTTTCCACCTTTTATTATACTTTTTTTTGCACTTGGCATACTCATGAAATGGATGCAGGCCTTTGCAGCCAAAAAAGCTTCCCCATCAGTTGAAATTGCTCTAGAGTGTGATGGCATTGGCTAGCAAAGACTGAGAATGTTTGGAAGACCACTATTACCAGTGGTTGTCCCACATCACCACAGTATGCACTGTTGCCTTAATGACCTTTTTTCCAAAAGACCGAATAAAGTAATGATTTCTATGTTAATTTTGCAGGACTTGTGCTGCTACAGATATAAGTTATTAGACTAACAATGAATTCATCCAGAGCTATTAAATCACTTATAAGGCTGTAAAAAGAGAGTCCCTAGTAAATGCCGTTTATAGTATAGACTACACAGTATATAATGTGTAGGAGAAAGTTTTCCTCTATATATTTTGAACAATTATTGTTTATATAGAAAAACTTTTCTTTCCTCTCCAAATCACTATTCATTCTGTTGGCAAGGAAGGTTTTCTTTAGAGTAGAATTATTATTATGTAAGAAATCTATACCATCGTGTTTCTGAAAGCTCCGATAAATTACCTAGCACTTTCATAGAGATGTGGTACATGACTGATGGTAGAATAGCTGTATTATCATTTTTTCCTTTCTCATAAAGGTAAAAGGGCCAAACATTGCCATAAGTAATGGAAGCATGATTTATTTTTGAATTACCACATAGTTTTCTAATTTAAATCCAAAGAAAGTATAACTTTTTTCAAAAGCACTGAAGCCCCAGTGTCCTTTCCAGAAGTTACTATTACAGTGGGGGCTATATCAACAAAAAGATGTAGGTATCTAATGTGGCTGCTTAAATGCTTACTGCCAAACTTGACATACTAAATTGAGATGCAGAAATGTTCATGTCCTCTTATTTCTGCCATAGGGCTTGCCTCAGTTAAACTAATCCTTGCCAAACTGCAGCTATAACTCTCACCTAACCTATTATGGCATTCATTGGTGAGATGTATAGTTTGTTTCTTCTGTGGTACTTGAAGTAGTTAGCATTCCTGAGAATCATCTGTCCAATAAATGTGAAAGAGAAGGACACCCTTTTACCCAGAGCTTCATGGTCAATGTATATACTGGGATGTGGAAATTCCAGCTTCATATTTTTTTTTCTCCTGCTTGGGGAGGCTTGATTCAACATTAACCTACAAGCAGAAAAGTGACTTCTCTGCCAGGTTAGAAAAATCTATAAGAACACAATCGCTCTTCATTGAAGACTTTCCATTTTGTACAAAACAAATATCACTGACACAGGAACCAAAACCCAGGTATGAAAGTGCTACCTCTCTGCAGGTGCTCTAAGGTGACAAGAGCCTCCTTGTAGTGCTTTCTCCACAGATAACCAAAAGAGATTTTTAAATGCAAAATTTTCATGTTATCATAGAATATAAATTAGAGTTTTTAACATTTTAAACAGAGAAAAAATGCAAGATGACTAGGCCAAACAGGAAACCAATTTAAAAGAGATCCAGGCTTGATTCCAGACAACTCACTGGCTTCCCAGGTTGCAGCAAACTCTGTACAGTCCTTGCCGGTCTCTGAGGGAGTGCCTCCTCCCTCAGCTCTGCCCAGTCTGCTCCCTGCTCCTCCCAGTAGCAGTAGAGGAGCTCTCCTCCTCTTGGCCTTCACTTCTCCAGGCTGGACAAGCCCAGTTCCTGTGCAATCTCTCTTGGTTGAAGACTTTCCATTTTGTACAAAACAAATATCACTGACACGGGAACCAAAACCCAGGTATGAAAGTGCTACCACTCTGCTGGAGCTCTAAGGAGCATCACGTGCTTCAGCCCCCACCACCTTGGTACCATCTGCTGCACTCACTCCAGCATATCAGTATCTGTACTTGTCCTGAGGAGCCTCAAACTGGACACAGCACTTCGGTGCAATCTCTTAAGTGTCAAACAGAAGCAGAGGAACATTTCCCCAGACCTGCTGGCTACACTTATGCCTGATACGCAGGGGTTTTTTGCTACATTAGTACATCATCATTGACTAGCGGTCACCTTGTCATCCCTCAAGACCCCTAGGTTCTTTTCTGCAAAGCTGTGTACTAGCTGGTCAGTCTTCAGCCTGTGCTGTCACATGGGCTTATTCTCTCCCTGCAGGATTTTGCACTTGTCTCTGCTGCACTTCCTGAAGTTTCTGCCAGCTCATTTCTGCATTCTCTTCACAGTCCTCTGAATCAGTTTAGATGGGGCCCTCCCCATCAGTTTATCGGAGTTGTCCATTGGTTTGGTATAATCTGCGAAGAAGACAGCATTTATTTATTTATTTATCTAAGAAGAAGTTGCATTCATTCTGGATAAAAATAGAAAACGTCAGAGGAGCTCAAGAGACAGTCTGAGAAGTTTTGTTTATTACATATTCCTTCTGTCCCTCATGCTCTGGGGAATGTTTTCCAAGTTGTTATATTCATATCAATATCAGACCTGCATTTTGGGAGACTGTAAATGGGCTTCTCACTCTTAGGTTATCTCTATAACAAAGCTACGATGCACAAGAGGGCAGTATGTCACAAGAAAAATATAGCATTGGAGTTATAAAGTGCACTGCTGCTGTTTCTGGCATAAAAATGATTTGGGGCTGATATATCAGCTGAGTTATTTTAAATCCAGACATTGAGCCAATTTAATGAGCCCAGGGAACTAAGCAAATTAAACATGTTTTCCTACATTTTTCCAGCCTTTACGTCTTTATTGACTATACACACTTCGTACATACTATTTCATACTAATGCATATAGGAAATTCTGCCAAGAGTGACAATACTACAACACTGCCGCAAGCTGCAGCCAAAGCGTGATAATGGCAACAATTGACTCGGCAGCAAGTGCTGGCTCTGATACTTCAAGGTCACCTTTCAGCAGCAGCAGACGAACTTCCAAAAGCTGGTGTTTCGCCACCCTAAGGAATTTGGAATTGAGTTTTTCCTCCTGTGTGAGTTCAGGAGACGTAACAAAGATTTGTGATGAATATTCAGATAGAGTATTTTAACTTACCTGACCATGAAATAAATTTGCATTGTGCCTAGGATTCAATATGACAAATTAATTTAGGCCTTACTGCATTTTTAAGCCTCCTAAGACACCAAACCATGCAATTATCACCATGTAGTCTATGCAGTGTTCTGTTTTACATATTGTGAACACCTCTGTGGTATGGTAATGACATTCTTAATATGTCTGCTTTTACGGTATAAAAGAGCTAGGACTCACAATGAATGTGTTTGTGCTGCAGGTCTGGAGAGCGATATTTGAACGCTGTCACAGCTCACTATTTTAAAGCCACCCTTAAACTCTTTTGCCACAGCATAAACCAGCAAAGTACATCAACGTTCCTCGTCATGTCTGGAAGTCTATTCTACTGAGGCCAGTGACTGAGATATTACAGGTCAACATAGAGGTGCATTAAAAAAGCAGTGAGAGAAAGCCTATATAGTATCTTCCCAAAATGTCTGGCTCACACCAATATTGTTATTCAATGTACATTAAACTTACACCTGACTTAAAAACAAAGGAATACATGTGCAAGGTGAACAAGCAGCCAGTGCTTTATATTAGAAAACCTTTAAAGGAACCAACATTACAGAAGTGTAGAGCATTGACATGCCGGGAAAAAAAAGACAAAAAATATCCTATGAAATGTCACTAATTTACTTTTAAAGTACCTTCTTCCCCAGGCTTCTCCCTTCATTGCATGTGGAATCCTGAGAAAAATAATGCTCTTACTGTTGTGCAAGCCATTCATTATTTTGTACTCTTCAGTTCAAATTTTCCCTTAGCAAGAGAATATTGTCCCCAGACTTTAAGCAGAGAGAAGGGCAAGGAGGAGGGGGAAGGAAAAGCAAAGTCCAAACGCATTCTGCTGTGTCTCAGCTGTTTGAGTTTATAATCCCTCTTTCAAAAAAAGACTGGAGGCAGTACAGCCACAAGACATCTGCAGCAACCTCAGTAAGGGTATCTTGTGGAACACTAATTTGAAAATATGTATGAAAACATTTGAAAATATGTTATTCAGCAAGAACAATCATTGGCATTACAATCTTCCTTTCCACTCAATCCTTTCCAGAGGATAAATCCTCCACACTGGTAAAGTAATTTTGCCAGATGCAGTCACTCAAATGAATATTGTTCATTTGATATCATAGCATCTTGCAAAACAGAAAGAATAAACCATCCAGCAAATAGATATGCTTAAAATGAGAATTAGCTTGCATTCCTAGGTACCATGAAGCTGGAAAGCTATTCTCTTAAATTCCTTCTTCATTCCCAGGGGCTGGGAAATTTCTAACCTGGGCTGAAAAACCGTTTAAGCTATATGAATGCTTAGAAACATAACTCAACCATCAGTTGAAACACAAGTCAAGTAATGCTGAGGCATTTAAAATTAAACTTAATATTTTCATTTCTATGTTCTTCTAACTAATTAATTGCATACTGTTGATTTGCAAACATTTTGAAACTTGATTCTGTGAATTAATTTTTTTCTAGGATATTCCTTTGCCCAAGAGGTAATTAGAACTATTACGCTAATCACATTATCTACCATACAATACATACACTGTCAACTTCTTCATATCATGCTTCCAGCGTAGAATCCTCTGGGCAGTTTCCACTGGGGGTACTCTGAGTGATTTGAATTGCAGGTTTTCTGTGCTTCATGTCTTTGTCTTCAGAGAAACTGCTTTGAATTCTGTCTTAGGTTCATTTCTGGTGTTTAAGACCATAAATGTTTCTGACAAATCTGAAAACAGGATCACTTCTAAGATTTCAAGATCTATTCTCAATCTGAGAGAAAACCCAATCAAAACCCACACCCAAGCTTTCCTTCCCTTTCATTAATTTGTGTTCAAATCTGGATGCAAATTTAGCAGCATTTATCTTAGCTTCACCTACCACAATTTGTAACAGAGACAAAACTATGGTATACTATCACGTGCTCATTGTGCAAAAATATTCAATAAAAAATTTAATCTTTTACACATTAGTAGCAAATGCTTGATATAACTGTAATGTAAATGTCAGTCAGCTAGACGGCATGAAAATGTTATCACACTATGATTGAATAAAAACTTGAGCACAAATTTCTAAAGTACTGATTCTTATATTTGCCAGTGGAATTTTCTCCTTTTTGCACACATACATTATAAAGAACCTATTGTTAGATAACTAAAACATCTCACTTATAGTGAACTTTTAAAATCTTTTCAAAAACACTTTGAAACATCTATTATTTTAATTGGGTAAGTAATATTGGAAAATACATTTTTTCAACGTCATTTTTTATTGTAGGACTAAAAATCTTCTGACATTAGATATTTCAGAAATGCTGACATACTCCTACTGCCCGGCTCCTAGGTTCCACTTCCAGTCCTCCTCCTCACAATTATCTATATTGATAGCCCCAAGGCATTAGGCAAACAGCTGTCTCAAAATCTTGAAAAGTGTGGGGATGGTAGGAACTCTGAGGAGTCTCAGAGCACAGACATTTGCTGGGCTCATCTCAACAGCCCACCTGTGAGAAGTTTGACGTGGTGTCAGATGAAGTGAACACAGCTCTGTAGACCGATTCTGTTTTGTGGAGGTTCCTGATGGAGTTGCACTGAAACTTTCAGTTACCATTAGCTACCTGTGTCTTTTGGATAAGGAAACAGTTTCCGAGCCAGTCGTAGCTCAGACAGTGCATTCATACCAATTGTAACAGGTTGTCTCCCCGGGTAGCCAAAGCAGCTCTTGAGTCTTGGATCTGACTTTACAGTCATGATTCTTCATTGCCTGACCAGGTTCTCAGAAGAAAACTGCAAGATACTCAGACTCAGCCCTCATTTCTTTGGAGTTTGTCAGTCATGTCACTGTGGCTGCTATGGTCTGATTTTTCTGAGTCATCCTTTGATTTTATGTTGGGCTTAGTCCAAAGATTTGATAGAGCATCTTGAAAGCATTTTAATGCATATACATTGCATGCATATACACACAGAAATCTCATTATTTCCTTTTCCAAAATCTCATCTTTTTACATATAACTTGATCTTTTCCTGCTTAAGAGTATTACTTTGAGACCATTTTCTTTAGTTTATGACTTTACTCAATTTATCCCATGTTCCAGACATTTTCAACTTAACCAATTCTGCCCTCCCCATTAGTTTTTTTCAAAAGTAGTCAATATTCTATTCACTGCAAGAAGTTAACCAGGGAAACAGCAAAATGATTCCAAATTTGTATTTACAATCTGTCTTCTACAAAAAGCAGAATGGCACTGGTTAATACTGGTATGTCCGAAATTGGTATTTCAGTGTATCTGCATGGATTGTCTTGCCCTGTGAACAATGGAAAAACAACAGCTAAAGAGATGCAGAATATTCTCTGTTTCATTCCCTAAACTGGGTGGTTCGTGGTGAACTTCACGAGAGTTAGGGTTGGGGCAGGACAAGTAGGAAAGTTCTGTAAAGTTCACTTACATTCAGCCTTCATCTATTTGCAAAGCAATACAGTGTTGTTGGCTGTTTACATTATATCGTTGCTGGGGTCTGTGTATTCAGAACTGACAAACAGAAAATGCCTCAATCACATGGTACAGGCAGTTCACTAACATAGAGTTTAACAAAAAGCTTGCTTAGCCTGCGCAACCACCTTGACAAGTGTTTCCTCAATAGCCAGCAGGCCATGAAAACTGCGAGGTCCATGATTTTTTCAGTAAGGTTTCCGCAGAGCAATGGAAATCTCTCTGCTCTGGACGTCATTCTTCAAAGCTGTTTTGATATGTAAGAGACTATTTATTTTCTTCCTCAAAAAGAGGGGTTTAATATAGGCCAACACGTAGTGAAGTGTGGAAATTGACTGGGTGAAAGATTAACTTCTGCTACCAACACAAGGCCGTAGTGACTTCTGATTCTCCTTCTTATCTTAAGGTTGGAAGGTTCTGCACTTTTTGATTCAGTTCATACCTCATCTACAGGACTTGGCCTTTACCGTAGTACTACCATATACATTGAAATAGAAAATAAAATATGTTAATGGAAAAGCTGGTAAAAAAAAGAAAGCTTTAATCACTTTTTCCTGTGGAAAAGATTGAAAAGCATGAAAAAAATTGTTTTCAAAATAAAATTGCAGTAATTGTTTGGTTTTTACATCAAGATTTTTTCCAACAGAAAAAACCCATGTATTTTTCAACCTTTTCCAGCCTTATTTTTTTAAATAGAATAGTTGTTGTTATAAAATCCCCAAAATATCTCTAAGATTTATTAAAAAACCAATTCAATTAACATTCAGATACAAGGTGTTTCAGATTTTGCAACTTCTGATACAGTATTGTCTCATTGATGCAAAATTTGCATTCTTGGAAGAGCAACCCCCCCTTTGAAACTGGTGGAGTTGGTAGGGATATCTCTTTGGATGTTCCTTTTTTAGGGATTTCTATCTTTAAGGTGTTTGTGTAATTTTCTCATGTTTCCCTGTCAATGATATTTCAAAACCCTACCCCATTGCTCATTTTCTTTTTCTTTGATATTTTGTTTTTTTTATTTTGTGGTTCTACAGTTCTCAAACATCATCTCACTTTAAGTGAAACTGAAAAATCTAGTGTGAGACTAAAGACAGTCAACTGCGACAATGAAAAAAAAATCAGGACATGTTTTATTGAAGGTCATCATGTTACTTTTTATCCTATCAACTCTTTAAACCATTCTTGCTTTTGTTCTCTATGTACCCTGATATAAATGCTTATTGTAGCCAATATATAAAAGATTAGTGCAGTTTATTAGGAATACTACTCATTTCCACAAATATGTGTTATCGTCTTTTACAAAGAACATCAAGTTACCAAGAAGGATTTTGCAATGAGTCAAAAATGAAAAATTCATATGTCAATATACAATGAATTCCATCCAGCCCCTAGAGTATATTCTGTTATCCACATTGCACTGCATAACTGAGAGGAATAATTGCTTTTCTGACTTTGTCTCCTTAACGATGTGAGTAGCATAGGATATGCACAGGATAAAAAGCATTTTGGTGGTGTCCAAAAAATGTCCATGTAAAACTCAGCCCTATAGTTAGAAGGGTCCAATAAATTATCTTGGTGATTATTGTTGTCCATACATCTTTCTCCTGAGTCCAGGAAAACTCCCTAGTGTGAAAACCAGATGGGATTTATCAGAAGAGATGCTCAGTCCCCCCTGGAATGGGACTGAACAAAAAGTCACACCTTTATTCATCATCACGTATTCATAATCAGGTACAATTCCTGTGTCTAGTGTATGAGCACAGACAAATACTTTGTCACTGGAACATATCACGGAGCAGGATAATTTGCTATAAAAAAACCCAACAAAAGATCAGGTAACTGAAAGCTGATGAAGTGAATGGAAATTGCATATGTCCCATGATTTCAGCTGGAAATGCATTGAATGAAGAAAGAATTGTGGCTAAGGAGGAAGACCATAATTCACATATGCTTGTTTTACCTTGTATTTATATACATATTTTATTTTTATTGTTGGCTTTATAGTTTCTAAGAAGCGGTAATGTGCTTTCAGAAGAAGAAAAAGACAATTAAATCTTCTGAATATTCTATTGTAGAAAACAAAATGAAAAACTGGGCAGAGGATGGCTCATGAATTTCAAAAAGAGCTCATGAATTTGCAAATGTGCCTGCTTAGTGCAGATAGTAGCAACACCTCCTCAGACACCATGCTTTATAATGCACTTTGACATGGTTACTTGAGAGGTAGTAAATGAACTGCAGTCCTTGTCTGGAATGTTTGATCAAAAGGGAACCGTCACAATTGTGCCAGGCTTAATTCACAAAACAAGGCATGCAGGAAATTAATGCAAGCGTATCCAGTCTCTAAAAGGATTCCATGAACCCTTCTAGGACAGCAGCCTTTGCAGAGCAAATAATCCAGAGGCTGAAAACCAATTTAAGAAAATAGGAAGCATCTATCGTTTGCACCAGCTGGGCTGCGGCGTGCTGGCACAAGAAAATTTTCAATTTGAACAGCTATTAGCAGGATGTCAAAATAGACTTTATTTCAGAATCTTCAGGACTTATGACTGTATTTTATAATAAAAAGTACAGTTAGAAGTTGACTCTTTCTTCATACAGAAAAAGATTAATAGCCCTATTCAGCTAGCCTTTTGCTTTACTCATTATATTTGGATTAAGTATTAAAATATAGAGCAGTATCTCAAGAGTTTCTGAATTATAGCTCCAAAGCAGAACAGAAAAATCTCAGATGTGTCTCCCACCAGCTTCAGTGAGAGGAAAACTCTGCCTTTCCTATTATAATGTTGGACTTTTAAGGTCACCACTTCTTTTTCATTTCTGAGCTCTGATTTCTTTTAAAAAACACATTTCTTTCTTTTTAAAACAGGTTATCCAGACTGCAAACTGAGCAATTCAATGTTTTCAGAATGTTGAGATCAAAGCAATATACTTACATGTAAATGTAAATTAAAAAAATAATTTAGAATTATTCTGAATATTCTTTTAACTTTGGCCACTGTGAGAACTTCTGGAATTACTTATAAAAGCAAAATGAACACAATACATAACATTTTTAATACTTATTGTCACAGAACTATCTTAGTTGGTCTGCTAACTAATAACACAATAACAGTATAGATGTTAGCCTGTATACAGGAATGCTTTGTAGGTCCTGCAAGCTGATCCACATGAAAGTCACGAGAGTTGCACATGTATACAGATGTTTTTCAGAATCCAGCGGTGCTGTCCAGGTCTGACAACACCAATTTCCTTTACAACATGTAATGGAAGTCTATTATTTTAGAGAAAAAAATAGTGTCATTAATTCTTGTAATAATGTTACTGGTTTCAAGGATATTTGATACATCTCTTTTAGAATTCCAGTTGCTGGAGACCTGTGATTTTGAAAGGCTTTTGGCTTTCCTTGAGAAACATGCTTTTCTTAAAACCCATGGTTGAAGAAAAGCTTGTATATATGACCTGATTGTATGCTTATAGCTCAAAACCAGTCTGAAAAATGTAAGTGAAATATATTATTTTTAGCATCTTGACAATTTTAAGCTAAACGCTCAAATTATTGTCCTTAATTTCATTTCAAACACTTGGCATCATTAAGCAGTGTGGCAACCAGAAAGCCCTAATCTTAATTTATTAATAGTACAATAAAAAAAATAGAGAATATTTAAACTCCTTTTTTCCACAATACTCTGTTACTCTGTTAAATGGAGTGGTAGTTAAGTTACCTGCTTTACGGGCTGGTACTGGGTTCATGTTATCGGTCTTCAGCAGCTCAGTCATCTATTCTGTCCTGCAACATGGGATATTCAGTATCTTCTGGAAATCTAGACAACAAAATGAAAGAAAAAATAAGAATAGGAGGAAAAAAAAAAAAAGAAGAAAAGAAGAATATATCTCCTGAGAAGAACTAACTTCTTATCACTCATTGGGATCAGATTAAAAGGATTATAAATAAATAAATAAATAAATGATTTAATTTCATCCATGGAAACTGAAAGAAAAAAAAAAACCCAGCCAGACTAGTTCTTGCTATGAACTCTGCCAGAAACCACATATTACTGCAAGCAGCATTTCCTTGCAGATCTTTAGTATTCTATACTTTTAATAATGCACATTTACTCTTTGGCATTTAGTTGCATGTAAGGAAGCAATAAAACAGCAATTTTATTTTTGTTTTCAACTCAGTGTTTAGGCTGTCAGTCCATACCTTGTATGTGATCCATCATCCAAACACTATTCTGAACAGTGAGTGATGAGTTTGGCTACAAGTCCTCTGTGGTGTTTATCCCTGTATAAAGTCCAAGTCCTTCACAAATAGTTAGTATTGATTTTCACAATACTTACTATGGCATGAAACATTATTTCCCACTTTAGAGGTAGACTAAAAAAACCATTAATAGTTATAGGTTCATGAATTGGAACATTTATTGGAGCTGAATTTTTGAGCAGCCAAACATTTTCTAACACCTACTCTTGTTGAAGCACAGCTGTATCTGTATATACTTGGAAAAGTGCAACTCAGGGCATCAGAAAGGAACACATTAGATGAAATAGGGACAGAATCCCACTCACATCAGAGGAAATAGGGACAGAATCCCACTCCCCAAGGAAACATTTACCTGCCTGAGCCTTACAGCCATCTTCTTTCATTCTCCAGCCACTAGATCTAAAAGAGCAAAAAGATGAAAGCAAGTTCCACAAAGTTGTTACCTCTGCAATACTATCATGCCTGGAATTAAGCCAGAGATCTGTGGAGAAAAAAAAAGTTGGTGACACGACTGCAAAATACTGAATCATAAACCTGAGAGAGTCAGTTTCAAGCTGATAGTACATAAACAGACTGGCCCTTCCTAACTCTTAAATGCCTGATCTTGCAAATTTAGTGTATACGTACGTATATAGATACACAAGTACACATTATCTACATATTTATATCAAACTTGCATATCCATAAAAGCATCTCAAACTTAAAAATACCGACCCAAAGGTTTTAACATAATTACCATTTGTTTACTGGTATAAGCATCTTTTATATAGTTTAAGATAGGTGATGAAGAATATCACATCCAATTACAATTGCAAAGAGAATTTGATCAGAGAGAATATGACTGTGGATTAGGATCAAGCTTGTTGAAGATGACAGTCCTGCTTTTGCAAAATGCACACTGGGATCCCAAATGAACAAAAGTGGTCAGAGTCTAGCTTGAACCTCCTGCCTAAATGCTACATATCTCACCATTAATATCTAGGACTACAGTGAAGTTATTTAAGTAATTGAATGGGAAAATCCTAAAAGAAACTGAGAGCAAGCAACATAAGTTGTCATATTGTTTATGCTTAACATTTGAACTATATCTTAAGGAGATATATTCTTTCTTTTCTGTCAGAATTTGCTTCTTGGTCTATAACATATAAATTGCAATTTTATACAGTAAACAACCATAGAGTTTTCTTCTGCTTCTGCACACTCAGACAGCCAACTAGGAAAATGAAGTTCAGTTAATCAAGATACCTTAAGCCAAATTCTCCCCTCGTGTACATTAGTGCAAACACAGTCACTCCATCACTGAAGATGATATGGAAGTGGTTTTAATGATGAACATAGTTAATTAAAAAGTGTGGGCTTAGTCCTATAAATACAGAGGTGATTTACGCCTTCAGATTTGAATTACCACCTTCTCCTAAAAAGCAGGATCTGCCTTCTGAAAACAGCAGGTTACCACTGACAAGTAAAAATCCAGAATCCATGAACTCAGTAAGTATTATTTGACGAAAATCACCCACCATCAGCTACAGAGCTGTATCAGGTAGAAATGTAACCCCTTAAGCATATTTCCAAAAATAGCTTTAAAGTGTTATCCTTTTAAATTTGAACCCCATTGGTAGAAAGGACACTTTTTTTTTTACTCCTGTTTCTCTTTGATACATTCTAACAGAAAGAGGAAAAATAGATTTCAGCAAATGCACCCACTGTTCCAATCACTTGCAAAACAGTAGGAGTTATTTTAATGGACAGGATTTAAAGTAGACCTTTACCAAGCATGACCTTCTATTTAAAACTGCAAAATATAATGAAGTAATTCTTATATTAAAATATAGCTAAGTAAAATGCAGAAAATAAAAGCACAGAGTTCAAATATTTAAACTTAAGAATAATTGTTTAATGCAATATTTTATCAGGCAATTAATCATGTTTCACCCAAAGTGAAAAAAATATCACAATCACTAAATCACTCATTTCTGAACACTTTTGTCTTTGTAAAATAAAGCTGACAGTAATTGGATAAATGTTTTAAATTTAATCTTTTGACATTCACTAACAACTCCCCTTACTTCCATTCACAGGAGTTAAAGATATGGTGTATCTGATCACTGGTTAGAACCACATGTTTCATTGCAAGGTTAATCTGTTTTAAACAGAAATATAAATGGAGGTATATATTGGATCATCAACTAGATCTAAAGCTTGATAGAAAACACTGTAGGAAATAAATGTACAAGATGTAGATCACTGGCTGTAGGACTGAATTAAAATAATTAACAAACAATTACTCAGTCAAAATTATATATGTGATTTAAGAGGTCTGAATCATATTAAAAAATAAAGCAATAATCCTAGTATTGATTAGAATGTAAACAAGTAATTTTAAATTACCATTTCATACACGTCACAGAAACTATGGTATAAAAGCCTCAAATGCCTGTAAAACTTGCAGTTTCTTTTGGATATTTACTTTAAAAAGTGACTAGGGCTGATCATAGGGTATCAGATGTTCAGAAAGAAGTTAGTTTCTTTGGCTAAGGAGTAGATACATGATAAGCAATAGAAATGGAAGATTTTCTAATCTGTCCTGTACCTCAGCTCCTGAAGGCCTGTCAATGTTATCACGAACTTCACCTTACCTAAGTTAGTTGAGATAATGTGGTCTCATTATCTGACAGGATACAATATGGCTGGGAGTGGGACAACCCCTAGATCAGGTGCTGAGGTATTCCTTTCCATCACTGGCTTCTGAAAAAATTGGCATCAGAAAAACTCATGGATCAAAATGGCTAGCTCACTACTTTCAGCCCACTAGGCAACATCAGACACTGGTTCGCACAAATTACATATAAAACATCTAATTCAAACCAGAGTCCTAGAGCCATGGAATGTATTCCACTGCACATAGATAAAGGTATTTAATACAAATATATAAGCTTCACTCTTATCTCTTTCTTTTGCTCTTGATGTTTTGAGATGTAATCCAAAATACTAATTTATCAAAACCTCCTACAGGTAGTGTAGAAAAAAGCAGTCTAAAAATTCCTTTATGGGAATTTTTACATTTGAAGTTTTTACATTCATACTTACTATTAAGCATGAACAAAATAAGAAAGGAAACCAGAGAAAAATAACATACTAACGCTGCTAGGCAAGAAGTCATATCTGTGGAATTTTCGGTTTCTGTGTAGCTATTTGATGCTAGTGGTCTTGTACTTTTGCAACACGGCTGTTCAGTTACACTCACAAAGATCTTAACAAGTCAGTTTTGATTAAAGGCAACTGTGAACTTCAGGTCCTGCTTACAATGTTCAGTGACATAGTCCAAGATTATTCAGAAGTGTGACAAGCCAGTCAATTTTACCTTTTTTTCTCTCGTCTTTGATCTTTTTACTTTTCATTCCTCCTAATTTCCAAAGAGACTTAGAATTTCTCTGCAGAGAGAGAGATGTATTTCAGAGTAACCTCAATAGATTTTTCTACTGTGCCATGTACTGAACTGACACTTTAAAACAGTCTTCAAGGAAAGGTCACTTAGAATCTAATTTAATTAATGATGTAATGAGTACATTTGGGGAGCCAGTACAAGGATAATGATGATGTGACATCCAGTTTGATTGAGTCTATTTAAGGGAACAGCTAATAGAAAAGAGATCAGAAGTCACAGAACCATTAATGATATGGATGAAAAGGATATTGAGGTTACCTGCCCCAAGAGAAGATAAATAATAGCTCCATCATTTCTGGTCTTCAGAACTCTCAGCGATGCCCATTCAACCGTATTTACACCATTAATAAATATTTTCTATTGTCTAACTTATATCTGCTTTCCTGCAATTGTAATACCTTTGCTTCTTAAGCTATCTATTATGAAACCCTTTAATCCTCTTTAATCCTTTGTTCTTCGTATTATCATTTTATATATTTGAAAGTCATCATCACGTATTCTCTGTTTTTCTTTGCTACACTAAATGATTTGAATGTGTTCAGACTTTCCTCATTGCTTACACTTTGCAGATCATTTTTGTTGCCCTTCAGTTTCAGGCTACTTTCCACTCATGTCAGACCTCTCTCTGTGGAAGAGCCAACAAGAATGCAAGCAATAGTGAAATTCATTACTTGTCCATAACAGAAGTAGTAAAAAGGGTTTGGGACTTTGTGAACAGCATTTTTTTTGTCTGGAAAGGCAAAGAATAGGAAAAAAAAATCATAGGAACTTTAGTTTGTTTTGTAGTGAAAGAGAGATGATGAAGAGGAGAGTGCTGGGGAAAGAAGGATGCCAAAACTCTATTAAGCAAAAGAGATGGGAACAAGGATAAGGTAGCAGCACATTCTGGCATTGATGGTTTGAATGTTGCACACATTGGGTGTAAGAAACTGTCCCAGAAAAACTGAATTATTGTCAGAGAAAGGAAGTTGGTCAACTAAGATATCAGAAAAAGAAACAAGCAAAGCAGGTCAAAAATTAGCCAACAGAACTAATTTGAGAGAAAATGGTATCTATCTGAACAAATTTGTTGCTTTGTGCAGAAAAAGTCTATTTTGTTCGAAAGTTAGAAATACCCCAAATGGTTTTTATTCCAGATTTTTTGTCATGGTAAGGCTTTAGCTACGGTGCTTCCTAGCCATGTTTTCTTCTGCTGATCAAATACCTGAGGCAGTTTTTTAAAACAGCTTTGCTTCATTAAAAACAAACTTTCATGGCAAGCTCAAGAAAAAACATTTGACAAAGACAAGGTGGCTGTTTGGATGAGTGTTAGAAAGGTGTTATTTTGAAGAGTTGATATGCTTCCAATATCTTGAGCAAAATTCCCTGTTCAGTGTCCCAGCTCCTTCCATATGGCTACTATTAAAAATGCAAAAGATGAACAACTCCACTAGCCACTCTGTTCTTTTGGCTTACCAGACAACCTGCATGCATATGAAGGCTTCTTGGATCAAGACAGCAGTTACTGCAGCAATATTCCTGACTCCTCTGTATGTTCACCAAGTGCTGCATTTCGTATTTGCTGACACAGAAGAATAACCTTTCCCAACAGTACAACACCAGACGATAACTGGCTTCTAATAATAGAACAAACCACAGACGTTTCCTGCTGCTTTGCCTTGCTTTAACAGGTGACAGCAGACAGCCACCTGAATACTGCCAAAGGGGTAAGAGTTAAAAAAAAATAATGCAGGCCATAAGGGTATGATTGTCTACACTCTAACACAGTGTTGGGGTTTCTTCAATCACAGTATGACGACAATGCCGAGGGTTAAATATCCCTGCAACTAGCCCATAACTAGGACACAACTAGGTCTCAGCAATCACAGAATTGGTGTCTGAACCTTTTTTCCTATTGTTTGCTATGCTAGCACTTGCTGGAAGTTAAACACTATTACCATGCTTCTCGCTTCACCAAAATGATAAAAAAAAAAATCTCTGAACCTCTCTGAACTTCCAATGTCAAAACAGAAATTTTGAGTACACCAGCCCTAACATTTCAAAATCTTTAGAGGTCTAGGATACAATCACATCATATTGTAAGCAGGAAAATAGCTCAAGGACTTCTGGTTAAATTCTTTTTTCTGTCCTTCTCTATGGATCTTGCATTATTTCAATAATAGCAAGTCTAGAAATACATACAATAAATGGATAGAAATGCTGCTAAATTTATCTTGGTCTAGTTTTGACCAGGGCAGAGTTTTTTGTCTTTTTTTTCTTCTTCCTTTTTACTTTTCCTTTCTCATACCTCCACTCTGGGTCGGGTGCTATAATCACCTGTTAACCTCCAAGTTACAGACCCAGATAAGAACCTCTCGCCATATTGGAGAGAGTCCTCCTCTTTTTTTTTCCATACAGGAGCCTCAGGTGTCCAACCATTATCATTCTTTGCTACCTTATGATGCATATAACACAACATTGACACCATGATGCTTTCTAAAGGACAGTACAGACAATCCTCTTCAAGGTTTTCTTCCTCAGTCTGACAGACAGATCGAAGACACTTCCAAGGTATTTTCAGGAGGCAGATAACTAAATCACTTCCAATCACTTATTATCGCGCTTTCTCAATGACCACGTTTTCATGGCACATAAGGGTTGGCTGACAACTGTCAAGTGAAGTATCTCTATGTACATTCTCATTTTCTTTTGTGAGATATTCAGGTATCACTGAGCTCAATAAATACTACACTTGCCTTGAGTGTTTTTTCTGTTACATTATTCAAGTTCTGCCCTTTATTTATGTTACCTGTGTCATTAATATCTTTTTTTTTGTTGGCATTTTTTTAACCTGCTTCACTCCCAAATACAATCTTAATATCCGTGTTTTTGAATCTAAGGTTATTTTGAGATTTGTTACACTGAACATTCTTCCAAGAGACAATACTAACTCTACTTTCCTCTTTACCACTTTGTGTAAGTAAGTCAGGTGCCTCGTTTACCAGAAGTGCAATACTGTCAAATCAAGTTCATTATAACTTTGCTGATCCTTTGCATTGTACTCCTATATTATTTCTAGCAACTGCATTTTTCAAAAGAAGTTAAAATTCAAAGTTTCAAAATCTAGTTTTGGGTTTTGTTTTTTTTATGGCCAGGCAAAATTAACACTCCTTTGTGTAACTTTGCTTAGCATGTATCTACAGAAACTTATATCAATGCCATATATATATATATGTATATTTCTAAAGCTAGAGAAAATATCAATGCAACGACTTAGGTAATTAAAGAACACATTTCACACAGCAGCTTGGATGGCCTTCTCAGTTGAAGGTCAGAGCTATCATCTACTTAAACTGCATTCTGCACGTCCTGATCAATCTGTCAGAGCTCCTGTATGCGCCCTTCAGTGCTGAACAGAAGCAGAATTTAACAGAGAGCAGGTAATCAATAGTAGTTATGTACGTAGCAAGGTGAGAAGAGACATTATTTGTGAAGGATGTTTAGGGAAAAATAGTTAATTATCTCCTATATAGCCTGACCAGCTACCTCAGTTTAAAGAACAATTAATACAACTTTGTAATTCAGAAATATATCTGAAAGAGGAAATTAAATTCTGGTGGAGAAACTGCTCTATTTTCTACCTTTTTTTTTTTTTAATTAGTAATGCATTAATGGTATTCTAGTATTTCATATGTTGTACTTAAAGAGTAAGACAATTTATTCAAAAGCATTTGAAGATTTTAGAGCTTTTTTCAATTAAACTTTATATCACTATAATAGGCAAACAAAAATCATGTAATAGATGAGTACATTAATAGCACATACTATTTGAAAGTCAGAATTAACTAGCAAGAAAAGTCACAAATTCCTTGTGTTTCTTGATAAAAGAGCATCTCTTCATGGTTTACAAGAAACCATTGTAACAGAGAAAAAAAGAAAAAACAGTCCTAGTACAATTTGCAGAATGTTATCAGAAGAATTGTAGAAAACAATCCTTGTTATATGGAGAAGATGGCAGAGCATAAGCTAAAACAGAAGTGATAATATAAAGAATTGTATCTGAAGCAGAACAACCATGAAATAAGAGGTGATAGCTACAACAGTAATGTTAGCTGGTAGGGTCATTAAAATTGGAACCTGTTTAAACTTTCCTCCTTTTTTGCTACTAGTGACTTTCCTAACAGTTTGCACATTAAATATGGGACTCAGAAAAACTGCTTTCTCAGAAATGTGTAATGGATAGTACAACTGTTTAACATAGTTCTGGTGATTTTTAAAAGGCCAAGATAATTATCACTGCTAGCACAGTGTAGCTGTTTATCAGTTTTAATTGCTTCAAATGACAATTGTAATGCTTTAAGAACTATATGTATAAATTCACATATACACTAATTTAGGAAAAATAAAAAAGGATAATACAGCAATATTACTTTTCCTTTTTCACTTGAATGATTGATGAGGACACTTCTCTCCTTCAGAGCGAATAGTCATGCTTGAATTCATGACAGAAAAGCACTATGAAGAAAAATGCCATGAATTGCTTTTTTGTTTTCTGTAAACTCAGTATAATGATATTACTAACAACATATTTCAAAGACTATAGCATCGTGATCTCTACTCTGCAGCTCCAGATATAATTGGTACTGTGCAGGAACAAGAATTAGTTGACAAAGAACTCTTTGCCCTTCTTCAAGTCACCATTTCTCAAACTAGTTGTCAACTAGTTAATTACTGATATTTACAACTAAAAATGACTTCTAGAAATCTTTTCCCTGATGAATTTAAAAAGCTAGACTGATATGGTTGGAAAATCATAGAAGGGAAAAAATGCACCCATTCAATCTGACCTCATCACTCAGTTCTAGGTAGGGGAAAAATACATTTTCAAACACCAGTTGTGGCAGCACGTTCTTCATGTCTTGCTTCAGGAAATAGTGGAATCTGAACTAATGGTTCAGCTCATGATAGTTAAGGATTTATTATCAAGTAGACAAATACCCTACTGCTTCAGAAATAATTTTCTAAGAAAATTTTTATTTTTTGACAATTGTCTAGTTCAGGTGACCTCATCTTTCATCTTAGTGAGATACAAATAAAAAACTGAGATACAGGATACAAAACTCCTCAGAAAATGAAGGATTTTTTTTGTGAAAAATGAGTCACATACTGTTCTGGTTTCGGCTAGGACAGAGTTAATTTTCTTCCTAGTAGCTGGGATAGTGCTGTGTTTTGGATTTAGTAGGAAAATGATGTTGATAACACACTGATGTTTTTTTAGTTGTTGCTAAGTAGTGTTTATACTAAGTCAAGGATTTTTCAGCTTCTCATGCCCAGCCAGCAAGAAGGCTGGAGGGGCACAAGAAGCTGGGAGGGGACACAGCCAGGACAGCTGACCCAAACCGGCCAAAGAGCTATTCCATACCATATGACATCATGCCCAGTATATAAACTGGGGGAGTTGGCCAGGAGGGGCAGATCGCTGCTCGGGAACTAACTGGGCATTGGTCGGCGAGTGGTGAGCAATTGCATTGTGCATCACTTGCTTTGTATAGTCTAATTCTTTTAGTATTATTATTATCATTATCATTATTTTTCCTTTCTGTCCTATTAAACTGTCTTTATCTCAACCCACGAGGTTCTTTTTTTTCCCCGATTCTCTCCCCCATCCCACTGGGTGGGGGGGAGTGATCGAGCAGCTGCGTGGTGCTTAGTTGCCGGCTGCGGTTAAACCATGACACATACATATATTACAAATTAGAAATATGATGTATTGGGGGTATGTTTTGAGTGTGACGTGTACATGTAATAGAATTTCTACATATTCATTTTGTGCATCTGTGAATTGTTTTCCTTTCCATACAAAGCCATGAACAGGTACTAGCTGGGTGTGAATGAGACTTGTACAAGTTCACAGTAAATTCCAAACTCCAGGGACAGTGTTTGAGAGATAAATGTTTACATAAAAACCAGCTGTTATTTTAATAGAAAACTGTGAATACACAACCAGGGAGATGGGGATAAAAACCTGTCTAAACCAAAACAAAACCAAACCCCAAAACAGAGGCTCCCTCATGCCAGTGTCATTGCAGCATTGTTTTTTTTGCAAATCAATAAAGATGTAATTTATTGTAAATTGAAACTGTCTCCAGGGATTGATGATCATGACAAATTGACCCAGTGTATGCATTGCCTTGTCTAACTCCATTGTGACCCAAAGTTACATTGACCAACAAATTGAATTTTTAATTCCCCTGATTTTAAGTTGACATTGGAATTCTAGCTTTAACCGCCATTACAATTAAGAAAGTACATTTCTTCATGTCTCTTCCTCAGATGCTCCAGAAAGCCTGGGAAGTCTCTTCTTTCTCTTACAAAAAATACACTGTGGTAATCCCTCATCTTTCAAATCTTAATCCTAGACCAGAAAGACCTATTCTTTTATTCCTTCTTGCATTCCTTGCATACAGTTGGTAAGCCATTCTATGGTGCTCATAGAAGTAATCTATTTCTCAGGTCCTACTTCCTGTAATTCACACTTTGAGACATAAAGAATATTAGCTTTTCAACCTTTTCAAAGGAGCTCTAAATGACTCGATTTATCATGTTGGGCAGGGCAGTCTTAATCTCTTTGGTCTGTCAAGACTGAAGGAAAATGTGCTGTGCCACACATCCCACCTTCTCTTCTCCCCAGTTATCTCAAAAGGGCTTCAAAGTGTGTGGCTCACTTCCATCCTACATGGCCAGGTTTCGTTCTTTCAGAGGGGAACAAAGGGAAAGCAAAAGAGGAAAAGGGAAGCTTGTTATCTAACACAAGGCATATATCCAAGCTAATGTTCCACTCCAGAAACTGAAATCTCAGATCCAGAGGTGGCCAAGGGTATCCTTTACCATAAGTCAATTTTAACTGTCAGGCTAAGAACACCTACAACAATAATAAATTTCACCAGGGAATCTGTACTGTATTTGTAATTTACAAAATTTAAGAGGCCAAATTAATAAATTGAAAGTTAGTTTCTATATCATTGAATGTAACTTGCAACATTACGTAAAGGACCATCACAAAATTCCATGCGCTTTAGCGAAATAGTCCTTCAAGGCAGACCTAGTGTGAAATTCACCACTTATTTATGTCTGAATTAAGACATACACAGAAGATTGACAAAATGTGCCTAATACACAGCGAACAGCAGCAGCAAAAAAACCCCAGTTAAGCACTTGCTGTAATAAATGAAAATATTTCAGAGAATTTCTCTTAAAACAAGTGTGACTGCTGAACACGAGTGCCTACAGCAGAAGCAGCAATGACATTAGGATACTCCTTTGCAAAGAGAGTTTGAAAATATTTGAAAATGTGTAAACATTTGTTGAAGAGGAAAACAACTTGTACTAATTGACACAGATATGCTTGATGGTATATATTGGTACATAATGACAAATATTGGGATGATAAATTAGTACCATGAAAAAGAGTGAGACTATTATCTTAATGCAAGTTTAAAAAGTAGTAAAGAACATATACGATTTCTTAATACCACAAAGTTTTTCCCTTTCCCTGATACTTCATAAAGGAAACAATCAGTTTCTTTAGCAATTCCTCTCACATGAAAGAATTATATTCTAGCATGCAGCTGGCTCGAATAACTTTTAACCTCTGCTAAATTACAAACTTCTAAAACATCCCTCCCACACTCTCAGAAGTTAGAGTATAGTTGCACATCCTTTCAATACCAGTAACTGAAGGATTAATTTTTTCCATACACAACAGTTCATGGAGAACATTAAAAGTCACTATAGCAGTATGCTCTATGTTTGCAAGTCAAGAGATTTAAACTCTTTTCTGAAGCTCCTCTAGGATCCCATTGCCTACACAACAGACAAGAAATAAAGCACGTCATCGTTATTGCTCATATTAATCAGCATGACAGAATTAACAAGAATTGTAAGAAATTGTGTTTTCCTTTTAGCTTTTGTAAATAGGCTAATTAACTCAGTAAGTGCCTTTTGACAGTAGAAATAGTTTCTCCTCACATTATTTTTTTTTTTTTTCAGTTCAGCAAACTTACTGCACAGAATGCTGTTCATGTCATTCTTCAAAACCTTTCTGAGAGGGTCTTGAAAAATCCACACAAATACTGCCTTACATGGACAAGTGGAGTTTACTGCAGCAAAAACAGCTAACTGTTTATTTTGATTACATTTGTGCTACTAATGTCTAGAAAGAATATACATAACTCAGGAAATCTGTTATCTGCACTTACAGAGAACAGAAACGCTGTATTGAGGGGAAATTCAGAAAAGGGAGAAAAAGAATGCTAATGCAAACTACTTTAATTGCAATAACTAAAATGACAAGCATTAAGTTATGGCTATGTGACTTCTGCCATACTGCGTCAAGCAAGCCTAACTCACTAGTCAAGCTATAAAAACTGGCCATGTAGATTCTCTTAGACTTCTTATTTGCGAAATAAACCATGCTTGCTTAAAACATAAAGGCTGGGTATCCACAGAAGTAGTTTAAGCAAGTTTGCTTCACTGGCTAAGCCTGAACCTAGTTAGTTGTCAGAACATAACTGAGGAACTCATTAAACCCTGGTATCTGAATTGCTTCTGATGATGTGCCTATAACATTTTTCTAGGGATCAGCTACAGCTGATAGGATGAAAGCTATTGGACTTGCATCTGCTTACTGGAAGATGTTCTTCTGTTTCATTTGAACATATGATTGCATTTTTATAATGAGTAGTTATTCCCTGGGTATGTCTGGCAAGTATTTTCCTATACTAATGTGATTTTGCTAACTTGCTCCATTAAATACGTTTTTAATACTTGACTCTACATATGTTCTAGTCTTCATGAAAAGACTTGCATGTTTTCTTTGTTTTAGACATATCATATGAAAACTTTGAAGGTTTTCCTGGACAGCAGGTTGGTTCTACACATCCCATTCAGAAGTGCCTTAATGCACTGTGCTGAAACTCATAAAAATCTCAGAGCTGAAGCTGGGGCACCAAAATTGTCTACGGAGTCTATAATTATACAAACCACCTACTTCTTTGCTTATACAAAACAACCCTTAACTATCATCACCTCCTAGAAAGCCTCTGCTCTGTGCTCTCCAGGGATTCCAGCCAGCCGTTCTCTTCATTCCCTTCAATTTAAAAAAATAAAATGCCTTATTACTACCATTTCCAAAGCCTTTCCATCATCGTTGTACATTGACTTTCTTCGCACGAAAAATCCTGAAGCTATTTTATTTGGAGACATTTCTAGATTCCCCTGACGCAAGTAGCTGTATTTGCAGTCTGACTTAGGGAATCACTGCCTGTCTGGCAAAATGCTACTCTGCTGCTTTACAATCCTCGTAACGTCAAAAGTATGACAGATTTTAATACAATTTCTAGTAAGACAGGAATTAATATTTACCAATATAAAGAATTTGATTGGAACTTTGTAACATTACACTGGTTTGACAAGTCATTGCAGTTCATAGCATGAGCTGTCAGCCACTAATCCCACTACGATGTGTTTCAGATAGAACTACGCTGCAAAAAACCAAAATTGAGATAAAGGCTTTGTGTCATTTTAGTAGTAACATTTTTACAAATCTCAGAACTGAAAAATTCCAGATTTGAAGACAGCAGATACTGGAAGTTTTCACTTAACCCTACTACAGGACAAGCAATCTTAGCAAAGCTGGTGAAATATTAAACTACCAACACTGCAAAGATCTTTTTGTATTGAATGGATGGCCAAAGAACAGTTTCTTGTATTTTTTGACCAGTTAGAATGAAAATTAGGACATCTGTTTACCTTTCATTTGGGTTAAACTAAACCCTCTGACATTACATTAGCATGTGATTAGGAATGGAAAAGTTGCTTACAGCTTAGGGCATGAAACTTAAAAATGGTTGAGTCAAAGTCATTACGAGCATACCTTAAAATGAAACCCTATGCTGTTCGAGACAGCTAAACTATTTGGTGTTAAAAACCAAAGTCTGCCTACTTTTCTATTTGTAAATTCTCTGTATGATCTTATGAAATTTAACTCTACATGACTGCCTTGCTTATTTTTTGTATGAGAACCATGAATCATATCCTTTTCATAGACTATCACTTCTCCCCTGCAATGCTGAGTTCTGTTGCCCTTGAGGGTCAAGGTGGTCCAGTCTATCCTCATTTCTTTACTGTGACTTTTTGGTCTTTCTGTGCCTCCTGTGTTCACTGCATAACTCCCCTACTGGGTGTCATCCATGGGTAGTGGTAAGTCTTGTTTCTAAAAGTACTTCTTATCCTATTCTACGTTGTTCTTTTGTAATACAGTCTCTTTCACTTCAGCTGACAATCCCAATGCTCAATTTCTAAATTCCAAAAGCAGGGACAGGAAAGACTGTGAAGAGCTTTTTAATTTCACTCAGCTGAGTTAAGAAAACAGCTCAAGTTAGCCTGCCTGAAATACTGGTTGAAGTATGAACTCCTATAGCAAATACCATTACAGAATACGAGAATTTCTGATGCTTTATTAGGATTTATCTTCTTTTCCTTGAATTACTTCTTCCATGCTTTTAGGAGGGAGGGTTTGTGCATTTCAAAAGGGCAGTTTAATGAAAGCTGACACTGACAAGGCGCTCTGTGTGGCTCTGACACAGAGATGCTTTTGTTCCTTACACTAAACCAGAGAATGTCGGAAAACTGTTTGAGCACAAGGCAACAGACATTTTTTCCTCACAGTTGCTGAGGCCTGTGATGAAAGGCATACATACACAGCATTCCCCCAAATACCTTAAACTGGGTTCTTTCATTGCATTGATACAAATGCATCCAGCCTGAAAGCTGACAGCTTCTTGCAGTGCTTGTAAAATCCAAGTAGAGAAGCAATGAGTTTTTATTGCTGCCTTTGCCCAGCTTTCCTCTGGTCTCTTTCTCCAGTAATGTTTTGCAACAACAGATTGGGCTTTGCAGGCAGTGAATACTAGACACCATGAAAGATATTACATTGCTAGAGCAGGAAGGAAAAAAAAGTCTTTGTCAGAAGTCTACTTTTGTTTCTGATGCTTTTAACAAAACAAGAAATTAAAAATGTTTCCATTATAGTCCTGACATTTTCTACCAGGAATAAAGACACTTGGGTTTTACATTCTCAGATCTCCATTCTATTCCTGCCCATTAATTTACTGTAAATTACTTACTTCCATGCCTTAGTTCATACCTGCATAAAAAAAAAAATTGGTATTTCTCTTTGAATTCTTGTTACAGAAGGGTGAAAAAATACTACATTCAAAATAAATACCTTGTATTATTACAGCTTCAGCACAGACTTTGGAGAAAAACCTTTAGTAAGATTAAAGAAGAAACACCTAGGTTGGTGATCTAGCACTATGAATTTCTGACTATTAAATCTTGTCCTAAATCCTTTCAGACATGCTGAAACACCTTCATTACAACTTTACCCTTGTGAAGTATCCTCATTTTTCATGCACTGCACGTCTACATCTTCATCTACAAACAGTAACCAACTGCAGTCAATAAATAACGCAACAGGAGCTGTTCAAGCCCCAAAGGGCAAGGGCTAAAGATCGTACTTCATGTTGGCCTTAAAAATCCCGAGAGTTTAGCTGTGGAGCCACCTCTTAGGATGAGGGACTTGTAAGTGAGTAGTAAGAGAAAAACATGATACTGAATATGGAAATGCTGTACAAAAGTGGGAACTAGGAAAGACAGTCAGGGTAGTAAGGGAAGCCATAAATAACCTTGCACATTTACTGTGCCAGACAGAGAGAGGGGAACGGATTCTATGAAGCACACCCAGTCAATGAACATGAACACCTAACTCTTCCTTCCCACCTACTTTTCCTCTTTCAGTGCAATTGCAGAGATTGCCATATAGAATAGAGACTTCAGGAAAAAAGGACTTTAATCTAACACTTACTAAGTTGAGGTAATTAGCAGTAGCTAACAGTTAATGATGCTTTCCTCATGAATGGATGCTTAGAGTTATGAAACCGTGCCTGGCAGACAAATGGTACCTTTCTCAGCCATCTGTCTTACAAATGATCCTATATGTACAGCTATTATTTCAGTCAGACACCGGCAGCTCTGCAATTGTTCATGGCCTCAGTGAAGAATAGTACCTGTCACGCAGTTTGAGTGCTCCAACTTTTAACAGACCTGTTTTCAGCTTGTCTGAAATGCTGAACAACTGCATATGGGGAAGCAACAGAAAAGAACAGGTAAGATAAAAACCAAGGGTACTCACTTTTCTCTATACGTAGGTTTAAAACCCCTCAGGACTGTCCTGAAGAAATTTTGCTAGAACTCGCTACTAAAATTGCAGATGGTTCTCTACCTGCTTGTGAGAAAACACTAACGGCAAGCCCTCCACCACTGCTCTTCCCTGGGAGCTGCATCATCACAGGGCTCTCTTGGCAGTTACTTCATCACCTCTTCTGACTTGCTCACGTGGTGACCCAGCAGTCTCCAATCCTTCCCTCATGTTGCCCACCCTCACCTCAGAATTCAGCCGCTGTTGATTTGCAGCACAAACAGTGCTTACACTTCCTTATCCCTAAAGAGCAATATTGGGATGCTTCTGACTGAGCTAAACTCTCTTACAAGCCTCAAACGAATGGATGTAGCAACCTATTAAAGCTAAATGCCTTTTATCGGAGTGCCAACCATACCTATAACACTGAGCATCTCACAGCTGTCATAAATGTTTCCAGATGCTGTATTTAATAAAACTGGTAAAGGTTTTGGAAAGAAAGATTCTCATTAAAATCTTAATACTTCCCACAAGTAAATGCACTTTTTGTAGAAATCTTTATTTTCTGATCATGCTAATCCAAGGAAAGCTTTACTGCATCTCTTCTTTCTGAAACAGGAAAAAACTCCAACTCACTGATTTGGCTGCAAACTAGCATATTGATTAATGTTAGTTGCCTATGTTGAAGATTTCCTTTTTGATATAGCATGAAACACTACCAACATTTTCTGGTTTATTTTTATCACATTTCCTCTCTGTTCTGTCCAGAAGGGAACACTTAAGACAGAAGAAAACTCTTTGTCCTCCCACCTTTAGCAGCAACAGAATTTCAATACAATACAGGCTTGAACTTTAGCTCCCTGCAAAAGTTATCACCATTTTAGCTACCAGAGACCTCTGAAATTGTTTAAAATATCAATTAGAATTTTTTTAGATGCCTATTCTCTACACTTCTAAAGCCGTTCGACTTCCCTAGCTAACAAGCTTTTATACGCTTTTATACCCTGAATAGTTGGCCTTAACACTGAAGATCTGCCATACTACTATGCCTCCACGTAACAGCATTACACTCAGTTTAGAGTTGCTCAGTCATTGTGAAAATAAAAAGTAAATTACTTTTGTGCCTGTAATCCCTAGTCAACCCCTGCCAAAGCGAGCCACCATCACATTATCTATTAAAAAATGTTATAATTTGGATTACATGAGATGACAGCAGACAAGACGACAGTAACAACTCAAATAATAAAGTATAATTGAAACATATATATAATACCATACAATGCTTCCAGATGATGCACAAAACAAGCTGAAATGATGTGCTATGATGTGGATGCTGAGGTTTCAGAATCATTGGAAAAATTAGTTTATGTAAGTTCATTTTGTTACCCCACTGGTAGCTTACCACTTCCATGAGGGACTAATTTTGAAAAAAAATAAAGCAATTTTTAATCTGAGACATTGCAATCCTTAGTGAGTACTGGACAGGTCTACTGTCCAGCTGGTGGTTGCTTCCACCATTGTAAGCACATGGTGCTTACCTTGACAGGTTTGCGGGAGTGTGACATAGTCAATCTGCCAGGCCTCTCCATATTTGTATTTCAGCCACTGTCCTCCATACCAAAGAGGCTTTAACCGCTTGGCTTGCTTGGATGTTCAAAGGGAAGGTCCCTTCCCTTCACTGAAGCTCACTACTTGAAGTAGTGCATATCTTCATTCATACTGTGACTTGCAGCTGAAGGTGATAGGGATCTTAGTTTGATTTTCTCAGTCAAATATTATGCCTTCAGGAGTGTGGCAGCAACAATAATCTCCAAAACACTCAACATACTAGCTTATCTTTTACTTAGAAATCCTAATATATTGAATCAGTAAACATTCATGCTTGAGCCTCTTCCATGACCCAAAGACAACAAACAAAACCCCATCATCTTATCATAAATTATACATAGCAGCAGATTAGGCTGATGATTTATGAAAATCATAAGATCAAGAAAAAAATGCCAACATGGTGAAACTGATCTTAAAAAAAGCTCAGAGAATGAACCAAACATTTTCTTTTTCTATTCTTACAAGATAAATGTACAGTAACGATGGAAAAGAACTGCCAAATTGTTATGTGTAAACTACAACAAAATGCTGTTCTGATCAAGTTTGCTTCTGATCCACCAGAGATCTATTTCTTTTACTAAAAGTTTCATACAGTTTGGGCATTGGGCGTGTATGACATTCAACATCGCATGGACGACATACATTCTAGCAAAATTTAGCTAGTAATTAAAGTAATTTAACCAGTCGACAATATTTGTCAACGGGACATTTTTGAGATTAGGATCTTAGGGACCACATTTAAGCCTGAAATAAAGAGATGGCAGCAAAGTCAGTTCATATTCAATACAATTCTTCTGCAAGTAGCCCTCATTCGAGTACATGGGATTTCTTCTCTGTGTGTAGAGGAATTCCACCTTTATAGTTTTATTCCTGTAGGGCAATTAAAATTGCTTCTGCTTTGATAAAAATTTATCAATAAAATTAGATGGCCAAAAGAAAACAATAACAATTTGTGAATAAGCATTTTATAGCAAATTGAAAGCAAATTAACACAGAAGTTCTTTTTAACCTGTACAGCCTTTAGGTAGGATGCTAACTTAAACCTGTGTTAACCATTGTCTGGAATCTGCTTGGACATGAAATCCATCAACCTAGTTCCCATTACTTCTTTTTTAATTACAGTACTCTTTCTAGAGAAAGTTTTCATCATTACAGTGGAAACTAAATTTTATTCAGTTTTGCTAGAGTGAAATATAATTCTGCTAGAGTGAAATAAAAATGTCACTTACAAATAATTTATATTTTTAATAGATAACTCAAATAATCCAAGGACAGTTTTCTTTTGATCACAGTTAAAGTATTTAATGACAAAAATCAGGGTTTCCAGTAATGACTCAAGAGAGCAGGTCCCACTTTTTTTTCCCCAGAATGGCACAAAATAATTTCTACATCTTTGAGAACTTTCAAGGAATCAGTTACAATAGATACCAGCAAGTATCACAATTCTGGCATATCATAGCAAAACCTATCTACCTTTAAGATCACTTTTTAGAGAGCACATTTTTGTTAATATTTCACATAATGCACAACTTTTGCTAGACACAAAAGTAGCCTTTTAAGACAGAGTTTGCAGTACAGTAGTCAAGTCTAACAATACATTATTTTTATTCTTTGCAGAACTTTAAAAAGATAAAGAAACTATTGATGTTGTTACAATTTACAAATACATTCTTTCATATCAAACATTAACCTGAATTATAGTATATGTTATGTACATGACTATCTAATAATACTAGGTTGTATACACTACAAGCTAAGTTCCAGAAGGAAATTGCAATGCTATAAGATTTACCTTTGGATAGACATTTATACACCTCTGTTTTTTTTTTTTTTCCTAACAACTACCAATCTTGTACTTTAATTAACAGCAAGAACAAAGTAAACACACAGACAAACTGCTTTTCCTTCATTCAATAACACCAGGTTACTCAGAATTCCCATAGTAAATGGCTTTTGATGGTTCGATAAAAGTCCTGAGTTATGATACATAACACAATACACTTAACTGGAGGATATATTAAAAAAAAAATGCTGAAAAAATGTCAGTGGGACTGAAGTAATGTTTTAGAACAGTTCAACTCACAAAAGGTCTGGAACTTAGCAGTGCAACTGTGACCTTGTCCTGTCCAGCTGATATTCATGTAAACACCTGAAAACCCATGCCTTTTTATCTGAATTTAGACAACTAATTCTTTTCAGGTTTATCTGATCTGGGGTTTAGACATTTCTTCTAAATTACTGACAAGCTTAGAAGGCCAGCTAGATGGCAGCAGTTCAAAACCTATTCCTTCTTTCTCTCAAGAGAAAGACTTGTGAGATTAGCAGCAGAATATAGTTTAAAAAGTAAGAGTGGAAAAGATGACGACAGAAGATAGCTACGTGGTCAAAAATTTACTCCCTAATTTCTAATGCAGCTATTTTTTAAAAATAGCCTAACGTTTTGTCTCTAGCAGAAGTTTACTTTCTAACGAGGGACCGTTTTCCTGGTTAATTTGCAGAAATACCCATAGTCACTACAATAGCGCTCAAAGCTACGGGCATTTCCAGGGCAAGCATTAATTGTACGTAGCTCAACAGAGTGTTCAGAACTCATGTCGTTAATGAGCCTGTTTGACTTACAACAGGTGTGGCCAAATTCCTTTTCAGTTGACGGTGCTGGATGTAGTAACTGTTAGAGCTGATGCTAAATAGATCTAAATGATCATATGATACTACACAGATGACAAATTTACCCCTTCTCTCAATTCCCAGTGTGAAATTAAATAAAAAGCTTCATACAAAACAGTTTAAGTTACAGGAAAAAAACCACAGATGTAAAGTTTGAATGTAATCAGTTAACCAGACAGTGTCCTTAGTTCAAATGAGAATGTTTTCCTAAAGCCAAGCATCTTTTTACAAAATGGTTACTTCCAGGAGATTTTCAGTTATTCAGCTTGCAGTAACTAAAATATTCTCAATTACCACAGAAGCTTTTATCTCTCTTACAAGCACTGCTCTGAGGATTTTAGACTGTTTAAAGTGTCATTAATAATGCAAAAATCTTATTCTACATTGAAAATGAAAACTACAGTACATTGATATAATGCCAGCTTTCTGGCTCTCCAGTAAGATGAGGACAGAAATGAAGAGCAGGTATCTTCAGAAGATGAAGGCTGAAACTTCTGCTAGGATTTCTGTTTCCAGCTTACCGGCTTTAAAAAAAAAATAAATAAAAAAAAAGTGCAGCATCTTTTTTTTTTTCCTTCATTCTAGAAGCATATTAGAACATCTTAAAAACAGCTGTGAAGGGAAAGAGCAACCTACTTATTTTTGTAAGAGAATATAGTGCATATATTGCATATAGCAAATACAGAATGAAGTAGGGAGTCACCCTTCCAGTGATAATATATATTGAAAACTGAGACCCAAACTAGAAGTTATGATTCTAATGTACCAAGACATGCTTTTTTAAAGCCTCTATTTTAAAAATCAGACGACTAGCTAACACAAAAGTCATTCTAATCAGACAAATTTCTGAAGTGTTCCCAAAAATTCTTACTATAGAATTTATGAAAAACAGATGAGTGTGAAAATGGTGCATTCTCATTTTCCCAGGCCTTTGCATTCTCATTTACATAGACCTTTAGCCACAGAATCACAGGTAAAAAGAAAATGAAATGTTATTTTATAGCAGATTGCTAAATTCTAGATTGTGTTTGACGCCCAGCTATGTGTGTACAGATGCAAAAATTATTTTTTTCCTCAATTTTGAAACCTCAAGCATACATTCTGTAGGTTTCATTATACTATTCAAATAATCAGTTGGGAAGGGAAAATAGAAATACTCAAAATGCAGCACTGGTAACAGATTCCCCTATGAAATTCAGATATGCACTTCTGAATGCTGGTGATGGTACATGCAAAACCTCCTACACTGGGTAGGAGAAACAAGTTTTTCTGTTTCCCAGGACAAAGCAGTCTATTCTCCACTATAGTTACAACCCCAGGTGTTTAATTCCAACATTCACGTTCTGCTGATGCTACATAAAATGAAGAAAAGTATACCCCTTCTTTGGATTTTATTTCCACACATCCGTCCACAACCAGTTAAATAATTTTCTGTACAAACAGGGAAGAATATTACTATTTTAATCAGCTGATTATTTGGTCCAGTTCCCTTGTTTGCTTTCACTCCTGCAACAACTGAAATACAGGTAGAAAGTACTGCAGGACTGTGTAGCAATATTACAAAAGAGGAACAAAAGTAAGTCAAAAAAGGTAGAAATGCAACACTTTTTCCTGCACAGAAACCAAAAGAATGCATCTCCACTAACTGGAAGAAAAAAGCACACAGAAGTCTGGATCTCCTGTAAGAACTGCTGAACGTAGCCTTTCCAGTTTCTCTCAGGAAGATTTCAACTTCGGGCAGTATCTCAGCATTTGTGCTTCATGGCAAGCTGAAACATAAAGAAAAAATGAATTAATGAGAGATCACGTGTAACAATAGCTATATCAAGCTAATGTGGCTAGTCTGGATCAGAAGGGCTTGTAAACTGAATTCTCCAAAAGATGCCTGAAATCTGTAACTTCTTTGCACACAGATACGCAGAGTCGTTCCCTTTGCTGTGACAGATACGCAAAGTCTCCCTTTGCTATGCTGATGAGGCAGGATTTATCTGCTTTCATAGCTGCGATTCCCAGTGTTCCATTATTTTGCTCTCTGCGAGGAGGGCTAGGGCAAGATGCTAGAAACAAAGACATGCTGAAAAGAATGGTCATTTAGACCCAATGATTTGGATTGTTGAATACAATCAGAAATTCTAGACAAGTACTTTAAAACACCTGTTCAGGAGCTCTGCCACTACATAATGATGAAAAATTAAGGATTGATTGCCTTTCTACCTCTGTGATCACTGATTATTTTCCATTTCAAATAATTCAGAAATGGACTTAAAACTGGGAAAGAGAGGGAGAAGAAAGAGCTAAAGTGAGTTAAATCCTGTATAAAAAGCGTAGACAAACTGACTTAGGCAAACCAAGCAGAGAACTTAGTTTTAGGCTCTAAAAAAATAATAATAAATTATATAATTTATATTAAAAAATTGATACCTGTAGATAATACCATGCTATACAAAGCTGAGATGAGTGAACCTTCTAGGAAGTTACCTAGAAACCAGAATTGGTAGGGGCAGTTAAAATTTCCTCGTTTGCTATCAGTGAAATGCTGACCAATAAATGACTCAAATTGAATTGACATAAGCCTTTGATACTCAAGGACCTGGTCATAAATATGCCATTTAAAACCCTATTATTTGTAGAGATGTACTGGAAAGGCATTTCAGCATGAAAGAACTCCAACCAACACTTTTCTTTCTCCCCTCAAACAACAAGAATTTTTTTCAGAAATATGTGTCTTTAGCAGGCAACTCTGACAGTAAGTTTTTATTATACAGAATCCATAACTCTGAGCTCTTGTGCAGTCACCAACAAGGGGAAGGAATTTTTAGAGGCAAACAAAGAAAGTGAAGAAGGTGTCATAAGCAGGATTTGATAGATACCCTGAGCTAAGTTCCAGCCTTTACACAACTAAATATAGATATATGCTTTCATCCAACAAACTCTAATAGCCAGAACAGAAGCCCTCTCTCAGTGCTATTGCTTCTGGTGCAAACTAAGTGGGGTTTTTTGTTTGTTTGTTTGTTTGGGCTTTTTTACAGGTGACTAAGATGTTTTTTAAAGATGCTAGAAGAGTATTCCTATGCCATGCATCTTCCACTGTCTCCATTATGTGTTTTATATCTTAAAATAACCTGATATATAGCTGAAGTAATGTCCAGACATACAAATTAAGCTATAAGAGAAATCTGTATCCAGTCATGATACTACACTGGTGAAATTAATTACGAGCTGACAATAATTCAAAGTACTTTTACTGTTTTACTGAAGGTAACTATAAAGCAACCAAAACGCGAACTTTACTTTGCCGCACAAAGTGTTCACAAATACTAGTAAGTTAAAACTGGTGCCTTTCTCTTCACTGTCACTGTTTCACCAGAAAGTTACAATTTTGCCATTTAAGCAACACTCAGCTGGACCTTGCTTTTCTGGTTTCACTGGAGTAATATGCTTTCTTTTCTGTACAAACAACATCTAAGGTCTGAGTAGCAGCTGCCCCTCAAAGACTTAACCAGAGGAATATTAACAATAAACAATACTGATTCCTAAGTGCTCCACCAAAACCCCAACAAAACTCTCTTGCAAACCAAAGGACACCACCATAAAACAACAGTCTCTCTAACCTAATACATTCTTGGGTGGCTGCCCTATGCATTTTTGTGAGGTGACAGTAGAGGAATTGCAGGACTACTGCACCTCTAAGATACAATTCAAGACTTGGGGCACCAATACAGAAAAATTTGCAAGAAAAAAATGTTGTAAACCCCATTTAACTAAGTTATCCTTATGATCATTAAGATGACAAGTATTAATTTATGGTCCTCTAAGAACTAAACTATATTTTGTTTTCTTCGAACACAAAGATGCTATTTTCTTGTCAAAAAGACAAAATCCAAGCATTTATTACAAATCCTTAGCTATCATCCACTGAAAGACTGTCACACTCCTGTTTCAGGCAGCTGGTAATTGGGATAACTTCAACAACACATGGTCCCTCACACTCATCTGAGGAAGACTGGTAATCTGTAAAACTGGACTGGCAGGAAGGTTTCATAAATCTCACCCCAGCACACAGTCCAAATGGAGATTATCCTTTTCTATTCTGCATCACTTAGACATTTCCTGCCTGAAAGAGAGAAACTCTTCTCACTTTCTGCCATAGAGACATGTAAACTCAAATGACTATGTACAAAATCCTGACTGAGAATTTCCCTATATTTTTTATTTGATCTGTGTTGTGGATGTTTTTAGTTTCTCCACCATTCCTGTTATGTTTCCCTCCAATTTTTGTTTTGAATTATTATATCAGGATTTTGTAAACATTTATTTCTAAATATGGTACAGTGCAGGCTGTCATGGATGGTATTTTTATTACAATACTGCATACTTTAATCCTGAGATTTTTTTTAAATAAGATTTTCCTAATAGAACCTGTTTGAAAAGATTTGTTTCTGTTCACAGCATGTCTTCATCTGTGGAACTGCTGTTCTGCACATGTGGAAGATGAAAGGGCAACACAAACTAATGAAACCTATTAAAATCTTAATCAAGATTCATAGGGGCCCAACTATCAGAGGCATTTTTCATTTTTTAACTCCCTACCAAGCAGCACTCTGCTTTACTCTAAAGCAGCAAACCTGTTGCCCCCTATCCTAGAAGCAGTGGTAGCTGCTGTATAAGGTTGGTTTTCTGCGTTGCTGAGTTGGCATAGTTATCATCACTGGGGGGTGGGGGGGTGGGAAGAAGGTGGTGTTAGATGGAAAAGTCCAAGAGCAGGCTCGTACCATACTCATGCCACTAAACTGAACCACGCTAATCTAAATGTACCACAAAGTAGAAGATTATCCTGATAAAAATTAAAATAAGTTGTTTTGTGACATTTTAAAGACTACATAAGACAGAGGCTTGTCTAGAACTGCAAGATATCAATCCAGGATTTCTAGTGCTAATACAGTAGCCGTGCATTGTTTGGCATAAACATGATAAAGCTAACGCATATCCTAAGCGGCAAACCTATCAAACTTACATGCTAAAATGGCTGCTCATGTGCAGAAAACTTTCTGCTGTGGACGTGTTACACAGCCACCAAATCGAATGCTGTGGATGCCTAGAATTTCTGTCACGGAGATGGAAGCTCAGCACCACTATGCACACGCAGAAGCAACAGGCATAGTACTATCAAAACCTTCCACCAAGAACAGAGAATGTCCATACATACCCAAGACTGAACAATACCTCAAAATCCTCATAAATAACATTTCCAGACATAAAAAGATACCTCTTCAGAAACAGACAGTCACAGACCTATGACTGCTTATCAAAGGGGATTAACAACAATTTCACTATACTGCTGCACAAAGTATGAGGAATAGTTCCAAACAGTAGTAGGAAGATGGATTTGAAATATGCTTCAGGAAGGTGAAGACAGGTAGTTTCAATTCAAGTGGCAATGCAGCAAACCTCAGATCTAGGCACAGAAGTTATAAGCCAGAAAACTGCCAAATGAGGAACAGTATCAAGGAAAACAGCAAGCTGTTTGTAAACGGTGACTGCCTGCAATTCTTTCTAGAGCTTCCTCCCCTTGCAATAAAGGAATTTTATAAAGTTAAAGGAATTTTATTATGAAATAAAGGAATTTTAATGACTCTGACCTACTGAGAGCCTTGTCCCACCAAAATCTTACCTTGTGTGCAGTTTCTGCAAACTGCTGAGCACTGTTTTTCAGCTCCTCTGTCTTTTCTTCTGCTCGACCTAGCCTTTCACCACGCTCATTCAAAGCCTGACTTGCCTTCTGTACTGCACTTGTCACACTGTCTGCTGCTGAATGGAGTATGCTGTTTCCTGCAATATCAAAAGAAACTATTAGAACAGCCAAATATATATATGTTTTGTATTAAATAAAAATTATTTTCATTTATAATGTTCTAGAGCTGATGTGTTATCTGCTAGTTTATCATCTAGTTGCATTTTGGATAATGGGGTAAGTTATTGTTTTCTCAAGCCATATTTTTAGCAAATTATAAACATATAAACATAAAAATATAAACCATATTGCAACATAATACTTGGGTAACATAAGGAAGCAGTGGATATAACTCAGCTATGTATTATTTTTTTAACTCTTGTGCTCACACATCATTGCAGGAAGCTATTCTACTAAATCAATGAAACCGTTCACAAGTGCACACAGCTTCTTCACAACACCCATGTTAATATAGATCAACTTTCTTTGGAAGTTACACTATTTCCCTAGAGAATAAATGATTGACTCCGCAGGACATGTCTGAATGGAAAAAAAATGGTGAATTCATATTATAGTTATTATAATAATATTTAATTTACAAGTGCACCAAAACACTATTACTACAGTTATTTTATGCTGCTCTGATCTATCTACCTTTGACCCTTCTCCATGTGGAGCACTGGCCATGTTTTATGTGACAACATACTTTATTTAAACTTTAGTATTTAAAGTTTCAGCAAGGCTCAATATCTTCTAAGCCTTTAGCTTTACTATCCAAATCAACTTATCAGTTTCTCTGTTTCTTCTCTGGCACACAATGTAGTAGATTCTTCAAGTTTTCAACAGAACTGCATTCTCCCCTACATTTATCCCTTTTAAATGCTCACTCTTTTCAGTACTCCCTTCTATACTGCCTCTCAACAGAAGAGATTATCCTCTTTCTGGAATGAGCTGCTCATGCATGTTTATAATACAAACCACAGTACAAACTGAAAACTCTTCAGAGAAAGTTACATGTTATCAGTATGAACTGGTATGTATTAAAATACATGTAGGGCAAAAAACTTATTTTGTCCTATCCTTGAACCTTGTCAGCAAAAGGACTAGTAAAAATTCAGCTTTTTGCAATACAGTAGTCCCTTGGTGCCTTCCACAAGCTTTAAAACTTAATCTACCTTACAGGGAATTTGTTATCTGGCAATTTGTTGTCTAGACATACACAAAGGCACTGTGAGAGCCAGAAAGCCAATACAGGGTATTAACCACTAGGCATGCTGTTGCTGCCAGTTTTCTAAACCACCCCAAATATTGTAATCACACAGAGCCTTTTTTCACAGCATTGAAGCCAAATATGTAACACTTTTAAATGAATTATGCTGGTAAAGGTAGGAAACTAGTTCAACACACGAAGCTGAACCGAGCACTACAGCAAATCTGGTGTTATAACAAAGTCTGCTGTTCTTACAGACATACAAAGACAAGTGAAAATAAACACAAACCTACTGCTTTTATTGTTAATCTGAAAAATGTGTCTACTACAAAGATATTGCCAGGTTAAAAAATAAAACTAAACATTAATTTGAAGAGTTATTTTACTATTAGTTTCATAAGGAAAAAGAAGAACAAAAGACCCATTCAGACTCATTTTACAGATAATACTGCTTTCCTTAGAAACGGCAAACAAACAATGAAGAGTGAAACTGAAGGTTGCCCCAAGTAGCCTGTGGAACAACAGTGCAAGCTGCACATGCAGGAACTCTTGAGATAAAAAATTGCCTTAAAATTTTATTAAGCTAAACCACAACTAGTATCAAACTATGGAGGTGGGGGAGGGACCCAAGAACCTACACACAGTGACTCACATATGATGAGTCAATATGAGAAATACCAAGCGAAGAGCACCCTGGCCTCCTGTATACCAATATTGTTAATTTTTTCACATCAGTAATTAAAAATAATGGATGTATAAGATGTGGAACAGCTACAGGTTTGTTTTTTTCTATTTTTGCATGGAACAAAGAGGCTGCATTTAGAAAAGGAAAATAATGATTGGCATTAATGTTGAAGAGATGAATATCTGAGAATACTGTGAGTTGGAATTTGCAGAGACAGAAATGAAACTATCTTTTCGAGGGTCTCTCTTCAGACACTGAGCGGTCTGATAATAAACCAAACTTTAAATACTGTACACTTTCTTACTTGAAGATATTTCAGTCAATTGTTATTTTTTTCATAAGTTGCTCGTTTAAAGCCAGTTCTTAGGAGATTATTTTGGCTTCTGTTCAGGTAACTTTTCCAATAAACACATGTACTGGGCAACGCCACACTGGAAATAGTTTCCCTTTTTTGGTGGTGTGATCTAAAGGCTTTAACCTCTTGTATAAATCAGTGCTAGTTTCCTAGGCTAAGAGTTTTAAAAGCTCTCAACACTGGATTAACTCTGTTGTTACTTTACAAGATCACAAAACTTCTGCTGAATTCAAGGGAAGCAGGGTACATGGAGAGCTTTATAAAACTAAGCATCTTCTGAGTCTTAACATGTGTTGGGAAGTAGAAGTTAACACAGATTGCTGACCTTCTGTCAATGTCAATAGGAAACTGCAGAATGAAAATATTCTGTATTTTCTATATTCCTGAAAGTATCAGGATTTGTTGCCAAAGATTGATATCTATTTCTCCACATTATTTTCAGCAGAGAGAACTTGGAAGTTTGGCACAATGATAATAATTGTTTTTCTTTCTAGCTAATATGGTATCATGTTGTCTCCAGGTAAGATCTGCTGTATTTTTCTATGGGTAGTGACTTGCAGAAGCTGCTATTCTGAGACTATTTTGGAGACCTACTTTTGGATAATCTTTTCCAATGGAATGTCAGTAAAATAATAAAAAAAATCCACTCTATGAGCAACACAGAAACCCATGTGTCAGTAGTCTATTGAATTTCATCAGTGTATTTCTAGAGCATGTGTAGGTGGTTTCTGGTATGACTGACTATGCCTTGTCCTTATATTAGTATCTCTACAAGAACAGCAACACTTGTACTGGATGTATTGGAGAATTATTCCTATAAACAAATCACCTACAACCTGTAAAATTTTTAAGCTGTTCTTCAGGAGATAACTACTACGATTCAAGATCTCCAGAGAGGTTTGTTCCATGACTGAACAACAAAATTGCCTGAATTGTACCCACTTAGGTATAAACTTATGCCAACCACCTGTACTGAGCCCCTGAAGAAAAACTCAAAGAAATGTGACAGTCAACATGTCTTTCCTAGAGTCTGGAAATACTGTTTTCCATCTTTGCTTAATTTTTACCAAAGATGTGACAACTGCTGCGCACCACCTTGTTTTGGTTGGGGTTTTTTGGGGTTGGTTTTTTTTTTGGCTCTATGAAGAGTCTGAGGAATTTCAGGACTTCTCATCTACTAGGTGAGAGACACAAGCTCCTCAATGGAAGACTTTCAACAGCTTTTCACATACATCCTCTCAGGAAAGAGATTTTGTAACACTTGCAAGATGAGATAAACACCACCAAAATATCGGCATGGGTCAGCTGATGTTCTGAGTTGTTTTTAGTAGGAAAGCACTCGCATTATTCCCAAGATGTTCAACTCCAAGGGCCTGTGATCTCAAATTTTGCATGGCTACAGTCTTCACTGTCAGCAGAAAGTGTCACATGCTTGCGTTGCTGCTTTTTCTAAGGTATACCGGGATCCTGCCATTTTTGGGGTGCATGTATCTTTCTGTAGCTCTGCAGAACAGATCCCAGCAGTTGAGACTACAGACTTTTCTCTTTCAAATAAACATGAAAGGAAAATAGAAAAGTTTACACATGTCATTTTATTAAACAGCTTTTTTTGAAGTCTCTATTAAGGGCAAGCACACAGCTTTTCACTATCTAACATTATTTGCAGACTCACTGAGTAAGTGGAGCAAATACTGCCAGATAACATGGGGAAAATACGTATTTATACTCAGTTTAATATAAAGTATTAGGTTAATACTAATTTCTAGTATCAGCAAAACATGTATGTTTAGGCCAACTTCAGTTTGAAACTAAACAAATCAAGCTTAATTCAGTGGCTTTCTTCAGTTTAATTTTGCTATATATAAAAGCACAGGAACATACTACTAATTTATTGTCAATTACTCAAACAAGTGACTTAATAAGGTCACTTCTAATACAGCTTTTTCTTCTATAATACTTTTTGTCTTATTATCTGAAGTTGTCTACCCAGAGGAAAGGAACATGTAGATTTCCAAGTCAATCAATAGCTACATAGCTTGGTAATCCAATTTGCTAAGCAAATTATAAATTTTATTTAGAATTTGCTGTAGTGAAATATAAACTATTGGAATTAAACTCCGTTCTCCCCTTGGAAAATTCAATTAGTGACCCGTATAATTACACATAACATTATTGGGGCCCGAAGGTGCAGAAATAAAGAAGGGCAGCGGTCCTTGGGTGAGTGCTTTAGACCAGTGATCCAAGAAGTAATACTTGCTTATGGACATAAAAACTGACAAAATAACACTTTGCAGGAAGCACCGCAGCTCCTCTCAGACTAGTTTTTAAGTTTTTGGTTCTTATGATCACAAACTATATCAGAAGGTCTTGTAGCCCATGAAATCAGGTGACATTGCTTTAGGCCTTTTATCATGCACAGAAGTAGTACATCCTTAATCCACCATACCCAGTACTTGAAAGATACAAAGATACTATCATCAATCAGCATGGGAACCAGTCTATTTGTTGAAGAAACTAATTAGTCTCTAGAGATACCATTATTTAGTTTGCATAATTTGTTTTAACACATATTCGTAAAAGGTTCATCACATTCTCTATTAGCCATATCAAATGTATTTCAGTTCAATGCAGGGATTTATCTGTACATTAGTGATAAGACTTTACAGTGACTGATTTGTAAATGCAAGCATTTACTTTTTAATTGTATATGCATTAACACAGCATTTAGCAACTACCTTCTTCTGAGAAGCAAATAAATGCAATTAGCTACTATAATTAAGAAGTTCCGTCTATCACATGAACAAACTTTTTACTTAAAGAAAACAGATATTTATGGTTCCCACTGAACTGCATAAAACTGGACCTGTATCACTGAATAAAGGTTAAAAGCATAACGACAATCAGTTCAAGTTCATTAACAAGACCACCTCTACCACAACATAATTGTTCTATATGCCTACACATACTATTTACACTCAGATATGCTGGTGCCACTAGAAGTTCAACAGAAGTTTGGAAACATTGATTGTAAATACAAAGAATGGCTTTTTTCTCCTTCACTATACTGTGTTTTGTTAACTTCCTGTGCACTCATCACTTAAGAACCAAAAGCACTGAACAATTAAAATATCAATACAAAACTAAAGGACTCTAAGGAGAAGAGAAAGCTGCTGAACAATTAGGAATGAACATATCCTTGTGAAAGAAGGGAGCATCACAGAGATGCTTTTTGTAAGTGGGAAAGTGGTCTGAAGAAGGGAAGAGACTATATAGTATAGCATTATTTCTCTTCCCAAGTTACTTCCAAACACTTACTGAAAAACCAGTTTAAACTGACAAAAGCCAAATATAAAAAACACTAAGAAGGGAAGAGATGAATATAAATGCTGGGTTTCCTGACAAAGAATAGTGAAAGAAGCCTTAAGACTGTATTTCTCAATATAGCTAGGAATTAAGATTACTTTGCAGTTTCGCTTGTCACTCCTTAAAAATGGAGGTGACAAAGACAGAATATAGCTTCAAAAGGGAATTTTGAAAATAAATCACCTTTTTAATTTCCATCTAAAGTTAATGATGATTCTTTTGACTTATATAACAGACCAGCTTTAAATTCTTTGCTTAGTTATAGCAGTTTTCTAACCCTTCATACCAATGATTATTATTAGACTCCATATACATATATAAAATTTGATTAAATTATAAAGAAGATTACAAAGAAAAAAAAAACAGTTTGTTAATATTTTGATCTTGTATTTGCACATTCCAAATCTCTTACTGGCAAGTTACCTAAGCATGGGAAAAATGCTCAAGACAAACAGTAACTTCAGGTCAAGTATTTCTGTGATTTTTAAAGATAAAACATCTATTTTTAAATGAACTTCAGAAATATAATAAAGTTAAATTTCTCCCTTAAAGAACCACAGTTAATTTCTTACGTGTCTCTCAGCATTTCATCCTGTCATCCAGGCTGTTAATGTTAAATAGCATTGGTGCTAGCTTAAAAGGAATGCCAATAGTAACTGGCTACCATTTGGACCTTGAACTGCTGACCATTACCCTTGATGTCCACCCACCTTGTTCTCAACCTATCCAGTCTATATTTCCCCAGCTTTGCTGTGACGATGCTAAAGGAGACAGTGTTAAATGCCTTGCTGAAGTCAAGGAAAAAGACATCTGCTGCTCTCCCTTCATCCACCGAGCCAGTCACTTCATCACAGAAAACAAGCTGGTTGGGAACAATTTGCTTTTCACAAATCTCTGGCGCCAGCACTCCTTGCCCTCTCTGTGTCTAGAAAAGTTTTAGAAGGATTTGCTCAATAGCCTTACAAAGGTAAAAAATGTATTTCAAGTTAACCAGCAACTGAAGTTTTCAGCACAGAACTATTACCTGGTTCAAGTAACTGTTAAATACCAAAGCTTCTCTATGCACGCAAATAGAATTCACTCATGAAAACCTCATTTAATCTTCAGTCCTACCCATAATATGGCTATTCATGTTGGATGTTGTCTTAGTTGTCAATGTCAAGCATTAATTTTCAAATTCCAGACTTGATAAAAATTACTACAGTCATTTGCATGTCTCAAAGTAGAAGTGGTTTGGGGTTTTGGGGGGAATTTTTTTGTGTTTTTTTCTGAGTTATCAAATCTTTTTTATCCACCTCCATCTTGGTTTTCATAAAAAGTTTTGAAAAACACCTACCCATAATTACTGCACAGCAAAGATCCACAGTATTTCCTTGATACTAAACTCATTCACTACTTCAAGAAGTTTTAATAGACTGGAGAAAAAAAATTATCAAATCTATCAGCATGACAGCTCCTTCCAGTCACAATGAGACTTTTTTTTTTTTAACCTAATGTCCTTTTGTGTCTTTCTGTCAGTGAAAGGCTGCTATTTTAGCATTCTGTTTCTGGCAGGTTATCTCTCTGGCAGAGATAATATTCATTATGCTAAACCTGAAGGTAACGTGGCTCAAGCAGCAGGAAATTGAGGGGGAAGAAATCCTCTAGTGCGGGCTGCTGTGTGAGAATTTGTGCTTGTTCCAGCTAAATGTCTCCACCGGCAGTGCTGATCAACAGCTTGCGAGTAATCAGGTTCTGCAGTCTGCAGCCCATGAACACCCCTGACATAGGCTTCCCCAAATCTCCCCTAAATCTACTAGAGTACAAGCAGCTCCACTGCAAAACTTCTCTCCATGTTCATGGATGAGAGCTGGGATTTGCCCCACAGAAAAACTAAAGTGTTTCTGAACGTAGCAGAAATTGGATGATTCCTACAACATTACATTGGACTCACAACAGCTAGAACAAGTCACAGAAACTCTCAATCCTGAGTTACAGTTAGTAGTGTTTGCCAATAGTAACACATCTTATGCCTATATTATTATTATTAAATTTTACTTTCACTTCAATCAGTCTAGCTACAGGTAGGTACTGTATTGAAGCCAGCTGTTTGATCTCCTTCAGACAACCATGCTTTAACCTGTTTAAATACTTCAAACCTTCCCTTTAGGATGTGTATTCCCCCCTCTCCCCAAAAGCATTGGAAATTGGTAATTTTGTTTGGCAAATAATGAATTAAGAAGATCACTGCTATCAAAGACAAAATACTAGGCTAAATAGATTTTAGTCTGATCTGGTTTGAATGTTCATTATGTTGCAAGAAAACTCCTGAAGATGTTGTTTAACAAAAATTGATGGACATTTAAGAAAAATACAAGAATCAGCAGATACTTTCAAAAAAGTTTTAGAGCAAGGTAAACATATAGTGATACTTATCTAGTATATTTTCCAAGTCTCCACCTATCTGTGGCTTTAGGGTTTTCATTAGACAGAGTATCTTTGCACATATCATCTTGACTGAATTCTTTTCGTAAACTTCTCTAAGAAAAGAGCCGACTCCACTTTTAGCTGTCCAAATAATATTACCTCCAAACATACCAGATAAACAGCAGAGATCATCCAGATGCATGTAACTCCCCTATTTCAACATATCCTAACCAGAACCACACAAATTAAAGAAAATCAGGTAGCATGAAACACAGCAGACCATTAGCTGACCAAAACCTGAAAGCAGCACATGAACAAAATGACTTCTGCAGAGCACAGAGAATAAAATTTAATCAAGTGGAGAAGATGAGGTCTTAAAAAAAAAAAAAAAATCATCACCTTAAGGGTTCAACAGTTCAGTACTTCTAACAAGCAAGGTGTATCCAAATTTCTCAATGTGGCTTGCAAAATCTTAAGATTTAGAAAGAGTTGTATTGCAAAAACCCAATCCTTCTATGGTTCTGCAAGGCACTATAAAAACCCCTTCCACGGACAGTTGACTAGGATAAGCTTTCTTGCCACAGTCAGAAGAAAATGGAAGTATTATCTCTGATGCTAGCGCCCTTTTATTTTAAATAGTGACATTAAACAACACAGGGGTCATTAGAGTAAAAACTAAAGATTTTTCACTGATGAGATCTCTTGATAATGAGAATACCTCCTGATCTGAGATTCTCTTGTTTTATTCAGTACTCCACAGCAATGGTGTCAAGTAAATGATTCATACTTTTGAACAGTTAAACTAATATAAATGCTTTTATAAGCACAGATTATTTGTGTTGACTGAAAAGTGTCCTTACATATACTAAAAGGAAGCTATGTTGCATAGATGATATGCGAAATAATATGTTATCTAAAGCTTTACAAGTATTACTCTGTTGGGTCACCTAAGTAAGACCAGATTCAAAGGTGGAGAAAAAGGGTCCAAAAAGATTTTCTCCACAGAAAATCTGACAAAGACCAAGAAAAGGAAGAAAAACCCTGCATATGAAAAGTGGTTCTTAAGATTGCCTGCATTAGGCATGAAGAGACTGAGCCAATCAAATTACTGATTCAAATTTCAAACAGTAAAATTAGAAAAAAACCCAACATACCTTTGCTTCAATTTATTGTAGGAATTTGCCTCTTATCTTTACTTTGCGCAAAACGTTAAGTTAATCCTTGGGGGGAGGAGGGGAGGATTATGCTGTTACTTTCACTACATTTTAAGCAAATATCTTCTTACAGATAAGTTCTGACAAATTAACATCAGTATTAAATAACATTTAATGGTGATAGTTAATATTAGTGCTCATATCAATGATAAATAGTTACAGTCAAGATTATTAACCCAGTATATAAAACACAGGCCAAATGCACAGAAATTTGCACTTTTGGGAAAAACTTCGTATCTAAAGATCCAAGGTGGAAAAGACTTTGTATGTAATAACTTCAAAAGGAAGAAAGCCTAATTTTTTCTCTAAAGAGGGTATTTTTCTTGGGGATTATAAAACCAATAAAGTCTAAAAATCTTACTAAGCAGTGATATTTGCTCATTATGACAACTATGAGTTAAAGATGCTCACTTTGGAAAAGTTCTGGAATTCTACAGGATCTTGAGCAATGCCACTATTACAGCCAACGTGTCAAGGAGCAAGATGTGCAATTAAAACAAAGAACAGCAGCTATGCACAATGGCAAGCTTCTGTTTGAGAATGAGATGCCAAATTTAAACATTTATCTTAAATGCAGTTCCATTGGGGCCACAAGTGGAGAGCTGTGAAAGTTGTGAATACTGAAAAAGCCTGTGAGCTTTGCTGCTTTTGATCAGCTGAGTTGTAAAATCACTGGAAATGGGATAACTTCCATGTGGATTTTTATTGACATTGATGTCATCCTATAAAGAAAAAGCATGGGTTTTTTGGTTGAAACCTTTCAGCCAGTTCTGCCAGTAGGCGAAATCCTGTATTTCCTACATTTCTTCATGACCACAAGATGAATATCCAATCAAATTTATTCAAAATCAGAATATTTTTCTGTAAGGAATATTCAGTATGAGGAAACATTTCATATAGGATAAAAAGACAGTAACTACTACAAAGAGCTATATTTAATATGAAAAAAAATTATTTTGAATGAAAGCCTGTGGTGGGTTGACCCTGGTTGGCAGGTAAGCTCCCACTCAGCTGCTTGCTTACTCCCACCCAGTAGGATGAGGGAAGAGAATCAGAAGGACAAAAGCGAGAAAACTCAAAGGTTAAGATAAAAACAGTTTAATAAATGAAGGGGGGGAAAAAAGAAAAAAACAACAAAAAACAAGTGATGCAAAAACAGTCACTCACCACCAGCAGCCCAATGCCCAGCCAGTCCTTGAGCAGTGGCTACCTTGGGAAACACTCCCCCTCCCAGTTCTTATTGCTGAGCATGCTGTTATGTGGCATGGAGTACCTTCTTGGTCAATTTGGGTCAGCTTTCCTGGTTGTGTCCCCTGCCAGCCTACTTGCTGGGGGCAGGCAGAATGAGAAACCAAGAAGGCCTTGACACTATGAAAGCACTGCCCACCTAAAACCCTGGTATGTTATCAACACAGTTTTGGTCACAAATCTAAAATACAGCAGTATACTGGCTGCTCTGGAGAAAATGAGCTCCATCCCAGCCAAAACCAATACAAAGTCTAATTCACCTCTTCCCTGTCAAGGAAATCCAAAGGGTTTACATATCTCCAGATGCAATTTTTTTGTTGTTTTATTTTGAACTCAATTCACCAAAGTATTGACATTTCTTTTAAGGCGGGTAGGAGAATCAGGTAGCAACATACCCTGAAGACAAAACGCAGCATTTTTCTAAACAAAGGTACTGCTTACAGCCACTGTGTCAATACTATTGATTGATCTTCTGATTAAGTAGCATTAATTATTGTTGAGAAACATAATGCACTAATGTGCTACACTAGAGGCATGGAACACAGTGTATCTGTCAACAGATTCACGCTTCTAAATTAGGTAGGTGACTTTGAAAATTCCGTGTTTGCTACAAACTCAATCTGTATATTTACAAAAAGACTATTTAAGCAGCATATTCAAAATCACCAACTTCTGTTACCACATAGGCTGAAATAAAGTTGTAGCTCATGAGTAAGAATGAAGAAGACTGAGTGAGAACTGGTCAAGGTCAGGATGGAGTCAGTCAAGAGCAATGGTTTGAACGCATCAAATGAAAAATGCAGTGTCTGGCCTGAGACTGACTGGCTGTGCAAGAGCAGCTGCCCTCAGGGAGAACATGGTCTGGTAACCTAAGAGCTATACATTTAAGGGCAATCTTTTAGCAACATCCCAGTCACCCAGTACTGGTATGACTATGTTTATGTCTGAATGTTTTCTCTGCTAATTGTGCACATTTCTCCCATCTGTTTTGATCAGCTACTGTCAACAATAAAAACCAATTTGAATGTAGCTTGTATCTGATTAGTCACTCCTTTAGAGAGCACTTTGCAAAAGCCACCTCCTCCTCCACCCTCCAAACTGTACTCAAGCAATGAAAACAACACTTCAGAAAGAAGAAAGCGACCACAGGAAGCTAAAGTTCTTTACCTGGCATTTGTTCAGATGGGAATTAAACTGCCTAGAAATGGATTTTTTTCCAAGGAAAAGGGGAAAGAGGAAGTTACAAGTTTCTCTAGTCTGAAAGTTTCCCCTAGGCTGTCAAGGCTCAGGTGACTCCCACATATTAGCCAGATTCAGCAATCAAAACAATAAGATTTTGTTAGGAGAAAGAATTATGCCATAAAACCCCAAATAATTAACAATTGTTCATTACTGCAACACAGCACTGAAGACATGAAGGCAAATCTCTTCCTCCGCTAAAATTGTCACGGAAACTGTTCACACCAAGGAACAGCTGTGTCCAGAATGACCCACCAGAAACACCACAATAGTAATAAAGGACTAAGTGAACTCCAGGCTTCTAACTCAGGAAGCTTAGGTGTTTCAAAATCAAAATACTTAGACTGACGAAATTCCAACTGATGGTGGCACTTCACACTTCCGTAAGTTGCCTCTCCTTACTAAGCGCATTTGTTTTGTTAAAATCCTCATTACCAGAGAGTTACAGTTCCTAGACTACCATTAGCTCAAGGCTTTCCATCACTACTGTAGCGTAACAGCTGATCATAAAGGTCAACAGGACAAACATGTTCTTCCCCTCCTTCTTCATCCCTCTCACCTCCCTGCCAAGTGACTGTTACACATCCTTTCATGTGTATTGCTGCTGTGCTGACAGCCTCATTTAGGAGCTCTTTTGAATAAAAGAGGAAATTGCTGCTAAAAAGAACCAAACAGATAAAAGGTTTCCAACCTCTCTTAAATAGCCACGTGAAAGCCTTAAACAGCTCGAGTTAAGTAGATCACAGTATTTCTGTGATTGTAATCCTATAAGGTAATTCCCTCTTACAACTTCACGAATTCCTGTATCACATGAATGGAATGTTCTCTAGATAATTTCGATATTTAAATTATCAGCCAGAAAGGATGACTAAGTGATCTGAAAGACAGAACATTCATAGAAAGCAGTACCTTTACTGGATTTATTAATTTAATTGTAACTTCAAAATACTTGAACCTGAACTTAAATCTGAACATCAATTTCTCAATTTATGTTTCAAGGATAATGTACTTCCCAACTTAAATTTAAGCCTTAAAGTCTAGAATTCTCCTAGCTCAGCCTGGGCAGGAGGATTTACATGGACTTCCACCTTCTTTGAAAGTAACCAAAACACTTCTGTACGTCTTTGCACCTGAATCTGGAAAGTTTATGACCTTCAAAAGAAGCATTCGTTACCAAAGTCTGATAACTGTTCTGATAAGTGGTATATATTCTGCACTTAATTTGGCTTTTACCAGTCGTGCAACATTAAGAGTCACAGTACTCTCAAGTCACGGATCCATGTTCCACCTTCGTAAAAATCTGATTCTGCCCAGGAAAGTAACACAGGTTTTAAAATAAGAAGTGATCTCAAATTAAGACTGATTACGCTAGTTTCCCCTGTTTTGACGTGGGGTAGGCAATTTCTTCTGACACAAAAAAATCTTTTAATACCCATTAATGCCAATAGTGGCCAATAACTGCTGTGAATAGAAAAATGCAGGCAAATATTGCATATTATTTTGAAGCAGAGAGACTTTTAGATTAAAAATCCATCTAATTTGGTATTTTGTCCAAAGCATGTAAGACACAAAGAAGAAAAAGAAAAAACAAACAGTGGATTATATGCACTCTTTAAACATCTATAAACCTCTTAAAATATGACCCCATACTTTTCAGTCTTCCTGATTTGCAACACCTGAAATGAAGCCTGTAACATTAATTCTAGTAATTTAGAGTATTTTATACTGTAACAACATGTTCTAATATAACCCTAGTTTGTCACTTCATTGCTTTTGAATCCGTTATTTACATCTGCACACAATTTCTTTTTATATATCTGTAATCTTGTACTTTTAAGGTCAAAACCCCCCAAATTTAACATATCTCTGTTCTCGCATGAGGAAACAGCATATTTTATTCCTGCTACTAGTTAAGTAATACCTATACCCTGGGAGTTAAACAGATGCTTCCAAGTTATTTCTAACAATAACAAAAAATACCTTGTGAATCATAACATTATACTTTTAAAAAGGTCCTACTGATTACAAAAAACGTAGGAGGCAAAATGATAATCTTAACTGTTCAGCTGCAAAACCTTCATCAGCAAACAACAAAACAAGATAAGCTTTATTGACAACTGAGATCAGTTTCTTCCTCTGCTCTCATTAGCCATGTCAGCTCTTTAGATTTGCTAGGTACGTTTTAAGTGCCACAAAAAGAAAAGGAAAAAAAAAAAAAATCAGTCTAGTGGGTAACATCCCACTTTCTGTTTTAGCCCTGGGTTTACCCTATTTTCTGGAAAGAAAGCCAAAAAAGAAAGCCACGTACTCTTTCTGGATTGACTGACTGAATGAAGAACAATGACCGCAACCTAAATAGCCACTTAAGATCTGGACCGCTAGCTACCCAGGGTCTTGAAAGTAACATCGTCACAGCTGCACAAAGCTCAGAAGAGGCTGCAAGGTCCACCTGAGGACCTGAGTAAAAGCTCTGATTTCAAGACTGTTATAACTAGCCTACTGATAGTACTCTACTTACTAGTAGAGTTATGCTCAACTCGTCTGCATGAGCTTTTTTATCACAGCTTTGTGGAAATGTTCTAAATGAGACACTGATGGAATAAAGTTTCCTCACTTTTGCACCACTATCAAGCATGAACCATGCAGAACAATCACAGTATCAGGTGCTCAACAGCTAAATAACTGAGAGCTGAAGTTCACAGCGAATGAAGAGGAGTCTGCTGTGGTTCCTGAAGTGGGATAAGGGAAGTCTGAAAGATACTACTGACCTTAATTCGGCAGGAGTGGAAGGATATGCTACTAAAAACCTGCCCAGGTCAGAAGAGCAATGACTTTCCTAACTGCAAGCTTAAGTCAACACTTGAGAGAACTTTACCTTCCGTACTTTCCCGCCCAAATCCATGACCAGCTTTAAAGCATCATTTCAGCACTAGCCCTTTAGAGGAGGGAAGGAGGGGAGAAGGAAACAGAAGAAAGACTATTGTTTATATAGGTATGCAAACTGAGGGTATGTACTGGTAAGCAAAAACAGCAACCAGCCAAAGTACTCATTTTATATTTTTGTCAAATGTAAATAAAAGCAAAGAGGGAAAGAAATCACTTGATGTTTTATCTTGTTAGTGGTTTGGTAGTAGAGAGAGAAGGGAAAATATTACATAGATCCATCAACTATATATTATTTTAATGAAGAAAAATTTCTAACAGAATGAAGAGATGAGACAAATGTCTTTACAGAATTTGTTTGTAGCCCGATAGCAGCACAGGATCCATCATGATTAGCCAGTATAACTGGTCTTTCACTAGCCTGGATCAGCTTCTAACCTTCAATAATGGGAAAGTTAAGTGATTTTAGAGATTGTAATTTCAGATTTGATTCCACCCCTGCGAATCATAACAGTGGTGTCTAAACCAAGCCTCTTCTCCTCTCAAGATGTTGTACAGCTGCACAGATGTAATGCAATGCATTAAAGCCTACAGTGATTGAAGCTGATGTAGATCCAAACTGTTTTGCATTTTATGAGTGAGTTTAAATACTGTGAAGAGAAAGAAAGACAGAAAATCAATAAATTATACACTTAGAAAATTACTATCATGCCACAGCGGGCATTCTGAAGCAATCCTTTTATAAGTAATTCTGAACAGCAAAATACTCAACACTGGTCTAAGACATCATCAAGACTACTTACAGTGTTCTATTTCTTAATGTTTTATATTAAACAATAATGCTAATCCATGAGAAGGAATCATAAAAATATCAAGTCATTGCAACTAAATTTTATGGGTTATTTTTCAAACGGCTTGAGTAGCCTGGAAGACAGTTTCCTATTTATCTGCTACCTAGACTGATGGTCTACAACTTTGTATTTTAAATCTAACTCTTCCAGGTTAGAAATCTAAACAGTTTAGAAACCTGGGTTAGGAGGAAGTTTTCATATATATCTTCATTTGGAGTCCAGATGAAAGATGCTGGACACCCAGAAACTAGCTTTTTCTTCTAAGCCAAAGAAGAATCGGGACTGACATTCTATTCAAATGTGGACACTGGATATATATAATTAAGCTCAGATGGAATGGCTGTTAAAATCAGGGGGTGGAAAACAGAATTACACAGAATTAGAATGGGCTATTTTATCCAACAGCATTGCCAGCAGACTTTTTTTTTTTTTAAACAGTTATGTACACAGAATTGAAACAGAGAGATGAAAACATGGAGGGAACACTGTTCAGCAATAAAATACATAATAGTATTTCTTTGTTATAGATTTAGTTTTGCTGGACACAAAATTAACTATGTATTAACACATACAGAAGCAATTTTAGTTGTTCTATTCCTTTATTCCTCTAACCAGCCTCCTGAATCTGGAAGTTCTACTCCAGGTGACCTGGAAAGGATTATGTTTTATTACTATGTGGAACAAAGGGATCACCTCCCAGCATCCCAGCTACTGACTAATTTTTTTTTATCCTCCTTCCCATCAATTCCCAGAAAGTCTAGAGATAGAGAATGTAGTTTAACTGGTGTCATTTGCCTCATCTTCACACAGATTTAGGATGGACTTTCCCAACATTTAAATACTATTTTCCAATTCATTTTTTGGAAGCCCTGAACCTGGGAAGGTCAGCCATATTCAAAGGTAGTTTGAACTGTGAGAACATAAGTCAGAGGGAAAGCAATCCTGATTTTTTTGCCACTGTAGTGGCGTATTCCGAGTTCTGTGTTTTCAAATACCAGGTTTACAAGAAGGCAAAACAAACAAACAAAAAAACCAATACAAAAACCACCCAAAACACAAACAAATGAAAAACAACAAAAATTGCAGCTCATATACTATAGATATTACAAATTAAAATGCAGTTATCAAATCAACATTGCATCTGATCAGAAAGAAAAATTAAATGTTAGTAAATAAGACTACCCAAATAAGGTCTTCCGTGCATTCTTATGTGTAGAATATATGGGAACTGCAAAAGATGAAGGAGATGCTAAAACCCTTCAGAAGAGAAATGACCTACGCTATCAAAGTAGAAAGAGAGCCATTGCTGTGAAACCACATGGTGGGGATGTATGTACTGAACTGTTCCTCTCTGTGTCAACAGGAGAAGTACAGAAGACTGAAAATGTCAACACTAATGAATTCCAGCTAGTTACAAAGTACTACACTGTACTAAATTTAGAACGATTTTTGGAATGGAAACAATGCTGGACAATAAGTACAAGATAATTCACACTGCCTAGTCACTTCATTCAGATGTATAGTAACGTCATTGCCTTATGACTTTGAAAGGGACTGTTTATGAAAAATATGGCATATAGGTTTTTTACCCAGAAGATCAATAAGTGATTCTTGAGACAGATCAAGTCCTATCCTTTCTGACTGAAACTGGAAAGGATCAAAATTCAAAAAGATAACAAAAAGATACTCTGGGGAAAAAAAAAAAATCAATTCATTAGGCACCAGATGGTTCTGAGCAATGCATTTCAAATGAGCTAGTAGCTGTGTGGTTTACAAACAAGATGAGGTCAAATGGTTGGAGCACTGTCATTTTAAGAAAAACTGCTATTTAATGCTTCATTTGAGTTTTCTTGTCTCAAGCAACCTAAGAATTTATGCAAAATTCATACTCAAGGACTTAAGAAGCTCACAAATATCAAGAAATGGATTTGGATTCACACAAAAGTGTGTTCCGTTGTTGTGGTTTAACCCCAGTCAGCAGCTAAGCACTATGAAGCTGCTCCCTCACTCCCCGCCCCCTTCCCCCCCAGTGGGACTGGGAGGAGAATCGGGAAAGAAGGTAAAACTCATGGGTTGAGAGATAACAACGGTTTAATAACTAAAGTAAAATATTATACTAACAATAATAATAATGAAATACAATAATAGAGACTTAAGATAAGTGCTACTTAGCAACAACTAAAACACCAGCATGTTATCAACAGTATTCTCACACTAAATCCAAAACACAGCGCTGTGCCAGCTACTAAGAAGAAAATTAACTCTGTCCCAGCCGAAACTAGGACACCCATAGAGGTATTTTCAGTAGTTTATTTTCAGTTACTACGATCGATGCACCACTTGCATTTGCTTTTCAGACTAGGAAAAATGGCTCCACTAAATGAAGTAACAGTGACCTAAAGAAGAAACGTAAGAAATACTGGGTTGCAGGAACAGAAAAGGAGGATTTTAGTTTTTGAAACAGCTGGGCATTCAGGTGGTGCAGGTTTCCCTTTTAAAGATTTCATCTGGCCATCATCCAAGGCTGCTTTTTTGCTTTTTTAAAAGAATAAGAGAAGCAATTCTGTTTTCCATTTCTAATAGTTCTGAAGTCATTACGAACATGGACAATCACCATTCCTTGTCAAGAGTACAGCTAGATTAAAAAAAAAGATGAATTAATGCACAGCAGCATCAAAACAGAACTAGCATTCTGCTCATTTTAAGCAAGTACTGATGAATTCCAAAATGCTATAAAATACATATATAAAACCAAACATATATTTTATCTATACACAAATATATTTATATATGTATAAATATACTAAGTATGTGTAAATCAGACTTGTACCTTTAAAATCTATTAAAAACACTAAACTAATGAAGCTATGCAAGGTGAAACAGTAAAAGATATCTCAGTAAAACAAATCAGGGTTAAACTGACAGTGAATAGCTTTGCCACTATTATCATAAATTACATTCAAGATAAATTCCACCTCTGGGGTAAGCAGCACCTCAAGTAGTCCTGGAGGTGGGCTTACAGGACTGACAATCTGAATATGTAATAACTCAGGTGCGCTAAGACCAATCAATCAGTAAAGAAGAAAAACATTAACTTTTCTTCAGCTTACTTATCAGCAATTTTCTTTAGGGAAGCACAGCAAATATCAGCCACCCACAGCGAGCATTTCAAAGACATTGCAAACTTCTTATCAATGTCATCATTAGTTTATGAGTCCAGGCAGTTGCATTTCATCTGAAATACAGTAACTTTCTTTATAGCTGGAGGATACGATCTCTAGTGTTCACTGTAATGCAACATGGGACCCACACAAGCTTTCTTCTTGTCGTAGGTAGCACTGTGACACTGTGCTTTCTCCTGGAATCAGATTCATGGCATGACTGACACGTGCAGAAACTGACTTCTCTATCAAGTTTATTTTTACAGACTGTTCACTTCCTTCCACAAAAGCACTTTTCCAAGCAGAACTCTAATGCACCAAAACCAACACTGCAGTAACTTGCAAGCCACAATAAACAATACATTCAGTTTAAATGCAATTTCCTAGGAAAATATTTACCAAGGCACAGACACACAGTGAAACAAAATACACACAAGCATATGGCTCAAAGGTGCTGAAATGCACTACAGAGACGACAGCAGTTCAGTAGAACTGCATTATAAACTAATTGTATTTTATTTATAGAGGAGAGAAGTAAATAGAACTGCCACAGTGGATCAGACTAGTGGTCTGTCTAGCTGTATGCATTACCACCTTCTCAAAGGGATGTAATACTGCAACAGGCAAACTGGAATAACTACACAACGAAGCCATCCCCTAAGCCTCAATAATTACTAGTTCGCTTGATGATCAGAAGAACAAGAGAATAATAGATTACTTCCAATCTTTGCTTATTAAAAAAATTATGATTATATTCATATCTCTAGACAACTAATCTTTTAAATGTTTTTACATAGGCAGTATATTAAAGCAAGGATTTTCATGAGCTAAGTGGTTTTTTATTTGCTTTCTACATTTGATTTTTTTGTCTTGATCTGGTTTTAGTGCTAATAAATGTTCCATTAAAAAAAGGGTAAGATATTATCTATAATTTTTCAAGCCAATTACATTCACGCACTTTGGTTTCTTCTAGGGTTCAACATCACCATATAGTTTTGATGTCCCTGCCTTCCTGCCTCCAAAATAAAGTACTAAAATTTAAAGTTTAGTCAAAATAACAGAAATTAGAAATTAATAATTAAAGTCTGTAGAATACATAGCACAAAGATTAACAGCCAAATTGACAGGTCACAAATGTCTTTCGGAAAAACTTATCTTCTCTATTTCAAATGTACTTCTCCTGTTGATGTTTTTAAATACTGGCATTGATGACAGGACAGGACATTATTGTATATTGCTGACTGGCTATAAATTAAAGAAATAGCTAATTAGGATCAATTTCATATTATCACAACCTTAACCCCTCTTCCAAACTGAGAAATTTATTTAAACTCGAAAACTTTAAACTCTAATCTAATACATTTATAAAAATCAATACTAACCTAAATTAGCAATATTTTCAATACTAACTAATATTTATACTTAATGGAAGTCTAACCAACCAGGAACTTTCAGAATCAGTAATTACTACAAAAGCACAGAACTCCATTCTGGCTCTGTAAACACCAAAATCTGATGATTTGACACAAAAAATTTTCCCATTTTTATGACAAACAGTAATATTCTGCATTTTGAAGATAACACCTCACTTAGACCTCCATTATTCAGAAAAGGCAAGAAAATATATTGCTTAAGGCTTTCTATATTATCTCGTCTCAGAGTTATACAGATCAAAAAGGAACCAACCTTTATAATGATAAATGTCCCTTCTCATTTTATGTACGCCTACAGATTTTACAAGAACATAATGTACTTTTTTGCCCAAGATTCCCATTTTAGAAAGTTAATTTAGAGCTCTGATTATATGCAATGTTTCTATGGAACAAGCACTCAACTATTCTTATCCATTCTGATCTAAACACATGGCTTTTATGCTTAAGATAACTAAAATCCATCCAGTTAAATAAAAAATGGTAAAGCAGCATTAATCTTGACATGAATATGCAGGACATAAAAGCAAGCACCTGAAATGGTCTGTGGCAGCAGAAAATTTATTTCTAATATTTCAATCTCTAGACTGACAGTTCCCTTTATTTTCTATAAAGCAAACAACTGAGTACTTGGTATACATTGGCAAGAAATATCTTAATCAAATACAAAAAATGATGTTGTTTCTGTATGGAAACATTGCTAAGATTCATCCGATTGGTAATTTCAAAATGGCAAAACACCACCAAAATAACATGGTAGATACTTCATCTTTTTTTTTTTTTGTCATTCATTTGCATCAGATTTACAAGTTAAAGTCTGTAAGAATAATATGTTCCATTACACATTTTTTTCAATGGCTATCAGGTAAGAACTGAAATCAACAACTACCAGGTATCTGACAGGAGGGAGGGGAGCAATAGTCTTTCTTCCCATCCTAATTCCTAACGGCAAGTTTTTGTTCATCTCCTTTAGTCAGCCATTAATCTTGCACAGTATGGTAAACACCACTATATGCTTACCAGGTCTCAAATGTGGTAAGCTAAGTTGAGTCAACAGCGTGTGAAAAAAGTAGTACTCATTACCATTCTACACTGGCAATATATTCTTGGAGGAGAAAAAGAATGATCCATTAATAACTCCTGCCAGCTGTCCTAGAGAAAAGGTTACAGAAGCAAAGATGTCATTACTTTGGGCTTCTAAGAATATTTTAATTAATTCAGCAGAATGACTGTTAAAACCAAAGCATATAGGTAGGACAAATCTTAAAACAAACAAACAAAAAAATCACAAGATCATCATCTTCCTTCAACCTGAGGTCTTGCTCCTTTCCAAAGATTATGCATTTCTAATATGTATCTGAAGGTGGCAGCAACCGTTTATTCTTATAGGCCCAGAATTAATCTTTGAAGAGCTTCAAATGCTGTATCACAAGGTTCTATCCAGAAATGAGAGTCAAATTTATCCTCAGTGTCAGCCTGTTATGTCAACAATTAAGTTGTTCTAACGAACACAATCTGTAGATGACAAAATTTCTGCACACCACTCATCTCCAACTTTGTTTTTTACATTACTGGTGTAAAAGCAGCACAAAGATACTCCAAATTAGACACATTCCAGTATCAGAACCCCTATGTTAGAAAGATACAAAAGTAGAAAATATTTCCTACCTCAGTCAAAAAAAACCCCTCTACCCTCAAATGCCTGCCTTTCCTTTCCCCTCCAAAATAACATCCAGAATGCATGTAGGCTATGGAGAGGGCTCTTCTAAATTCTAAACAAAAGACAAGCTTGAAATATTTAGTACAAGATACTAGTGGAAGGAATTTGTTACAGTCTTCCTAAATTTGAATTTGTTCTTTGTTCTCAGAATTAGCACCCACACCTTTAATCAGTTCTCATTATTGCTGTAATTACTAATGTCATTAATCAAGTTACAGAAAACAGTCTAGCCTATTTAACTCTACAGACTATATCCTGACATGACACTCAAATGAAAATAAAGCAAAAAATGGTTCTGGAGAAAAAGAATCAGGGGCAGGGCTCTGGCCCATAGGCGGAAGGGTGTGTGTTGGGGAGGAGGTAAAAGGAGGAAGGCAATGAAGAGGGTCTGCAGTTCCACAGGGACACCCATATTTCCTTATGGCTAAGCTCCTAAGCACTTTCTGCAGAAACAGAAGCAGCATGAATTTCACTTTCTTCACTCCTATCCTTTAGGAAGGAATAAGGCTCAATAAGATAAGGAAGCTTGTAAACAACCCCTTCAAGTTCTTTCATCTTCAGTTCCACTTGGGAGGAAGTGTTCTTTGGTGGCATTTTTTTTGTTTTTGAAAACATGCATTAGCTACAAGACACGTATGACATACATGATATGTGTATCTATATCATTACATACATAAGCCTGTGGGTGTATGCATATATATATTCCAATAATTTGTTTAAAAAATACTTGTAGGGTATTAGAAGTTAAACTGACTAACCATCCGAAAAGAATATTACTTTTCACATCCCACAGAAAGTTCAAAAGAATATCACGTAAAACGTAAATGCTACCTTCGTAAAGGGGATGAAGTGACATGCTTCATCCGAAATCTGACTGCACTAAGGCTTAAGAATGATTTGAATATACTGCTTTGGCTAATTAGCAAAATACCCCAACAAAACAACAACAACAAAAAAAACCAAGTTGCAAATTCTGAACTGAATTTAATTAATTTCAAACTATACCCTCAGGTACATGTTCTTTGGTTTGCTTGGCTACTGTTAGACCTTACTTTTTCCAGTCAGGATGAATTTGAGATCGACAACACATTTCACTGTATTTTCCATAAAACACTCTGATGCTGCAGGTTTCAGACTAAATGGGTTTTGATACACAGTTGGCCCATCCCTGGGCTTCAAACAAGGACTAGCAGAACTGCAGGTATCTCCCCAGTGTCTGAGCCTGCCAACTACCAACTTGCAGAACAGCTTCTAAAGTCAATGAATGGTGCTGCTTCTTGTCACTTAATTACTCCATTTACCTCAAAGTAACAGACCAACTAACATAACCCAGTGACTGAACTAACTTCACAGTATCACACATTACCAAGGTGACCTGCCTTTAATTGGGAGATATTTCAAAGCTATGAGAGTTATTTATTTATTTTTAATCAGTGGAGGAAGCATGGCTCCACTAGATAAATACATTTAAGCATAAAGTAATGCAAAAGATTTTGAAGATGATGGTAAGATTAGTGAAATATATTCCCATGTACACTAGAACATTAGGAAAAATGCTAAACAACATAGCAGAAAAAAAATTATTTTTCCACAACTCAAAAATTTAGTTTTAAAAGCTAATTTCACCTATTTTTTCACAATTCAAGAAATACCAGCATGGGTGCTAGAACAATGCTTTTGGAACTGAATAAGAATTTATCTGGATGCATGAACACACCAATAAAACTTGTAATTATAGTACAGATACAGTATTTCTGTAGAAAACCTAGCATTTCATTAAGAACACCAATCTGAATATTGAAAGGAACAGCAGACGTTTAAACAGACTATTGCACCTTACGTATTACCAGACTATTTCCAATAATATGATTGTATTGACTTTTATAATTATTGTTACTAGTTATTTGCTAATGAGGATTTTATTTATTTATTTATTTTTGGTAGACTTCCCATTGCTCAGTGAGGCTGACACACAGAAAGTCACCAGAATTTAGGGTCAACTATTATTTGGTTTACAGTTATTACAGTTTCTGCCAAATTTAAACCTATCCACAGGGAGTCTGTAACCCAGTGTGAGGAAAAAGTTGACAGTGTGAAGAACAGCAGAAGCACTGTATCCATGAGGAGATTTATTAGTCCCTGGCCCTGTACCACATCCATAGTCTATACCGTCTGTGCACACACACAGACCGCATCTGTGCACAGTCAGAATGACAGGCAAGGAATATGGAAACAGTCACCATCTGGTATCGGACGATGGCTGAATAAACCCATTTTAGCTATGAAGTTATCATAGAGAGAATGTAGGTATGCTTCACGGGACATGGTAGGGTCTAGTGTGTGTTAAAAAAGTAGCAGTCAAGCAGAAGTTTATGAACCTCAGTGGCAATCTCCCCCCCCACCCCCCCATGATGACACTTGTTTAGGATAAAGGTTAATATTTGGGTCAGTTGAATCACGAACTCAATTTTGGACAGGTCAAGCTTATGAGAATAAAATAACTTCAGAGGCTGAAGTGTGTGGTGGTTTATTAATACTGACTTATTAGCAGGAAGGATGGAAGTGAGCATCATTAGCAAACAGATGACAAACAAAGGCTTGATATGAGATTTCTTCCATATGAAATGGAAAAATTGTACAGGATATCTTCTTCCATCAGTGCAGAAACTGCTCCTCCCTCCTCCCTACCACACCAAAGAGAAAACAAAGGAAATCCTATTAATGTGGAAGGGGAAAAAACAAGAGAGGAAGTTCACAAGAAATTGTGTGCCTTTTTTCTTAGTTTGAGAAGACACTAAAAGAAAGGATGATTGACGGAACAGTTCTGACTTATGACCACAAAGTTAGTGGTAACCTCAGTGTCAGTAGCTAAAATGTAAGCACCAAACTGGAGATGACTGCCCCCTTCTTCAAGTTTACCTTTGGTGTTTCAGAAGAAAGGGATGCAAGACAAAATAACAGCCAGAAAAAAAGAACATATAAAGGTGGCTACACAAAATATAGTTCTGATAATAGTGTACAGGAACTTATTCTAGATTTATGAGAGAGAATTACCAGAAAGAATTGACTTAAGACTCTCCGTATTTATAACTGATGTCTATTTGGGGGAAGAAACAACAACTAAACAAAATTCCAAGTCAGCTTGCCCTTCTCTTCTACAGTTTGGAGACTCATTGAGAAAAACAATTTTTTATTCCAGCTGTGAAGAACACAGAGGTTTAAGAGTTTTTAAAAGTGTTCTGTTTTAGAGCAGACAAAAAGGAGACTATTTTCAGAAATGTCACTCTAAGGGAACAACTAAACCAGTCTATTTTCCTAAAGAATACTTTGTGAAATACGTGAAAATCCTCCCCCAAAAACAGTTTTTGTTGTTCGGGAAGTGGATGGTAAATGCCAATTTCACGTATCGACCAGACTTTTTTTACCTAACCAGACTTTTTTAGTCTAATGCTGGAAATTCACCTTAAGATATGTGACTTATGAAACGTAACAAAACTCTAAACTTGGTTTCTGTCAAGATCAAAGTAAATTCCAAAAAACCCATGGGAAGTTTAGTAATAACCGCTTTTTCACAGACTTGTGAGGAAATCGCAATGCAGAACAAGTTTTTGGTAGGAAATATTTCAGGCCACCTAGAAATATTTCTGGATGAACAAAAGTAGAGAGACAAATCAAAATCAAGGTTGCTAAAAAAAGGGAGGAGAATGACTTCTCACAATGTGGGTAGGGACTTGCTTCTGGAACTGAAGACTAGGGAAGCAAAGATAGCAGAAGAGTGTGAAGTGGTGCTTGATGGAGAAATGCTGAAGCCTAGAAGTTTACTACTGTGACATTAGCATATTCAGACCCATGATTTCAAGATGTAATTAGGCTGCAAGCTCATCTGAACACAGAATAACTCACGTACAAATCATTTCGTGTCCAACTGCATAAGTACTCCAGCTTCGACTGACTTACCTCCCATAATTTTGGACTGGCAGTTGATAAATTCTGGCTTCTTGTCTGTAAGGTATCGCTGACAAGTGTGATGTAGAACCTGAAAGAATGTGCATTTTTCTGAAGCTGTGCTTGCTACCCATTGGTCAAAAGCATTTTCAAACAGTAAATCAAATTCTGGGGAATCCTAGAAGAAAAAAAAAAAAACACACTACTGTTATTCCAGTTTTATAAATGACTTGGAGAGAGATATAGAGCTATTATTTTTTAAAAGGTATTACGCTGGAAAAAGCAGAAAGGTCATGCAACTCAAGACTGTCCTGGGATTATTTTTGCTTTGCATATTTTTGGATGCAAAAAAAACCAAACCAAAACAAAAAACCAAAAAACCAGGCAGGGAGTTTTTTTCTTGCAGGTATTTTTAATGCAGAATGTTCAGCTATGACAAGAAAACCTGAAAACAAAAATACTTTAGACCAAAAAATTTAAAGTTGGAATCTCGTAAGAAATCCTTGTTATCTACAGATATATAGTTACTTGTGTCTTCTATATTAATCAAGGATTTGTGCCTCTCAGCACAAAATCTACTTTCATGCTATATTATAGAAGATGTGGTTCTGCTCTCGATGCTTAACCAAAGAAGGAAAACAAATAGCAAGTCCTAGTTATTGTGTTTAATGTATTATCATAAAACGTTGCAGAGGTCTCAGGATAACGTGAACAAAAGGGCACTCTCAGAACAAATCAAAGCCCAGCTCTATACCATGCATCAACTGCCAAAATAAATGGATTTTATGAAAGAAGTATTGATATATATTCAGCAATATTTGCTAAATATTGTTTTGTAATCTAATCTAGTAAATGCTTTTTTGAATCGATGACACTAGGAATTCACAGGAAGACAAGTCTGAAAGGAACATATCTAAGCTTAAGAACTTGATAGGACTTTCAATCTGAGAGTATCCCAAGTATCTGTTATTTACATAGCTGCACAGCAGATGCTGGGAAAGGACCTAAAACTCCTATCCCTTATCTATTTGTCATTGCTCTCATTTTCATTGTCCCTTTACCCAGAGAAAATTTAATTCCACCCCCTGCATTTCACAGGGCAGTGGCCAAAGGGCTTCTTTTTTATACAAAAGACTGTACTGGGTAGTAACAGAATTTGGTGCGCCATTGGTAAGATGCTTAGGTGGCTGATCAGAGCACAGCTTTGAACAAACCAAGGGGGTTAGTCACAAACATATTTTGCTGTAAAATGAACACAGCAAGTCACTTTGTGATCACATAGCATGAGCCACATTCCTAACTTCTAATTCTGCTGTTTTACTACTGAAGATTTGTATTCATAAGCTTATTACATATTAGTACAACTTTGTGTTGAGACAGCTCAAGGCAAGCTGTATATTCCACATTAAAGGAATAATTCCAAAACTATTTAGTGGAGGATTTGTTTGTTTGATTTTTTTTTTTTTTGTTTAAATCAGTGTTCATGTGCCATTGGCAACTAAACCACACCACCACCCTTTGTAGAAAAAGATAAGAAATGCAGAAGGATCTGAGGAGAGGACTGTCCTAGAAAAAATGCAAGGTTCACAACATTTCACAAACTTGAACCTCAGTAACCTCTCCTGTCCTTGCTTCTAGTTACTGCTCTATCTTACAACACCGCTACATGCCAAAACAGACCCCAAGAGGCTTACAGCTGAAGACAAGGCAAACAAGGCTCTTATTTTTCTCTTTACAAAGGAGAGAGAGAGTAGGAAGAAAAGTAGGGAAAGACAGGAAGAAAAAAACCCATATGACTCTGAGCTCTGGCCTCCTCCCATCTTTCCCATATTCCATTGAGTTATTTCTTTTTTGAGAATTTGCACTTAAACCTGTATCTTATCTTTCCAGATGCCTTTTGAATAGTGAAAGAATGCCTGATTCACAGATCAGTTATAAAAGAGCTCAATTTTCATTTTCTAGAACTGTTCAAACTCACCCGATTAGGGTCTATACCATTGACCTGGCGAAGCTGCTCCAGCATCCACTGCGTTCTCCTGACAAAAGACGTAGAGCCTTCAAATTGCTTCACCTTCGTAATAGACGCTTGAGCTGGTTTCTTGTTCGTCACTGAACATATAAAAGAAAAAACATATAACTGAAATGGGCTTAATGTTTCAGGAATGTGCCATTTAGTTCACTGCATCAGTAGCTGGTTTGCTGGTGTATTTTCTATAATGTCCCACAAAGTAAATACATGTCACTGATTCTGACAGTAGCACACATTCCCTTTACTGGATAACATACTGAAAAGCATATTCCTTACTGTCAGAATGATGGTACGATGCCAAACAAGCATTATACTACTCAAAATTGGATACATTTTAGCCATTATCAGCTTACGTTGCCAACACCCTGTAAAAAACAGAACTAAACCGAACATCTTTCCATCTGCATTCTTACAATCACCTTAGTGTTCTCCTTTCCCCACGTTAATTAGCTGATATTTCTTATACCCAGCCTCATTCCTTTATTTCTCTTCTTGTCATTTTAGACAAGAGAACACACACAAAAAGAGACATCTCCATGTAAGTAGAAGTCTATTTAGGTACCTTTTTTAAAAAAACCTGTTACTTTAGACTGACTTTAATGTTGGTGATTGAAAAAAAAAAATAGGTTTTTCCAGTCTTTTTACAACATGTCACATGTAGGTCACGCTTGTATAACACCATCAACATCTATGACATTCAATTCCCAATTTCCAGTTTCCAGTCAACAGACAGAAGTATATGCACTTACTGCATTGAGAAAGTAAACCCACCAAATCAGACAATAGTCTGTAAAAAATACAGTTATAAGAATTAAGGAACTAATGATAGCTCAACTTCCCCCCAAAAATTAGGTACCACAAACAAAGACCATAAATAAGAATGATCTCACCTGTTATAAATAAAATATATGTTAAAAACCACAAAGTAAGTCATGCAAGACTGCTCTGCTTTTGAAAAAGAAAAAGCAATATAAAACATTCCAATTAGTGTATCCTTAACTCAGCATCAGGTTTTCAGAGTACTTAAACACTACAGCTAACTTTTCAACAGCAGGAAAACTGGCTTCCTGTATTAGACTTTTTCTCAAAACAAATTTTCTTTTCATCAGTGTAACTTTTAACCTCTGTGAAAGTTTTATAAGCATTTTTAGACACTTTCTATAGTCATACTCTGTATTTTATTTACATGTTATTTATCTGTTCCTTTATGTTAAGTCACTTCCAAACACACTTCCACTTTCTGTGAAGAAGTTGTAGAATCACTGTACTGCACAATCTACTAAAGCTGATGTGTCATTCATTTTTCTCCTTAAACTCTTTGTTTCCAAAAATCCTTTTACTCATATGGTCCTCCAAAAAGAGTATTATTGGAAAAGTCACTTCTCTCTGCTTTTAGATGCTGGCAGTTAAAGAAGGCTTTTAAAATAATCAAGACTTGAATAGTAAGATTGCTTATTTTTGTGCACCCCCTTTACCCAAATGATCAGGAAAACTAACAGGCTTTGCACTCTGCAGATGCATGCTGCATGCACTTCTGCACTCAGAGGCACAGTTATACAGTAAGTAAACATTGATGTAGTACCTCATCATTCTGTAAAGTTAAAAAGTTAATATTGTTTCTTAGGATGAAGATTTACCAATGCACAGATCACTGTCTTGATGTTAAATGTACTTCAGAATAGATTAGCAAATGCAGATTAATACGAAAAGTTCTTTTCAATATCTCAGATTTACACATTTTCAGTTCAGTGTATGTCTGTGCACGTGAAAGTCCAAGCAGCCTTATGAGAACTTAATTTGATAAACAGAAAATTCATTTCCAAGGAAATTTTAGTAGGTAAAAAAAATAAAAAAAATCAGATACTACCATTCCACATCGCAGGCAACTTTTTAAGAAGTTACTTTGGAATAGAAAGCATAGTTGGACTCAATATATTGACCAGACTATTGATAAGAATGTAGTAAATAGATTGCCAGAAGTCTCTTCATCAGCAGTTGAAGCACTGAGAACCAAATTGGTGCAGTATGCAATTCAGAATCACATGTTAAATAGTACAGAGCAGAGAAAAATCAATGTAGTATCAGAAAGGTAGCATCAAAATTAGATCAGAACAACTACTGAAATGCAAAGACTAGATATTACTAAGAAATGAGATTAGTATTAAAGATTCATTGATTGCTCAATGGCCTATACACCCAAGCCTAATAATTTCTATAAAGCAGAGGTGACAGGCATCCTATCTATACTTACATAGTATATACAGGTTCTATTTTTACTGCATGTTTACACACCGAGTGGGAAACAAATTCAAAAGTTACACGAGCAGACCACAAACTTACGTCTTTACCTTCCCTAAATTCACCCTTTGTAATATTTACTCATGTCTTTTTTTGTCAACTCCAGTGATCACTTTGGCAGACTCTATAGCATTTCACTAGACCAAGTTTCACATATTTTCTACAAAGCAGTACTAATAGAAGGCTATCTAACACCGGCTCAAATTTTATGGTCTGTGGATTATTCGCTTTCCATGCAAAACAGGCAATAATCTACTGCTGAATGAGCCATGTATTAAAAAGTTGTGCATACTATACATAAGCCAAATACAGAATTAACACTAGTAGCATTGCAAAACAAAGCATTCAAAACTAGGAAGCACTAGACAGAACAACTATGTGATCAAATGCTATTTCACCCCCCCCCCCGAACCTCATGGATAATCAATTATGAGATATAGAGCCTTAAACTTTAATACAGCAAACTTCTCACTGCTCTGAAGGCTTCTACATGACATACATTCTAGTGCTCTTGAAAACAGGGGTCATTACATATTTCAAGGTGAAAACATCAAATTTTACAGATACTATAGTTAAACACTAAATGTCTAATCCCAGCATCTCAACATCTCCCTTATCTGCTTGGCTGATTTGACATATCCAAAAATCTAATTCTCCAAACTTCTCTGTATAATACTTCTAACAATCAACGAACAGCAGTTTTGTCTTCAGCTGGAGCCGTTAGTGCTCTGTACTTCGGCAAAAGAAGACATTAAGTGCCTAAGCTTCGGCAACTCTTAAAAATGCCTATTAGTGATCAACTATAAAAACATCTTGATTTGATGACTGTTTCTATATCTTCCACCACACAGTAACTCTGGGAGAGGCCAAGAGGGCTGCTCTTCTACAGAAGAGCTTCTAAGAGTCTTGGGTATCTCAGTCGTCTTATATAGAAATTCAGTCTCAAGTTAGCTGATGTGATCCTCTTGGAAAAATGGCAGTTCTCCCTTTAGGTCTCACATGCTTAATTATTGCACACAGCCAAACAGATCTAGTTGCATTTCACCTTTTGTGTCTTGGTATTTTAGGAAAAAGCTAGCATTTCTAGAACATTAAAAAAACCCAGCTACCCACGAACCCACCAAACAGGCTTTAAAACCTTCATTTAGACCGTGACAGCTTAGTATGGCAGTCATTACAACTCTGTGAAACCCTTTGGCAGCTGGGAAAAACATCCTTACTAGCTGCTCATTATGTTGCTTTGCAAACTAGAGTACTTCCACACAAGCCACTGAGTGGGTGTTACCTTGCAAACATGTAAAGAGTCTTTTCCTAAATCGGAAAAAAACTGGAAGCAATTACATGCTCCTAGCCACATTCCCTCTCCGACAAGTCATTCAGATGTGTTTACTACAATCTTCCACAATCATTATCTACCTTAATAAAAGACAAATGTCTAAGCTATGCTTCAGTTTTTGGGGTGGGGGGGTGGGTTTGTTTGCTTTGCCTTTTTTTTTTGGTAATAGAACTTAACATTACGCCTTCAAAATATGAAGCTGTAGTAGTGTGGACGAAGCACATTTATTTGGAACGCAGCAATAGATAGTAGGTCCATATGGTATTTCTGTGTGTCGTCAGATGCAAATAAATAAGGTTTTTTAATTTTTATTTATTTATTTTTTAAAGGAACACACAGTCATTGGTAAAGTAAGAAAGAATGTGCGAGAAGTCAGCTACAACAACTGATGATGGAAGACATTGTGAGGTTTGTTTTTGGTTTGTTTGTTTTGTTGTTTTTTTTTTTTTTTTAAACACTACTAATTAACATACAACCAAAAGTCATCAAGTCAGAAACGGCACTTCCTTCTGGGATTGAAGACGTTATTAACCATTTTGCATCGTAAACAAAAATAAGTTACAGTATTAAGTTTCAAAGAGGTTGTTGAAGCTTGAGAGGCAAGCATTTAAGTGAAATACTCTGTTTCAAAAGCAGATCAGAGAATATGAGGCAGAAATAGTCAGATCAGAATTAGCTTTAGAGAATGCTGTGCCAGAGTCAGGGAAGTCACTGTTCTCATCATTTGGAACACATGGAAACAAATGTATTTGAATTCCAGACCTCAGCTAGAATCCAGTACCACATGCACGTCTAGCATCTTAAGCAGCAAATCAATACAGATCTTCACACAGAAAGCTAAGGGAGACTAAAGTCACAGTCCAACTTCATCTCATCTGCAGTCCAGAATATATTTTCTTTCTTTTTTCAGTTTTCTGAAGTATCTTCACTTGAATGGAAAAGTTAAAATAATGAAATATGGTTAATCCCTTAAATATCTACCCCAAAATACCTGGCCTTGAGAAACAGTCTGAAAGCTCTAAACCACCACACTATGAACTTTTATTTTATCAGATTTGAAATGCATATTTAAAAAGCAATGTCTGTCCTTGAAGTCTTGACTCTGGATATCTGTGTTTGTTTTGGATGGTCTTTAAATTTGGATCTGTGTATTTAATAACTGAAACTCTAGGTAATCAGGAATCTTATGACAAATGGCTTGATTGCCTCACAAAATTTCTAGTCATATTGCAGTGTATTTCTAAAGTGCTGAATGACTGAAATAACTACTGAAGGGAGAAATTAAAAAGTACAAAGTCCTGAAGCAGGCAGTGACTGCTGCAACTGTTCACATTTAACAAGATTTTTTTTTTATCTGGGCACTGCACAGATTAATAAATTAAGCAGCTTTAATGTTTACTGCTGTTGTGTCACTAGCTCTTGAGGGGGGGAAAAAAAGAAAATAGTGCAAATGAAGATGACTAAAAATTACTTTCATTTATGAAATTATTTAATTTGTGAAAGTGATGGACTGAGACTCACTCCTGAGCAGGCCTGCAGAAGTGTACTGAAGGCATTGGCTATCTGTGTAGTTCAATCCAAAACTATTCATCAATTTAATGTTAGATCAGCATAACCTATCTGTATGTCAAATCCTGTACAGTGGATACTCATCCCACAACTCACAAATAACCAATGATGCAAAGTTCATCAAACTGGCTGTTAATAATTAATGATGGAAAAAAATCTTTACAATGCACTCAAGACAGTCAAAAGCCTTTAAAAAAAAAAAAAAGATCTCTGATGAAGAAAAAGTTGAACTCAATACCATGGCAGTGTGATGTGATTTCATGGTCACTGTATCTAGAATTTAATCATTCCTATCTTCTTGTAGAAACATTGCTCTAAAGCAAAACTCTTCTTAAAAACAGCCAAGAGTTTCCCAAGCAGCTTTTGATTCAGTCAGAATAAAACCAGCAAATTTAAAAGCAGCATCACATTTTAATTAAAAGTATTATTTAATATCCGATACATATTTTCCTAGGAAATAGATAAAATTATGTATTAGTATTTGTGGTAGAAATGCATTTTTTTTCAAGCCAGTTCTTAAGCAAAAAAAGTAGGTTATGAACAGACAGTGACAGAGATAATTACTCCTCTATTCTTTTCAGTTCTCCAGAGTTACATATTGAAAAGCTGTCTTTTCCCTCCAGACTTCTGTTTGTGCAATTACATCTAATTCTCATTCTGCAAGTCTCTTCACTCCCAGCCACCAAGGAAACAACTATTTCTTAAACTTGCATAAAGCTCATTGACTAAAATTCTGACAGTCACGTACACAGTCCTAGTAAGCTATGGCTACCAGTTAGGCTGACCATCTGCAGTTTCTGACTGCAGAAAAAATAGTGACTTTTTTGTTCCTTTGTCCAATTGCTACTCAATTCTGTAACACGTTTTTGTATTCGGAGGACTGAGCACAAGTAACTTGTGGAAATGCCTCAGAAGTTTGAGGAAACCCAAGACAGATTTCTTGCAAATGTCATAAAGTACAAAGGCTCAAAGAAAAGACAACATCAACAAGCTATCTACAAGGATTGACCCTCATTTGCTATTCTCACCTACATCATTCCAAAGCAAAGTCAAGAAAAGAAGATTTATCTCTATTCCTCTAACATGAGGAGTTCTTCCTTCTGTCACAAGAACAAGCTTACAATTGTTTCCCCCCACATTTTGAAATCTTACTCTCCCTGTTTTCTTCCCAGAGCAAGGAAATGAGGTCTAAGCAGGGGAAAGGACACTAAATAACACGTCCCTCAACCCTTATGATAGTAGAAGCTGTTCTGCAATGCTCCAAGGTAGTCTGAACTACTACTGTTCAGGCCACATGGTCCTAGAAGCAAAGTATGGTCCTGGCAAGCAACTTCCAGAATTTCCCAAAGCAACTTTCCAACAACCAGACAAATGAAGCTGAGGATTAAGTAAGATGGAGCAAATGGGTACTTTCTGACTTATTTAGGTATTAAAGAATAAGGACCAGATACATGAAACTGTCTTAGTATACCACATGGATTTCAGGAAAACTATTTCCAGTCTGCTTCACATGATGGTTGTGAGCTTTGCTGTCTATCAACTCCAACTTTGAGTTTGAACACCAAAACTTGTAGTATTTCATGTTTTCTCAGAGCGGTTTCCGCTAAACACTGACTTAATGTGGAGTCTAAATTAATTCTAGAACTTTGAGCCTTCCCACCATGGTTGTCCAACTGTTACCTCCTGCAACCTTCATACCTGCCATGGATCTTAGACCTCAGCCATCTATAATACAAAGAGATGCTCTGAGAAGACAGTGCTAATAACGCAGACTTACGTTGCCACCTCAGGTACAGGAAAAAAGGGATATGTTTACAGTAGAAGACAGCTAGCCTCACTGAAAACAAACAAAGGCTGCTAAAACTGGGGCATGTTTAAATTCCCACTTGCTGGTCAAGGCTTTCCAGCTGTCAAAATGTCTGATAAGTTGAGGCTTGACTTCTCAGAATTGCATTTCCTACTTTTGCCCATATTTCCTCTTTCCTTCCTTTGACAATGCTGCTTTCTCGCCATTTGAGATCTAAGGAGCTGAAAGCAGGGAGAAGCTGCACAGTTCCCACCTTCTCCACTTGCCAAACAGGACAAGGGGATGTCAGTGGCCCTAAATACACAGCAGTTTAACCAAAAATCAATTCCTTCTGTTTCTTTAGGCACAGCATAATGTTTTAACATCAAATTGGAAAACACAAAGAAAAGAGACGCTTTCAGATAGAGGCAAACTACTCGTAAGTCTAAACACATACTGTTTTTCCCAGAGCCCTTCCCAATACTTCAAATAACAAACAATTTGCATCATCTGTCTGCTTAAATCAGCATCTACTGCACTGTCCATAACAAGTTGCCAGCCTCACTCTCATGGCCCTCCAGCTAAAAATGTATGAAATATGTATCTCTTAATTAAAGTTTATTCATACATTGGTCAAAATACAGTTTTGATTAAGTAATATTTTTTTCTTCCTACATACAAGTTATCTTTATCTGCTGAATAGCAGAACAAAAATCAAATAATAAAAAAAAAAAAAAACAGTTACCCTGGAAATTCAGATTAAGGTATGTGGTATCTTCCCAAGATGAAAGACTAGACAAAACAGTTTTCTGGTGCCTTCAAATAATAATAAAAAAATTGCTTTGGGTTGCAATGAAAAAACTTTTTTTTTTCCCCTCACATGTAAGACACCATGAAGTGCTATAAGCCTCAAGTGAGAGCCTGTATGTTTTCCAAACATACCACTGAGTGCATTGATAACAAACTGCTGCTTACAGGCATAGTGCCTTGCCACTCAGTTTTGCGCCTAGTTTTCCATTATATTTACTTTTCACAGAACCATGTAAATACATGTCCTTAAAAATAGTTTTTATGCCTATTCAAACACTTTAAGCCCACATCATACCATATACATTACAGTCCTTACAGTTTCTTGACACTCCTTTTTCATTCCTATCACATTTTTAAAGCTAGAAAGATAGAAGCACTGCTGTTATAAATTAATAGCTTGCTTAAATTACTGTTCATATACTAGAGCAATATACTTCAAGGTATTGATACCAAAGCAACTGTTTTTCATATTGGCACAGTTATATAGACAGATGCAGTTAACAGTGGAAACAATGGCAGACTTCATTTTGTAGCCAGAGAGAAAGCTTCTGCTTAACTGCATATATTTCAAAAGGAATCTTATTAAACACATATTCACTTCCGGAATGATGACTGAACTTCCAGGTTTTGTTGGAATTGTCTTTTACTATTCCATATTGCAAAGCAGCAAACTTTCAAACTTTTCCCACCTCCTTTTTCCTGCAGTCAGCTGCATTTGAAGACTCTTGAGATATTTCTAGTCAAATACAGCAAATTTGAGTTGTGTCTGTTTTTAGTTAAATCCTAGTTGAGAGGACAGGATGGTGCTCTGACAGATCTACCAAGGCACTGTTACCTCCAGCCAGGTCCCCAGGAAGAGGGATGACTTCCTCACAACCTAGGGACTAAAGTCTTCATCAGGGACCTCTCAACCAGTGCAGAGCTGCTGCTTATCCTGGCCTAGAGCATTTCACATGAGTAGTTCACCTTGTCCTGGGATGGTATAGCCTCACCTCTTAACTGGAAGGTATTTGGTGACTGAGAATTTGAGCCCACCATAGCATGTGCCCTTCTGTATTAGTCTGGATCATCTACAGCTTCAATCTTCTTTGCTGTCTTTTCCTTAAAAAGAAGGCAGCATCCTACACAGACTTTGCTGAACAGGATACTTTAAATAGCCTTGTAAGCATTTACACACACTTCAGAAAATCCTACTTCAATCTAGTTCAGAAATCAAGGCTCAAGATACAAGCCACAGTGAGTATCTGTGTGGGTGGCTTGAGACACTCCTTTTATCACATTCTGGTCACTTCAGCACCCACAACTATTGAGAACCAGTTTAAGTCACTACCACGAAAGTAATTCTAAAATTAATAAGTGGAATTTGGCATAATTCCCGTACAAGTTAACAGATGTGCATCTGCATGCAGAGAGCACACTAGGAATTACCTCACCGGCCTGAAAACAATGTTTGAACTTCACAGTAAGTGTCCTGAGGGACAGGAAGAAGCTCTGGAAAATTAAAAGTTTGAATTCATTACTTAGTAACTCACACGAAAAGTACAGTATTAAGAAATAGTTCTCCATTTCTAAGCTTGCTCAGATAACTTGACTGGCTTCAGGTTCTGGAACAAATCAGCCAATGTCTTTTAAGATCCTATAGTCTAGGAGGATCCTGTTGTAACAGGGCAGAGTTGTTTACTGGAGCTTTTAAAGTGACTTATAAAACTGTGGTGTTTTCTTGATTTTGTACTGAATCAATGACCTATAGTAGACGAGACTACTACTAAAGAAAATACTTTGCACACAGCAGATGCGAGAAAGGACTCTATTACATCTGTTCAACACAAAATCCCTAGCTTTTGCTATACAACGGCCTAAGTCAGAACAGCAGTGAGCAAATTATTCCATATTCTTATGACTCAAACTTTCAGATGGACAGAATTCTACAAAAACCTTCACATTCACATGTGGCATGATAACATCCAAGTCTCAATATAAGCAACTAGAAAAGGCTGGTAGACTTTGACCACTTCAGATTATGAAGAAATTAAAAAACACACACACACAAACCAAACCAAACCAACAAAAACCCCAGAAACATCTGTAGGGAAGTACAAGGGGTGACTAAAGGAGAGGTCAAGCAGGAAGAAAAACAAGTGGGCCAACAGCTGCAATCTCAAGTTAGCATCATTATTTTAACTGAAGCCAGTTATTTAAGCCCAGTCCATTCAACAACAACAAACCCCAGTATCTCAACCTGTGAAGTACTCCTCCCACAGTATATATAACCCACAACACATTTACTCAGCAGAAGGCACATATTCAGCCTTTTTTGCATCTTATCGCTGGAAGTGCAATAATTACTATGAAGGGACGTTTTTACATGCTGATGTTTTTTGCTGTCTGAATTATTTTCTGCAGACAACTAAAATGAAATATAGCAACCAACACATACATTTCAGGTAGCCTGTGATGTAAAAGTAGGAAAAAAAAATCATCTCTAAAGTATGTATATTCTGAATATTTTGAACTTAAGTTCGTAAGACTACCAGTACTACTATTGTTAGAGCTGGGAGAATGCTCCTGTTATGTGTGTCTTAGACAAATACAAAGGATATTTTACGTATCAGCAGGTCCTATCTCTATCCTACGTAGCCAGTAGTAGTCCAGAGAGTATTTTTTTTTTATTTCATATATATATATATATATCAATGAACAGACTTTTGAAATGCAGTCTTACCCCCCCCAATTTTTTAGCTGCTCTAAAAAGTGTGAATGCAACAAATTTGAGACACCAATTTTTCACAAATTTACATATTAAACACTATCAAGGCAGTTTAGAGGCAAGACCAAAAACCTCTATGGGACAGAATCCTGTGCAGTGTTTTATGGACAGTTCAGCAGACTGCATCCTTGTCACAATTCCAATGCCCATCGTGCTTCTAGAAATCAGTTCTCTGCCCATCTGCAACCACGAGTTTTCAATGCTTGCTCTTGCACACTGAGTTCACTGGTTAAGTCGTCTGTTTCAATGGCATCAACCAACAAGTATTCTTGACATAACCCACAAAATAAACAGAGACTTTCTTAAACCTTTACAAATATTCCCTACAGCTTCAATTATCTGAAGAGACACAGTATGGTCTCTTGTCAAGATGTTCACTACTATTTCCGTGTGCTGTTCAACAACAGCATCTCAGGATCAGAAGTCACCTCCTCTTATTTGTATGCCAATTTGGTTTGCAAAGCACTTTGAGACCATGAGATGGAAGGTAATATGTGAGCAATATTTAAAATTTTGAAATCTTTAAGCATGTCTATAGTGATTTGAAAACCAAGTGAAACTGAGACCCTAACGAGGCTAACTTAAAAAGTGCTAAAAAAAAAAAATCCATTTTACAGAAATAACTGTCTTGCTGAACTGGGACCCAACACTCGGGTTGTGTATTTACCCTCCATTCTTTCCCACTATGCTTTATTCTCCTGCTTCGTTTCAAATTTGTACAAAATGACGGTATTTCTCAAACTGGCTTTTTTTTTCAACTATTGATTTATTGCAGCTACCCACTGAGCTTGTTTCACTTTGTGAACAAGATGCAGGTAATTAAAGCGTCTAGAAACTAAAGTATATGTGTACTTTGCTACTTTTACGATACCAATGCTTACTTACAGACTGACACGTCGGAAGGTCCTACCACAATAAACCGACAGCAAACAGCCACAGGCAACACCAGAAGAATGAAAGTAGCAAACACTGAACAATTGGTTACAACTCTAAAAAAATATGAAAAAATAAACAGGAAGAAAAAACACGGTAGACCATTTAAAGCAATATATAGTTATATTTTGGTTCCCTTTCTTTTTAGACAGCAAAAACAGGAAAAAAAAAAGTCAAATTCAATTCCCCTCTCCCTGTCTCCCTGGCTGCACGCTCCAAAATAATCAACATGATCCTGATCTCACTGATGGCATATGCATTAAGGCAGTGTGACTTTTGTGGGAAAGAAATCATTAGCTGCTCTAAACCTATAAGAGTAGGTCGGCGAATCAGATGATATACATATCTTCCGTTGTCACACTAAAAGGTTGTAAAGAAAGAGTGAAATAAAAGTATTTATGGTATGAACTGAGGAAAGGCAGCCTTCTACTACTGGTATGGAATCAAACAAAAGAAGTCCCCACAACAAACTGTGGAACTCTTGTATATTTGTTAACACACAGACAATTTATATTAAACATATATTCAAGACTAATTTGAAATGGTTATGTCATAACATTACTCAAATTAACAGCAAAGCAAGTGTGCACTTCATGTTATGAGAAATAATTTTCAGATCTCCAGGATTACAGCAGACCACCATTGCACCTGAATGCATTTCAGTAGGACCATTTGAAAGGGGTTTTAAATTTTATTTTTTTTTTAATTTTTTTTTTTTTTTTTTAAACACAGCAAGTATCAATTGCTGATTAATTGGGTCAGTATCCTCAGAAGAGCAAAACCAATGCAGAAAGACCTTTGGGAATATACTTCAGTATAATTTCTCAAGCTTTGAACAGACTCTCAAATCTGAGTATCTTAGCTTCACAGATTTTATCCATGTTATAAGCAGCTACTAATTCTTAATACTTGGATCCTAGGTACGTTCACAGATCAAACATATCCAGTAGGAATATATCCCTCATCAGATTCTGTAGAAACATGTTTGAACCGCAAGGAGAGTTTTCATTCTATATTCTACATTACAAATTTCACACCTGCAGTGGACTAGATTTTATTTGAAGGTGCTATGTGCAGATAGCATTCAGTTGCTGTATGTAGTATCTTAAGTTACCTGACATATGAAATACTGCATACAGTTCCTTTTATTAACATAAAAGATTTCACTGTAAGAGACAAGAGCAGAAACTAAAAAGTAAATACTTAGCATCTGAATTGTTACTACTATTACTACTATCAAAGTCCTCTACAAAGCACTGAATCTCAGAGCACCCCTGTAAAATGTGCTTCTTTTAACTCAAATAGCTTTATTAAAATAAAACTGCTCTCATCTGCCATTGCACAATCTTGCAATGGTAGGACTGAAAATTTGACTTAAGTGATAGTTTTCTCATATTTACTATTCTTTGGGAAGACTCTCCAAAGCATCAGTTGTCTCTCTTTACCAAGGGTAAGTCTACCATTTCCAACCATGCAACCATGGAGCTTTCCTAGCCTTTAAAGAAGAAGAAAAAAAAAACCAACCCAGAAACCGGTAAAAATTTGTTGCAGAGAGTAAGACATCAAACAGTAGAAGAGAAAAGAAAGCATGCACACTGTTAGCAAATAATGTCAACAGTTTTTATGTCTCCAACTTAATCACTCTCCTTAAATGAGGCCACAGCAATCAAGGAATGACATACACCTCCTTGAACAGCAATTTTAAAAGGTACTCCACCAAAGAAAGGTTCATTAGGGAACATTTTGTGGCGGGAGAGAATTGTGTACAGGTAGGTCTAACTTTGATGTGCAATTAGGGGACAGCTGAAGGACTTCCCTAACAGCTTCCATATGCCAGAACATAGACTATATAACTAGCACAAGCTTAAGGTGAAGATCACCTCCGTAAATTGGAAATTTACCTAATCCACGTCCTCAAAACTTTACATAAAAGGCTAACTTTCCAAAGTCACATGAAGTGATTTACGATGATGTACTTAAACAACCAAGTACTTTGAAAATGTATTTTGAAAAGGTACATTCTCAAACTGCTCAACTGAACAAAAGCTGAATATCTAAAGTCATAGATACAAGACACCACAGTAAAATGAATTACATGGAAATATCCAGTATGTTGTCAGAAGAGCCAAAAGCTACTGTGGCGGATGCATGGCTTTCTGCAACTTTCCTCCCTGAACTCTCAGCAAGTCAGTTAGAACATATATTTTAAAAGTGTCCGTATCTGGCTTCCCCATAACTAGTTATACGAAACATCCGAGAAATTGTTTGCAGTTCTCTTCATCAAGTACTTTACTGACTTCAAAGATATTCAGCAGGTTCATTAAATGTACTAGATTTAATGTGATTAGGTGTATACATCATCTAGTTTAATCTAGTAGATTTAATCTACGCTACTTAATATGGTGTAGTATAATGAATAGCAGCTGATCAAACTGGTATTCAGTCAACCTGCTATTTCTATTTCCTAAAGGGTTCACTGAAATAGGTTATTTCCAGGCAGAAAACCACAATTAAAAAGATATCAAATGATAAAGGTTACCTTATTATTTACCATGCAACAGTTGGGTACATCTAACTGAACTACCTTCCTCATTACACTTCCATGTGGGCACGTGCACCAAGGTAAGACTAAACATCTCAAGTGCATGCCACCAGCTTTTTTTCTCACCAGCTCTTTTTTAAGTTTGCATTCTTTTCTATTTGAAGGAGGCCTATTGATTTGTGTATCTTAACATGCATAGCTTCTTATGGTACAGGATTAATTATTGCTATTTCATAGGCATACTTCTTGCAGGAATATACTCCAGGTAGTCCTTATAGGCCCCAAATTTTCTGCCCAGTAATGTGGAAGACTATGCTCTTCTCTTTATTCATAACTCAAACGAAATTTGGCTTCAGATTTAATCTCTCAGCTGTGAAGCTATGAAAACCTAACCTGAATGTGCCCCTGGCTATTACTTAACACATGAAATTTCAAACCAAAGAAAAACTTGGAAATAGATACAATTGATGACTCATGCTTAATGAGAAAAATAGATACCCTACAGACGTAGAAATGTCTCAAAAAAAAATCTAGAAATAACTCTTACACATTTTGAATAGAAAATAGTATCTTAAAAACCTTTTAATGATGTACTATTTTTTTATTTAAAAAAATAATTTTTAATTTGCAGTAACATTTTACTGCTTATAGTAGCTTTTCCTTTGTGAAAATTTCTCCTCTGAAAATTACTCCAAAAAATAATCTATACTGCCAGTGTTACAAAAGGAATTTTCTTCATGAATTTTAGAGCACAAAAAATGAGCAACTCAATGTTATTTCTTTGCACGTTACAGATCCTGATAGCAAGAGGCCTTTGCAACTGACCTTATTTTTCTACTGTACTGTACACATTGTACTGCGCTATTCTGAGGGACAACATCCTTTTCATTACATTTCATAAAACCGACCAAAACCAACTGTTAATATGCCACACCAACCCCTCCAAAAAAGAAACTCATTACCACCTTAGAGACTTGTTATTAGTTACAATTGAAAGAAACTGTTTCCAGGAATTGCAATGATCACTAGCACTGTCTTTACTAAACATTAAGATCATAATTTCCTTTACATTTTTATCAAACAGGATTGTTAAAACCCACGTAATGTATGTTTCACAGTAATATTTTCACATTCTACATCCGACAGGATTCACTGCTCCTCAGCAGATTAACAGTTTGCCAATAGTTCACTTGGGATGTGTCGATGTTGACCTGCCTGAGGAGACAACTGTTTCCAAAGATAAACAGAACACAGGCAATAGCCCACTGGCAAAAGTACTAAGACCACCTAAACATATAAAAAAAGTCTCTTATACTTTTGTTATTTTACATACTACTGTCACTATGTTGCTCCCTTTTGTACTTTGTGCAAAAAACCAAACCAAACAAAAAAACCCTAACCAAACAACCACCCACAATTATTTTCTCTTCTTTAGCTTGGCTTGTAATGAAAGTACTTTTCAGGTTAAGAGACACTCACTAAAGCCTTCTAAGCACTGTGATCCTACCAAAACGGATACAGAGCAGAGAAGGAAAACCAGCAGACTCAAAGGCCATGAAATGATTTTTGACACATTAAGTGATCTATTAAGAGGCCAGACCTAAAGTCATCGCTGAAATGTGAAGTGAAGCCAAAAGAGAAAAGAGATTTCAGTTTGGAAACATTTTAAAGTTTCATTTTGGGTCCCAGGTCAATACTGAAGTGTTATTTAACAAGTCTGTATAGATCGCACTGATTTTGTCCATCATCTGTAAATGCCAGCAATAGAAGCTACTACAGATGTACATTCCAATTTCCCTCTACCAAGTACCAATCATCACCACATCACAAAGCTCCCAACAAACAAAAAAAAAAAAGACAAAAACCCCATTAAAATATAATGACCCCCAAAAGCAAAAATCTTGTTAATACCATAAATAAGTTAAATAGAAACTCAAAGAACTGATTAAAAAATGAAGTGAGAACTTTCAAAAAGTTATTTTTATACTATACACTAGTGGTCACCATTCAATTTAAGATAAATAGGAGGCATTCAGTAGCATAGCACCCAAGTGCTATAGCACGCACTTCTTTCAACTGCCAAAGACATTTTGATACTGTCTAGTAGTTTTTATTGATATGTAATTTTTTCCAAAAGATTAAAAACAGTGACTCTCACCCTCCTCCAATAAGATGCAACCACAAAAGTCCTTCTCCTCTTTCACAGGGCAAGAAATGAGACGCTATTTTCAACATTTCCAATATATAGACTAAAATACAAGACCTTGGTTTTTTTAGAGGTTGAATGATGGAATCAGGAGATAATTAGTGAAGTGTACACATCAAGAGCTGCAAAAGACAACATCAACATCCGTGTTTTATGAACTCAGTTGGCCTTTTGAAGGGTTATTAATCATCCCTACACAGGGCCAACTGAGCTAATGACTCAGGTCCTCTCAGTTATGCTCTATGGACAGGGAATGCATACTAATGCCTGGTTTGAAACAGATCAGCAGATTAGCATTTGAATACTATCTCATCTAAACTTGGTCTGCTGTGACAGACTTCATGGAAAAACAGAAAAAGACAAGACCTCTTCCTCAGAAAAGTATAAAATGCACCAAAACTGCTACACATCTACCCAGGCATCTGCTTTGCAAAACAACACAACAAAAAACCCAACCCAAAACAAAACACAAAACCCCCACCAAACCAGAAATAAACCCATGTCTGTTAAAAGCACTACTGTTTTTTTTTAAAAAAAACCACAAACATCTGAACAACAGGATTTTATCTGTTTAAGTAGGTAACTATGAATTATTTGGCTGGAAGTGTGTGTTTTGCATGACTGAATTGGATCAATTTCCTACCAGAAAACAGCTAGAGAAAGTATAAATGAATTGACAGTACACAAAGGATAAGGTAAAGGAAACTCACACATAGAGGAAAGAGTATTTTCTTTAATGCAATATCCATAGTGTTCCTGGACACAGTATGCTAGTATCAGTCCTGCAGAGGGGAAAACCAATTATTTTCTTTTGCAAATTGTGTGTATGAGTAATGCATTTATATTTATAGCCAAATTAAAACCAGGCGGAAGAAAAAAAAAAAAAAATTGTTCCTCAGATCCCGATTTCCACTACCTTCAAACGTTAACACTAAAGATATTTTGAAGCAGACAAATGCAACAGTTTGAAAGATCCTGAAAGGAGAAAAAAACCCAAAGATAAAGAACAGGCATGAAACATGAAGAAAGTATAGATCACAGAAATCAAGAATCTTAAATATTTAAAATAGCTTCACTATCTAACAAAAGTTATACAACTAGGACACTCAATAGTTCGAATTTGTGTCAGCAGGTGTGCCCCCTTAGCTTACAGTCGTGCTGTGACTGTTGGCACAAGAGCTATAATGGAGTAGAGCTACCTGCTGTCTTGGTGGGTGGTCGTACAGAGGACATTAGTACTACTGCAATCAAATAAAAAGAGAGTTATTCCCACAAACAGTCACATATCAGGATAGGTAAAATACAATGCTACAATAGTGCAAAAAAGCCCTAATCCATGGCAGTATCTGGAGGACAAATAATCCCCCAAACCACGAGAAATACAGTAGGATCACTTTAAACTGAAAAAGAAAAAAAAAAAAAATAGCAGCTAAGAAAAGTCTGGGTACGAAGAAATGCTGCAAAAAACCCCAACAATCTGCATTTCACCGAATGTCTCCTTACACAAAACCAGTGTCTGATCATAAAGAGAACTGATACTACAAGCACCACTACTGTTGTCACTATGTATTCATTGCACAATGCAATGAGAGGGATTTATTTTAAAATGGATGGACTGCTTATTACGTCTCCCTGTACTTAATTCTTCTGACTGATTTTTAGCTTCTCCGTGGTAAGAAATGAGGTGCAGACCAGCATACGATCAGGCAAATTTGGTACCTGGCAAGACTATTAGGATGTGAAAAAACACAACAAATTCCAGCGGGTTTTGTAAAGGCATATATTTGAAGTTATGATCTCTAAACACAACCACCTCTAAAAGAGATGCACAACCTGCAAATTGAAATCTGACAGTGCAGCTTTCTCATCTCATGACATTTTCTTGTCTCATGACCGATTTTTTCAGTCCTTTGCAGTGCATTGGAGGTAACGGCGTGGATAACCTATATCACGCTACATGTTTTACAAGAAACTCTCTGGAAACATGCTCGATATGGAAAATGCGTTTGGTTTCTTCCAGCCAGACACCTGAAGAATCAAACAAGATCAGATGAAAATAATTATTCGGACTTCTTTAAACCGGGAGTCCCTAAATGAGACTACTTACTTCTCATGTCTACGGTAATCTAGCAAGAAGGCTCAGCACACTTGCTGCAGAAGTCATGAGAAAATGGGTAATTTGTGTTCACTTTCATGTATCTGTTGCAACACTTAACTGAAAGCAAAACACATTAGGTCCACCCGTTCTACATTAAAGTCCAGAAACATGCCAAATAAAACCACGTCCAACCAATAGTTACAGAATGAATACATAATAGCCATCACTGAAAAGTAAATTAAGATTCAAATATCAACTTTAATAAATAAAACTTTACTGTGGAATTTCCTCATGAGGGAGATTAATCTGGAAAGTTAAAAATCAAATGCAATTTCCTTCACAGCATGATATTGTTATAATCTTGCTACACTTCACTGCTAAATTTTGGAAAAGATAATCAACAAACTTACGACTGAGCAGCGATACTTTCGGCAATACTTATCAGGAGCAAGGATAAAAAGTTTAGTTTTATCTTAATAAAAGCTTCCCTCTCTCACTAAATGTCTTGCATTTACCAGCATCCTAGTTCTTATGTAATGTACTTGCCATTAAAAGCAAAGTTAATTCAGGACTAACAGATATCTCCAAACTCAATCTTCAGGGAAAAAAAATGTCCACTGATATCAGTGACAGCATTAGGAAGCACCCAGCATGTTCATAAAGAGATTTAACCTAAATCTAATATTTTTCTCTTCCTCCAGAAAAGTTATTTTATTTGTTCCAATTCCATTATGAAGCTTTAAAGAAGCTCCTGTTGTACACAGCACTCAGATTCCCAAAACATTTGTGATTTCATGACAGACCGGAATTACTTTGTCTAAACACGCTGGAGTTCCTCCACTGCCGCCTGCCTGTTTATACAATTCAGAATCACCATCTAGTCAAACCCCTGCTCAAAGCAGGGCAAACATTAACATTCAGTGAGGCTGCTTAATGGCAAAACATAGTAAAACTAAGTGCATAACTTCACTTCCCCATAGTCATTTTAATTGTTTTTTTTTTTTCTCCCTTTTAACCAGTTGGGATTTCTCAGATTGTGACTTGTCACCTTTGTCTCCTAGTTTTCTACTGTACACATCTAAGAAGAATCTAGTTCTACCTTCTCGACAACCATGAAACATTTAGGAAGTGGAAGGCTGCAATTAGATCCCCCCCTGGCCTTGTCTTCTCTTTTGATCTTTTCTAAACAAAACCAGTTTCCTCAGTCTCTCCTCCTGTCATATGCTACAGCTTCCTAACTACCTTAGTTGACTCGTGCTAGACTCTGAAATTTAACAGGATGCGCCTTACACGAGGAGGTTGAAAACAGGTTTCCAGGTGCAGTCCCATATGCCCAGCAGAGGAGAATAATCACTCCTGCTGATCTGCAGGCTATGCTCCTGCTAATGGAGCTCAACGTGCAGTTTGTCTTCACTGCGGCAAGGGTGGTCCACTGACCCCTGTCCAGCCTGTCTCCCATGAGGCTGCTCCCAACTCAAGCAGCCAGCCCCCAGTCCGAGCAGTGGACTATTCCAGCCCAGGTGCAGGACTTTGCGTTTGCCTTGGTTGAACGTCGTGAAGTTCCTGTCGTACCATTCCCCCATCTAGAGTCAGCTTTTTAAAAGTCCTATCTCCCTCCCTGCGTACCAATTACTCCCCTCCAATTTGGTATCACTTGCAAACCTGAGGGAAGCACAGCACATCCCGTTGTCCTGGTCACAGACAAGGACATGAGCTAAGATCAGCTCCAGGATCAGCCTCTGCACCATGCCACCAGCAGCTGGCCAGTTAGACTCCGAACTACTGAGGAGACACAGAATCACACCTTTTGAGCCCTGTGGTCCTCCCAGCTCTTCCCCTCACCTCACAGTCTACCTCTGCAATCCAAATTACTCTATCCGCCTGCAAGGACAGAAACGCAGAGCATTGAAAGCTGTGCTACACTTCTACATGGTTACATTCCCATATGGTAACTGAGTGATATTAGATTTACTTGAGGATTTATAAAATCCATTGCAAGCATCAATACATCGATTTACTGTTGTAATGCAAAACAGCGAGCTATAGATCTTCTGTCTTTTGATGTCAGTTTTATATAATACATAATTTTTACCCTCACCAATATTCTACTTTAGCATTACTTAATTATTGAAGGCTCAGGGCCTAACACTTAAAATCAGACAGATTATATAATGCCAAACATAGTGTCTAAGGGCCTAGCACTGAGCAGATTTGCAAATGAAATTTGATTTGCAAATTTCAATTTAAGTAATGTTTACATAAGCTTATAGTGAAAGCTTGAATGGACTCTAAAAATACATAGAAATTACATACCTATTACTCAGAAATAATTCTATTATTCAACTTAACTGCCCTCTTGGTGTCAGCATTTGCTTCTGATCAAATTCTATATTCTTAACGTTTATGTCACGGTTATTTTTAGTGTGCTGACTACACTGTAAAAACTGCAAGCACTTTGAAGTGAGGGGATTAAGTAAAAGAAAAACCCCACAATATTTCTACCCATTTTATTTCTACCCAAATTATCCATTCCTCCACCTCTCCCCATTCAAATTTAAATTCCTAGCAATAAACAGAAGAAGCTCCAAATACCAGGACTAACAACTGGAATTTCAACATATAACTAACCAATTCCTATTTTTCTTGTATAAAATTTATTACTATGCAAGTTACATGCACTTTTGTATTTATATTTGCCTTTTTTAACATTTTTTGGCTTGGTTGACTTTTTGGAGTTTCTTTCTTATTCTCTGCTTTACATACTCCTAAACCAGAGAATTCTCATCCTGAAAGGAAAGCTCCTATGTCTAATCTGATATTGTAGAGCATTTGCTTGATTTTCCTGTTCTCTAATACACACTATTAATATATTCTATTATTCTAAGCCTCATTGCTTGTAAATTTGCTGTTAATAGCTTCTTCCCACTACACAGTTTAGAGCCAAAAATCGCCATGAGTGTTGACTTGTCTGCTACCTAGCCGATGAAGGCTATCCTGTAATTACCCTGTTAGAATCATCCATAAATACTCATTGATAAAACCAGTTAAATGGTGCAGCAAAGAAGAAAATATATCTGCTGTCCTTACTGTAAATTGCTTAGTTTAAATGTATCAATGTGTTTCTCAAGGGCTTGAAACTACATTGAAATTTGTTATTTAAGATGTGAACAGAATGGCCTTGAACTTGAACTACAGTAGTGGCAGTAATAACTCCATAGCTTTTTCAGTTTCCTTAAGCCTTTACCCTACGTGAAATAAAATTCTTTCAAAGCTTGCCGAAAGTCTTAAACATATTAAACCCTTACAGTAGTAGCTAGAGAGACCAATAATTAGCCACGTTCTCCTCAAAAGACAAGTTTGCCTTTTTAAAATAAAGAAGTCCAATATAAAATTACAAAAATAATAAAAATGCAGTTGCATTTGTTAAATTATTAATAGCTGTAGACAAACCAAAAAAGTGGGACTGTGTCCTGAGTGACACATTCGCAAAGCTTATCAGTATCACTGCAACACATGCACTTGTATTCAGCTTTGGCAATTCAGAAAGTAAATTCTGACCATTGATCAAAAGTTACATCAAAGCACCTCACTAAGATATTCCCTGAAGTATTTCTGCTTATGCTACATAAATTAAGAATATATTTTAGAACATACTTACAGATTTTACCACATACTATGCTGCTTTGTTGTGAATCTCTATACTTGCGACATACTTGCAAGTGTACAAATATGTAATTATTCTCTCTTCCAGTTTTTTTAGACTCTTCCAACAGTCTAAAATAGCCTTTCCAATGACAGCATCATAAAGTAAATTGTCACTACTTCCTTCACCTCCTATTATTAACACTACATATTTTCATTGCAGATTAGGAAAGATTTCCTGGTAACTCAATTAATGATACAGATCTTAAGTTTGCATACGAAAAAAAGTTACCGCACAACATCCTTTGAAATTACATTTGCCATGTGATATCAGGATGAACCAAGTACTTAAATCATAAAATCCAGAACATAATTTACAAGTATTTACTTATTAGTTTAAAAGCATTAAGAAAGAAAATGGTATACTTATAGATCAATGACAGGCATAGCTACATTTTTAATATAACAATCAGAAATCATATGATGAGAGCTGACCAAGTAAATGAGGGTCAAAACTTCCTAAAGAAAATAATCCTCCTTAAAAGTAGCAGGTTTTGTCACTAAACTCAAGCTTCAACAGCTTTGTCCAGTGATTTCAAGTTATTTACATTACCAAAATGACCCCTCAAAAGTATTCATTTTAGCGAATAACGCTTTTAGAATTCCACAAAAACAATATGGCAGTCTTAACTCCGATTGACTTTAAAGAATTAAAATACTGTGAAATGATAAGCTTTTGGTATATCACTATTCATGTATTAAAAGCAAAAGTGACTTACCAAAAGATACCCTATTTTACTGAGAACTTTGTCACTTATTGAAGACAAAAGACATGAAGTCCCTCTCCATGGACTGTGGTATATTACGCAGTCTGTCCAGCTGGTCAACAGACTGTCAAAAGGGTATAAGTCCCAGTCCAACCTCAATTTAAACACATGGCCTTTAAGTCCACTCATCAGCTGATGCAAATCAATACAAATCCTTTGATGACTGTCTATACTGAGGACTTAAGATTAGATGTTTTACAGATTTAATAAGCAAGAGCACAACAACATAATTCTGCCAAAGCAAGAAGAGAAGCAACTTCAGTATCACTAGTGGTTCCAGCTGGTGGTTTCTTATATTTATCAAGAATCCTCATATTTAAAAAAAAAAAAGTCCTGGAGAACACTGTAACAGGACACTTAGTAAATAAATGTAAGCATTACAAGCAGAAAACATTTTCCATAAGAATCTATTTCTTGAGTTTTTTTAATGCTTAAATGGCACTTAAATAGTTGAACCAGGACTTATTTGAAAGAATAGCTACTTCATATGAAAGCCATAGAATGGCTATTTCTAACAAACAGATTTTAGACTGTTCTCCCCCTTACCCCAACCATCTCTGTTTAGATGGGGGTTTTTTTGCAATTTTAGCCAGGACACATTTTTGAAATTATGCCAAGAATCAGGCAAAATGCATCTTGTATCTTCTTGAAACACATCATCTTCTATATTCTCAGTATATCCTTTTAAGCTGTTTCTGAATATAGAGAATTTAAAATTTATTTACACTTCTCCCCCCCACCCCCATGGTTAAAGAATTTATTAGGACTGCTTTACCTCAATCAGAGGCTTCTTTTCTCTGTGCAACTGTATTAAGACCACTGTCATCTAGATAAAAAAAACCCCTTTGTCTTAACTAATATTCTTGTATAATACCTTTTTCTCATGCAGAGGCAATTTTACAGACTCAAGAGTGATTTTTCTAGCTTGGAAGCTAGCTATACTGCTGAATCTTTTCTGGACAAGGCATTATTAGTACCACAGCAATGAATCAATATAACTCCACTCAAAAAGTTCAAGTTTAGAAGCAAAACCAGAAATATTAAGCCAAATAAATGAAATGAAAGGTTTGTAAAGACTGTGCTACCATCAATTTTAAAAGGAATCACTGACCATTTCAACAAAATGTAATATTATCTGATAGTAAAAAGGAAAGAGAAATACAAAATGGAGAAAAGATTAAATAACCATCATCTGACAAAGACTTTATCTTACATTAAAGAGATCATTATTACAAAAAGGTTAAGTTCCAACTCACAAGAGTAATACTATTTTCCTAATTATATGTCTTTTATAACACAGTACATGTTTCTATGTTCCATATGATATAATTTGATTTAAACATATTTTACTTAAGATATTTACAACATAATTAAGATACCCATGTATGCATTCAGTAGTACTGTAGGTGTGCTTCCATCTCGTACAAGATAAGTAAACCTAGAAGCAATACAGAGTAACATAAGAACGATCCAAGATTGTGCAGGGAAATTTTGCAATGAGAAAATAAAATGATCATTTTTCAATCTAGAAAAAGAGAGCTAAATGCTGGGAAGGGTGAAGGCAGGGGAGGAGTATACTATAAGTCCTAACTTCAAGAATGGCATGAAGATGATGAATAGCGAATAATTACTCAGTTTTTCCTCACAATTTCTCACAGTAACTACAAGGCATCAAATTAAGTTAATCAAAAAAGGAAACACATGCAATTCAAAATTAAATCACGTAAGTACTGTCATAGAACACTAGAAAACCTAGATGAGTTTAAACATTGATTAGAAAAGCTTGCAAAAAAATTAGGTATAAAGATCCAGTATCAAGTTCAGTAAGTCTAAGATTTAGAAAGGAGCTAGAAAATATATTAGTGAGTATATTGACATGTGTTTGCCCTTTCCTTATCTTCACTCTCCAAGTACTCATTATTAGCCAGCATCAAAGAAATTGTGGCTAGATGGATCCTTCTCAGTATTGCTGTTACAGACTAACCACTCATAGACAGACTAACTCTTCCTTACAGACGAGCATTGACTAAGCTATTCAATCAAAAGCCACTATAGAATAAAATCCAAACCTGTTGAATCACATGTTTCTTTGCAAATGCTTAGCTGACTTTAAGGGAAAACAAACAAACAAAAATACTGCAAGAATTATTTCTCAGCTGCCTTCTGTGAAGTCCTTACAGGACTCAAAATGGCTAAAGCAAGATGCTGAGCAGTGAAAAGAATACTGTAAAAGTCTACAGCATACTGGTATAAGCAAGTGAAAGTCTCTTTCATTTTGAATCAAAGGTTATTTACTTTACTGGGCTCAGTTCTATGCAGTTTCAGGAAGCAGGGCTGGGAAATTCAGGATTGCAGTCCATATCTCACTGTTTCTCAATGCTTAACTGAGCAGCACATTTGTATTACACACCACTACTGTCTGCAGAGTTCAGACTTGTAACACTTCCCTTTCCTATCAGAGCCCTGCGACAACGGCATGACAACCTTCTTAAGTCAAGATAAAAGGAGAACACGACAAGAAGCTTTGGCACAATCTATTTTCCCTTAATGGTTCTCTTCCGCACCATTTCACAGCCAGCCGTCCCCAGCCATCAAGAGATGACTGTATCAGAGCTCCGCGTCTCTGGCTGATGTTCTAGGAAGAAAACAGTTCCAAGCCAACTGTCTTATACATGTGGCCTAAGGCTAATATTTTTCGTTTGTTTGTATAAATTGAGGAAGATTTCAACCATGCAGTGTCAAACTGTGTCCTGCTTCAGTAATAAATAACTGCTTTGATTTGCTCAGCCTGGAAGAACGCAGTACATTGTACCAAGACCTGTTTCATTATTGTGGTTTACAATTTGCGGTTGGTTCTGCAATGCTAGGAATCAATTTTTGTACAAAAAAAGCTCTAACCAATGAATCACTTAAATGTTTTGTTTCCTTCAGATAAGCACACATTTTGAGGAGACAGGTAATTCAAAGCAAGCCAAACATGGCACATATATAGCTGGCTTCTATCTCTGTCCTCCTCTACCTACCAAGGAGGTACAGTGTGCTTCCACACCTCTTCCTCCTAGAAAAGTCAGACATAGTATTTATTAAATTCCTTCGAAATGAAAAAAGTTAGACAGAATTGTTGCTAAAAAATTTCCATTACGGGGGGGGGGGGGGAATTCACTATTTTTCCACAGAAGCAGTAAAAAAGCAAACAAACAAAATTAATCTTCACAGATCAGTCCCTGCAAACACAAACCCTATTCAACAAACCTTTATTTTACATAATAGAACCTTGTTGAGTAAATAAATTTAAATTTCAGAGTAGTGTTATAAGCTGGAAACACAACTGAAATGTAAAAAGTGTTTGAAACAAAAATCCAAAATCTGTGTACTTAAAGAAGTTCTCTGAGCATTTAAGTTCAGTTTTCAGTTTCACATTAAAAAAAAACAAACACAAAAGGTTTGCTTCACATCATAAAGATTCACTTTCATAACTTCGAAGAATTTACAGTAACAGCATATTGTCAACAGCTACCACAATTCCTGCAGGTCTGACCCTGCCTCCCACTGAAAGTAAGTTGGAAAATCAGTTGGAAATTTCCGAGTCCCAAGCTTTTGTAAAAAATGAAAATGGAAAAAAAAAAAGTACTAATAAAGCCATTACATTATTTAAGCTGTTTCAGAGTGAAATTTAAGAGAAAATAACACTACAGAAATCTCCTAGAAACACGTTTTAAAAATTTACCAGTATTCAATAGCTTACTTACATAAGTACACATGAACAGTAGCAGACACAGCACCTTAAAAGGCAGGGGGAGGAGGAAGGGAGAAAAAAAACCACCCCACCCTACAGGCTAATTCTCTTAATGAGAAACATTTCATTGTTTCACAGATATCCATTTCCATTACCTTTTCCATCTAGTAATTATTCCTAGTTAGTGACCTGTTGCAAACACTACCGTTTCAGTTTATGTTCACTCAGAACAGCATTCTGCTGCTCGGTAAGGTGCTTTACTAAAACCAAAGTTATTCTGCTTCCCCCCTGAAACAAATAAATAAAAGATCAAGAAATAGGACCTCTCACTTTAAAGGGTTTAATCCCCCCTTCCACCTTTTCACATGACTATTTGAGAAATCAAAAGAGTTAATATTAAAATTATGCATTAAAAACCATTGCAGCATTCCTGTTTGAGTTCTCCCCTGCCTGGCACTTTTTCTGTCACTGGCTTTTCAAGAAGCAACAACTTTTCTTTCAAAATTCAGTCTCTGTTCATGAAATGATAAATGGGACATCAGAATATCTGGGAACCACTGGGATACAGTAATTAGTACCTATCATCTGACCTGCCTAACTACTGCGACAGCTGTTCATAACTTTTGCTGGCAAAATCTCCCATGGCACTGGTGAGAGACAATCACTGAACCCTTCTGTCCTCCCACGCCTGAGAATACTGAAATGGTTTGCTCTTACATGAACTAGAATCTTAAACCCACAAGATTACCTATGAACCTAAAAAAGTTCTTGCCAGCTAGAGAGAGCTATGTACAAGCAGTACATTGCTGCATCAGCTGGTTTAACAGTTCTTAAGCAGACACATCTGCATCCCAATTCCAGGTTTCCACAGACCTACTCTTTACAGCTGTAAAGAATATGCTATTTGAAACTAAAAGCAATGAGCACTATCCTAGAAAGTTTATACTGCATAGGGACAGGTATTCAAGTACTTAATTCTTTGGCACTGCTAGAAGTGCAGGGATGCATCCCCATTAGCACGTCAGGACAGAAACTGACGGTAATGAGGCCTTCAAAAGGCTCTTCAGAAGTCAATTTAGCCTTGTCAGAGATTTACTGAATGTGGTATAATTGCAAAGACTGCCAACACAAGAAGTTGAATGTGATCCAGAATGGCTATAGAAACTACAACATCAGGGAAAGAAAGCAAAGGCATTCGGATTGAAAGGATGCAAGGACTAAAATTACAGGGATGCAAGGACTAAAATTACAGGGGAAGGTAGCAGAGCAGCCCTACACCATTCAAAGGGTTTTATCTTAATGTCTCACTTTCCCTAGTCAAACTCAACAGCACGAAGTATAAGAACAAGTACAGTAGTGATGAATAGACTGGTTAAAGAAGCATCCCAATAGTTTACAAATGCTCAAAGATTACTGGACAATACCATGGGAATAGTAAGGCCTCTCTGTTTTAATTATATTTTAAAGGGATGTCTGATTCAGTTCTATTTTATGTGCTGAGTTAGGCCAGACCATCCCCACGTTAACAGGTATTGAATATGACCAGCAAGACTGTAAGAAAATAAGTAGGATCCCATTACTTTAAAGCAAATAATTGAACAACATCAATTTGTCTTAAGGAGAGCTGAAATGCATCATCAGCCAAGTAATGTTTCACAGCTACATCACCCACACACAATAGGCATTTAAAGAGTGATCTAACAAAGGGGCAGAAACTCTTCCACCCTTCTGTGTTTGTCAAATTGTCCAGACATAAGAGCTATTAATTTCATTTTAAAGAGACCTTGCAGAAAGGTTATCCGTTCAGTAATAAAAGACCTTCAAACTACATAGCTTTTTTTCCTACCCATGGAGCACACAAACATTAGCATCATACTTCCATAAAAACCCAGGAAAAGGGATACTATGTGATGCAATACTTTTGCTTAAGAAGGAAGCAGTTCTTTACTTATATCCCACCATGAGATACTCACAAGGATTAGAATGTGACAGGAAATAATAATGCCATACGTTCTCCCCAACTCACCTGATATTGCCAAATAGAAAAAACATTTCTCCTGAGAAAGATGAGAATGGAGATATTATACAGCTACTTTTGCAATAAATATAATATTAAGTTAGTTGATTCATTGCAATAAATATAAAAATGAAGATTTGAGACCATCTACAATGTTGATACTTCCTAAGTCTTCAATCAATGGCAAATAAAGAACAATAGTCCGAGGAAATAAATCATACATTTCACATAAATCTGGTAGGGATAAATGCTTGTAAGACAGATACCATCTTTACAAAGGGACATAGTCAGTCATCTTTGAAAGGCTTGGGTGACTGAGCTGGAACACTTATTTGGGTTGTGAGCTGCCATTCTGTGGCTGAGAATGCTGCGCAGCTTGCTAACATCTCTTTTATGTAATGGGCTGTTGCGCCCCTTAGCTTCCTCTGAATGCATATCCTAGTGTATATGACCAACTGATCAAGGGGAGTCTATGCAAACTACTGTTCCAGTCTTTGGGGGGGGCGGGGGGGGAGAAAAGCACATTTGAAGTAGGTATTAAGGTAACTCTAATAGTTACTGCTTAGGAAAACTCTTGCATAATACCTCAGCCTTGTGAATTTCACTTTGTTCCTGTTTTGATTATTTACACACAATATGTTTATTTTACTTTTAATAAATGCATAACTTGTTTATGAAGACCTCACTTGATCTCACTAAGCTCAAATACAGCTTTGCACAAATGCATGGAATCAGTTTGCTCAGGATTTGTACCAGCACCGAACACGAGCTGCAGTGCAGAGACAACACAGACTATGGTTAGAAGCTTGGTACCCGTACAGCTTAAATCAGGTACTGCTGCCAGCTACCTACTCCCATTGCCTTGGCTTTCACTATGTCCCATGCTGTGGGTTTCACAGTCACAGAAAGAACCAGACTACAAAGTGAGCAGGCTGAAAAAGAAAACAGGAAAAGAAAAATATTTCTCAGTTGAATCAGTTCCTGACCTGGGTCAGTATATGACTACACAAACTGCAGTGCCATTGGAGAGGGAGAGAATGACAACTCCCTAAACAGCCACCAAAATGTTAAGAGTGAAGACTTATGCTGAAGGACTTGCTCTGCAGAATCCTTCTGCAAGGTTTTTTTGGTGAGTTGTTTGGGGTTGTTTTGGGGGGTTTTTTTGTTTTTTTTTGTTTCGGTTTTTTGGGGGAGGGGTTTGTTGGGTTTTTCACTTTTGTTGGGGTGTTTTGTTTGTTTGGGGTTTTTTTTGTTTTTGGGTTTTTTTTCAGTTTTTTTTTTTTTTTTTTTTTTTTGCATTCTGACACATCCCCCAGTACATTACTGAGCTAATTCTTGTCTTCCATGACCTGGACTGTGTCAGTCCCCCATTACACTGGATAAGAGCTGACTAAATACCAATTCAACCTCAATTTGCTGGGCAGTATTCTGTGACCTATGCTACAGGAGAGGTGAGACTAGAAAGATTAAAGATTGGGTTTCTTCTAATCCTGTTTTGTAAATTCTGGTTCATGCTATGGCCTTCCTGTTGATTTAATGTTTGGTTCAAACTATTTCAAGAAAGAAAAAGTAAAAACAACCAAAACTGCAGCTTGAGAAAGAAGCCATGAAATCATCAAAAATTAAACCACAGTAATTCACTTACATGAAGGAAAGAGATCCTACTGACTAGTTTAAAAAAGTTTCTTGACCTGTGTTTCCTATTATACTCTTTAAGCTAGTATATATGACGAACTATATCTTACAGCATTTAATTCATTTAAATATTTCACCCAATGACTTTATCTGAAATTATGACAGTTTAATATATGAGATTAAAAAAGGGGACTATTTCAGTAAATAGTCAAGTTTGGAGCTATCATCAAGCACATTTCCTAAAAGAACTCAATTCCTTTATTTTTATAAATGCAATTGCTGAATAAACCTTACTGCCTTAAGACCCTATCTACTTTCCAATTCACCCACCAATATAACAATGTGCTATCATTAAAATAAATAGTATGTGATTTTTGTTCAGGTGTAACATCTAATCTATCTTTTACTGCTAGATTAGCTAGAAACTACTCTCCTTAACAAAAGCACTGAGAACAGAGCATTAAAGTACACCTTCCCATGGAAGCACTGCCAGTTAGGACTTGGTCGTAACTATTACAAACAATGACAAAATGAAATAGATAATTAAAGCCTTATAACTATCAGAACAATAAGCACCACTGGATATATTATTGAACTCACCCAAATCATTACAGCTAAAAAAGTTCAGTATATACCTATATCAATACTGTGGCAAGTTCTCTGGGTCATTGCTAGGGATATTGCTGTTCAGATAGGAATTGGAAAACATGGCTTTATGAAGCTGCTTAAGATACTGTGTTTCACATATGCAGAAAGAGGATCCACTAAATGCATTTGATTACAAACTGGGGTAAGAAGATAAAGCGTTCTAATCTGGAAAATCAAATTAAAACACAGTAATCCAGCCTGATTCACACTTGGTCCCCAAATCCTAACACAGAGTACAATAAGCTTTTAAAAAAGCCTACATACGTATCTGTCATCATCTATGGCAGATCAATTATTTTAACATTATCAAAGAAGGCTATTATTTCAACATTTTGTTTATAAAAGCAAGTCAATTTCCAGAAAGCTGAAAATAAAACAAACCTAAGAAACAGACCTGCCCTAAGTTCATGTTTCCTCAGATCTATCCTCCTCTCTTTCCATCTGGAAGTTTTCCCTAAACATAAGCTGAAGACTTTGACTACTTGCATGAGGTTTCCCACACAATTTGTTGCTCAGGTGAGGCTACGAGACTAAGGAACATACCAGGATCCTGAGAAACACCTGTACAGCGTGTGCACTAATTGTGCACTTGCAGTTCATCTAACACACGTCAGGACTTGCAATGCATGCGCTTTCATACATATTTGTCTGGAAATCCTGTGTACAAACACAGGAATCCTGCTTAAGATTGCTTGGAGTCCTCCTCAATACCACAAAAATCTCACTCAAGTAGTCCTTCACTGAAAAAGATAAAGAGCTATCAGAGTTGCATAGACCTCTCTCAATGGAGCAAATAAACATGGATTCAAAAGCCCATGGCCTGGAATGACATCAGCTAATTCAAGCACCTGGAGCAGAAACAAACTGATACTTGGCTGAGTTACCTCCCCCACCTGCTTTGTAGCTGCTGGAGAAAAAAAACACCATCTCAGTATCTACTTAAAGTTCTTGTAATTCCTTAGCATTCCACATATGCAGTGCAGACTAATTTTTGTGCTGAACAATTCTCAGAAAGGGTCATATCTCAAGAGATTAGAAAATGCACGGTATTATAGGTAGGGTTTTGCAGGGGGGTAGCTCTTTTGTTTATAAGATTTTCCATGAACAAATGAGAAATCCTAATACCCAGTACTAAAGATATTTAGATCTTTTAATAGTTGATTTTTAAATCAGAATTTCATACTGTACCTACCACCATTGTCCTCAGATTAGTATCACTCTGAGGGCTTTCTTTTGCCAATATAGTATACTAATCAGTTAGCTTTAATAGGAATCCCAGCCTTTTACTAATTCATTCTACCACCCTATGAAGCTCAGCCTTAAGTTTAATTTTAGAAATTATACAGCAAATTCATAGTGGATTCTTGGTATATTAACAATGTTGAACTTTAAAATTGAACATAGCATACTGCACAATACTACACAAATTGCAGCTATATAGCCCCAGACTGCAGTAAGCTCTCTTGCCATTGTTATTTAACCTGTTTATATTTATCCTCCTATAAAGAATACGTAACAAAAAGGATTTAATAACATAAGAAGCAGCTACATCTTGAAAGCTTACACAAATGTTACCAGCAGAGATCCTGTGGAATACATAATACAGATGAGACATTGCCAAGAGTGATTATCATGTTGATGACCCTGTAGAGTTAAAAAAATACAGCAACGAATGAGTAGGAAATTATTAAATTTTGTTACTGCATTATGATAAACAATGCTAATCTGTAGACTGAGGTTACAGATTACATAAGAGATCTTGCTGATGAATGATTTAACATTATGGGACCACAGATATAGTATTATCATCACAGATAAAGGTTCCAGGTAACAGGATTTAGGGCTTGGGGTTTGTTTTTTTTAGTGTTTATACATAATCTATGACTAAAAGTAAACAGTTCTGAAATTATAGTCAAATAGCAATCATAATAGCAGGACCTTACAGGATAACCACCTTTCAGTCTTCAAAGGAAGATTTTCCAGACAGTATGTCAGAATATACTGAATAACTAAGTATTTGGGTGCAGTAGTGGTCCAGTATTCTTGGGACTAGGAATTACTGCTGGGAAAATGTAAACTTCTGTTCTCCTGGTGTGCATCAAAACATTTATATGAATAAGAGGTCAAAGTTTCCTAGAACAATAAATACTAATGTCTTATCTTAAAAAAAAAACCACCTAGTAAGTCTGTGATTATCCCTGTTAGCACTCCTGTGGAACACTAATAACCAAGTTCAAACACAGTTCCACAGCAGGTCTGGCACAACAGACACCTAACCAACTCTAATGACTTCTCATGGTGGAGGCTGCACACTGTACTGTGCACAGCTCGCACAGTATGGCATCAGTTGTCCCGAGACTCCCTGTCATCTGCACCTCAAAGATCCTGCTTCCATTTGCTTTAAAAAAACAAAACAAAGCACTAGCCAACGTTTTAGGTAATAAGGAAATAGCATTCCTTGTGGAAAGGTAATCCTGCAATCAGCTACATTATGATTCAAGGGTTCTTCTAACATATCTTTTGGTACTCGCTATCCAGTAAGATAAAACTAATTTCTATACAAGTTGTAGCCACATCAGTGTCAAAGTATGAACCTGAAAAATTAGACAAGAATTCTTAGTTTTATACTAGAAACATTAGAAGTGGGCAGTCAACCCTTTTTCTTTACAGTACTAATTACCCCTTATGCAAGCTTATAGTCACTTAGCAACTTGGTGGTAACTGCCTTTGTTTCAAGAATATTGATAACTAGATTATGAAACTACTGATTCAGTAAAAATAACATCTTAAAATAAAGGACATGTCAGTCAAGTTATTCCTATTCTAGGAAATTCTATGTGTACTCTGAGTTAGATTGCTTTGACAGATAAAGCACATAGTCAAGACATAGCTTGACAAAATTGCATGTGCATATATTATATTGTTTCCAGAATTTATTGAATATCAATTCCATCCAGTTCTTGAGATATTTGTATTTTGCTCAAAATGAAACAAAATCCATCCTTTAAAAAACATTTCTATACTTAGGAAAAATAATTTAAAAATCAGTCCTTGAATTGATGCATTCCTGTTATGATTTAAGAGAAATTGTCTGCTTAGGTAGCACTTTAAGGCCCAAAGAATCTGCATTTCTTTTATTCTATTTTCTATATACATACAGATGTTTGACAAACTGTGTTTTTAACATGTCACACTATCAGAGATAAAGCATTTTATGAAAAAGAAAAAAAATAAGTCACCCTATTACTAAATTTTTATCCACACTCTTTTGCAAGAAACGCTGTGAGACAACTTATAACAAATAGAGGAACTAGGTCTAAAGCTAATTTTCAAACATATGAGGATGGATGTGTTAGGAGATCAATTTGTATTCCTCTCTCCTGTGTTGTTCACTGAAGCCTCAACACATGGACAATGTAATATACTATTTTTTTAAATACATATACATGATAGTATTTATGGAGAACACTGTGTAAAAAGAGGGGAAGAAGCTGTAAATTCTCTTTCTGTTGAGATTAACATGCACAAGAGAATGAAGCATGGACAACAGTAAAGCCAAAGCTCTCCTAGAGGGAAGGAGTAACACACTTCAACAGGTGAAAAGGAAGCCAGAGCACAACTAGCTATAGAAGAGGTTTACAGCCAAATCCCAAACACTTAAGAGAATGCACAGCTGCTTCCAAGGATCCATCCCCACAAACGTGTCCGAATGACCACAGCCAAAAATATACATCTACAAGGCTGCTCTAATACTCATTGTTTCTTTGCTATTCTGTGCACTTCTTAATTTTCCAAATGGTTTTAAAACGAGGCTCTGTGGCCAAAAAAACCCAAACCATTTTTCAGGAACAATTTCTCTGCCCTTCTGCTACTTGTACCCCCTGTACAGAGCTGACAAGTGAATGCTAGGACTGCTTTAATCAAATATTACACAAATCAGCTGAATGATACCTGTTGATCTCCCAATAGACACTCACTAACAAAGCATGCAGTTCACAAAACCGAACAGAAACAGCAAACATCCAATTGGGCTGGAGGCAAAGCATGCAGGGAGAATAAGAAATAGGAATTCTGCACTCCAGATGATTCCTCCTGAGCAGGGAACAAAGCCAAGTGATAGGATATCAAATCTTCACAGAAATGGCATTGCGGAAGCCTGGGTTTACAGCTGCAGCAGGATTCTAGAAACAAAGGGAAAGAGAAAAACAAAGCAAAGCAAAACAAAAATATGGTCCAACAGAGCAGAGAAGGTATTGAGAATTAAAGAGCTTGACTGTAAGACAGAAAAGTCAGAACAGTGGACTGCTTAGAAAGAGCAAGAAGGTAAAAGGGGATGGGATAATCACATGAGGTTAACAGACAATCAGCAACCTTACTAGTCTGCATTAGGAATGGAAGAGGTTGCCATAAGCAATGGTTGACAAAGGAAGAAGAGTGTTACGTTTTATTTGTTTAAAAAAAAGGGTAGATTCTTGCCTAGAGCTGGACAGCTGGAAATTGAGTTAAGCAGAAATAGCGGCAAGATGACAATGGCTTGTTACTAGTAAATATTCATACTCAGGAAGGAAGTGCGCAAAATTAAAGCAAGAATTAACTTGAAGTGAAGGAACTGTGTTTAGTCACTGAAATTTCTCCAAGAAGGTGTTGTAACCCAAGAGAATCGGAGACAATCAGCTGACAGAAAACAGCTGATATGGCAAGAATCAATACCAATGGCTGCAGAAAGAATCCAACTAATCAACCATAAAGGAATATTTTAAAAGTAGAAGTAATAAACAGAAACCTTGCCACAGTACGACTTCCACAAATAAGACTAAAAGAAGCTGTCCACAACAGGTTTGTTTTAAAATAGGAGCTACTTACAGAAAAAGGGCACTTCAAACATTTTTTCCAGCTTTTCAAGGCATTTTAGATAAGCAAAAAGAGGAAAGACATCATGAAACCAAGTTGATTCCCCTAAATCATGTATGGTTTTGTTTGTTTTTTTTTTTTTTTTTTTAAGAGAAAGAGAAAAGAGCAAATGGAAAGAATGCATGTTTGAACAGGTCCACAGTAAGCAGAGGTGAGAACAGTCTTTATGAAACCCATTACAAAAGTGACCAAGACTGAGCTGAAACAGTCTGAAACCATAGGAAAAGCAGAGTTGTAGAAAGTCACAAATATTTTGAGTCCAAAGCAACAGTACACCTCTGATTACTCAAGTCTTTGAGACTGTGCCATCTGAATGAATGGTTAATACAATTCTTGACAATAATTCTACTGTTTGGACTGCTGATCTGAATAATTCTAGCAGACTGCCTGAATGACACCACTGCCTCACTACACACTATTTTTTTGAATACATTATTTAATGAGTAAAGGTTGGACCAGATGATCTTTCAAGGTCCCTTCCAACCCAGGCTGTTCTGCCATTCTATGATTAGTGTAACGTAAGGACTGAAACGCGACTAAACAAACAAAATGACATTTTTGTCATATTTAAAAAGCAGTTAGAGCCTTTAATGAAATCTATGTTATTTCTCATCACCTGGATCACAAAAACCCCACTACCACTGGAAGTTAATGATAAAGTGCTTTAGTCCTCACAGTATCTCAGTATGGACTGAAAGACCTATCTTACAAAATGGCAACATCACGCTCCAATACATCATTAGAGTCAAGAGAAGTCTGTAGTTCTACCAGCTTGTGTAGTTGCACACATTGATTCTTTCCATTCTGCTCTTCCCCTCCTGATCCTTCCCCGGCCAAGAAAAAAGCATTTGACATTAGCACAAAAATATTTTATTGGGCTACATCAGTTTCTAGCTAGAAAACAAACAAACTTCACCTTTGGTTAAAACTGATACATATTGCATTATACAATCTGCTATGAACACAGATCAATACTTCAAGAAGTCGACACATCCAAAGGCAAGCTTCCTTACTTTTCTTTTGGGGGGGGGGGGGGGGGGGAGACAGGACAGGACGGGACAGGACATGACAGGAAAACTTTTTAAAATTAGAATTGATTTGAGAGTCCAACTGAATAAAACATGAATACTTCATGGCTTTATCAGTCAACACACACAGTGGTCTATCAGTTTAGAATCTTTCAAATGCCATGGTACAAACCATCCCTTTTTCCAATTCCTGACAAATTTCGAAGTATCTCTCCAAGTCTTTTCCAATTTTATGTTCTCCATAGTTGAGGACTATTTTTGTTCTTTTGCTTCCCAACTACTTTCCATTACAGACTGAACACTGGGTAAACAACCAGCATTCCCTCAGATGGTATAGCTGAAGGATGGTTTGTGTGTATTTGTGTGCTGAATTTATGTGGGCTAAACTTAAGCAAGCTATTCTTAAAAGAAAAGGTGATATCTAAATACAAAAATAAAACAGAACATAAATTATTCCAGAACTTTTTTAAAAGTTCTCTACCAAGCTCTTTTCTTTTTAAGTAAATTTAACAAATTTCAGCTGCCAAAAATCTTATCAGATAGCATTTTAGACAACTTTAGATATTCCCAGACACTTGAACAGACAAGATTTCTTTAGGAATCTGTCATTAATGCAGGTGAACAAACATAATGACTGGAGGTTGAAAGCTTTTGTTTATTTAAGCTTTCAATTTTCACCTCACTCAGAAAAAGCATACTTTGTATAAATGCTTTAAATGCTTTGTGTAAACGCTTCTCTTGCTAGAAATAAAAGAATTTTCTTTTAACAGTTCTGTTCTCTTCTAAGTCATTGATCCAGTCACAGAAAACTGCTCTTGCCATTACTACTGTGTTCCACAAAGAGTGACAAGAGACAGAGATTTAAGAAAACTAACACAGCAGGGGCTGATATATTATCCATGAAAAGCATTTACTAGTTATTTCATCCAGCAAGAAGTTTATGTTGCAGCTTCCCTTCCAGCTGAGCCTGTCCTCTGAAGACATGTCTGAGGAGACAATACAGAATGACAATCAGATGCTTAAAGCAATTTTCCAATAGCCATCTAGATTTAGGGGATAAAACTGCCTAAGAAACTTCACTGCCTGATGCATATGTTCCACAATATTATAAAGCTATCTCAGACCCACTCCCCAAAAATTTCACCTAAATGCATTTTTCTTCAAAACACTAATGTTAGAGAATTTGAGCTGCAGTATGGTTTTAACTCCATCATTCCCTGAGGCTACCAAAAGTTACTGTGTGCTGCTGAGCTCTAATGAACACAGCAAAAGAGCAGCTGACAGGGTGTGCCAGACTTTCTCTATGAAGTTGTTCCAGCTAAACAGTTACTAGAGATTGTTTTAACTTGGACAAACAGGTAGACTCCTCCCTGATACAAGGCCGACAAAACTCTGCATAGTTTATATTCTCTCAGCCTCCCCACCCTTCATATGTTGTTTTTTCCTTCTTGTTAGGATATGCATAATCAGACTACAAAAACCAAGTTACATAAAAATCTTAATGTAAGGCTGGAGGAAAAACACTGCCTGCTGTAAATGCAGAACAATTGTTTGCATTATTATGTATACATGCATACACGAGACCATCAGCTTGTTTTTATTGCTACAGTCTGAAATGTTCAGATATTACACCAGTGAGGGAGAATTGGACAGAATTAGTTCAAAATTCCCTCCCTACTGTATTTCATAGGTGGCATGGTATTTGATTGGTATCTGAGCTCCTGTGGCAGCAGTTTGGATAAACTGGGGGAGACAGGCAAATCACAGCAGAAATAAGGCATCAGTTATGATCTGTTCTTTTTCTACTTAACTTGCTTTAAAAAAGATTATTTATAGATTAAAGTCACAAACAGAAAACATTTAGAGATTGGGACTGCATTATTCATCTTTGTCAAGGCAACAATAAAACCTACCTAATGACAGAGAAGCTTGATTTAATATTCTAATCAGCTTAGCAATTCCTTTGTTAAGTACTTCTTACGTGCTGCTCTGCACTGAAAATTATTTGACAGCACAGTCTTCAAAGGTCAGAAGTATGATGCAAGCTTACAGGATTTGACTCCTACAGCTTGGAGTACTATAAAAGGATAAGATTTTAATCTGATGTTTATCTGCTAAAAGAGTCTGTAATACACCAACCACTGCTCAGGCAGAAAGAGAACTTCTGATTTTCTTCACAAGCTGATGCAACTACTAAGAGCAGAGCTGCACAGCAATTGACACAAATGCTTTCTGAAGTGCAACGGCAAGGGAACAATCCAGATGTTTTCTGCCCAGTATGATTCAAGTTCAACAATCCGTAATGCAGTGAGTCCGGGTATTATAAATACCACTCTCCAGCACCACGAAAACTAAGAAAACCGTTCAAAATGAATCCTACCTCAAAGCAAAACACACCAGTTTTAACTGTTATGGTACAACAAGAATGGTTTCCAGCAAAGCTAGCAATTAGGGGATACTCATGAAGGTCTTATGTGCACGGTTGCTGTACTTAACTTGAAGGAACAGTTACCATGCAATATTGTTTAGTATATCCTTACTTTTAGCTCTGCATTTTTATCACATATAAGATAGCACCAAGCCCTGCCAAAAGCCTCACTTGGACAAAGAATAAACAAACTGCTTCCAAAGACAGCACGACATTCAAACATTTTAACCTGGCATAAACTTGATGCAAGCATCTGCCATGTTCTGGGCAAAACACCGCAGTGAAATATGCTGTACTCACTGAAGGAAGCTACTGCTAGCTCTTGAGGAATACAAACCTACCCAGCACAAGTAATTCCAGCGAATGGATAAAGCACTACAGAGCCACAATCCTCTTCTGAACATGGAGTGGGGAAAGGGAGTCTGCAACCTAACTATTTTGTGTAAGCCTTCACAGTAACTTCTGGATGCCCCCATGGAAAGGGCTACAAATTCCAACTAAGAATAACCTCATCAAGCTTCCTTTATGATGGATGGGGCAATATACAGCTTCCAGTGTACAATTTCCAACATAGAGCTTTGCAACCAACTGGTTTTATGCATAAAAACTTACTGCATCAATACAGGCTTCGTATTTATGAATATTAAACCTATTCCTTTTAATTACTGCAAAATTACATCTGACTAAATAAACAGATCTGGTGCCTCACTTTTCCCATCAATTTTTTAATGGTTTTGTTTTGCTCATGTTTTTTCCTTTCTTATTTTTCCAAGATAATCTCATTTGGGATTTTGGAAATCTTTCCAAGGAGTCCATGTGTGCTTGAGGTGGACAGAAAACCAGTTCCAAAAGCTCAATTCTGAATAAAACTGAAGGCAACATTAGTAACACAAGTTCCCTGGATTGACACATCATTTTATAAAACTGAAAGTGATGCACAATAGTTAACTCTTAAGCTTTACCAATCCGCTACAATTCTATTCTGAAGGAAAAAAAAAAAAAAAAAAAGAAAAAAGGGCTAAACAGCAGACATAACTGCACACCTTCAGCTTGCAATTTAGAAAATATTTCCTGCATGCAAATTAGATCAAGTAGTGTGTTGGGAGGATGCACAGGAGCACACATAAATTCTTTCTCCACTTCAAGGGGAAAAAAAAAAAACCACCAAAAAACACCACCACACTAATCTTAGATTAGATGCTTTCAAATACGCAATTCTGTAGCTTTGCTATAACAAGATTTCCTCCTACACAAAATTCTTGTGAAAAAGGACTGGTTACATTAAGTTGAACAACTCAGAGTCAGGAGGGATCATAGCATCAACATATATTAAGGGTATTATTCTGAATATGATCAATAAATGTAGCCTACCTGCCAAAGAAGTTCATCATTTGCCCTCTTTTATTTCAATAAATACAAAAAGACCAATAATGAAGAACAGAAGGTTAATCTGGCTCCCACCCAAAAGCCACCAGTTTTTCACTTCTGTGATTTGATCACTGGTAAAGTTTTTCAGAGACCCTTAACAGCTTCAGATTTTTAAATTCCTTTTCTAAAATGGAATTTGGCATTTATTATCATGAAGAGCAAGTGGTATTTGGGAACTATGGAGTTAAAATACCAGAAATACCAGAATATATTTTGTCTTTGTTAGGTAAAGAAGGGAAAAGAGGCTTGGTTAAGAACTGTATTCAGTATCACAATCACTTATTATAAGTAGATGAAGGCAATCATATTTTGACAGTTTAATATGAGCACTGCACCCAAAACATCACCATCATGGCATATTCACTGAGCTGTGATGCAACAGGGAAGCTGGTTTTGAGACAAGCGTTACCCTTGTCTGTGCTGCCAGTCTTCCAAGCCACAACATGAGATACGTCTGAGCACAGCCAGTTACAGTCAACCAGCATTACTGGAAACAACTGCTTCCACAGTTTCTACAAGCCCTGAGGCTAGCAGCTAAGAGTAGATGGAAACTTCATACATATGTATACATTTAATATACATTTATTTAGACACACACAGTACACTACATGAATGTAACCATGTTAAGCAACAATTAAAAAAATATCAGTGCTCTCCTTTACCCAACTTAATGGTCAGTTCAGAGCAGTGAATATAGGTCATTGAGCACACAGCAAGAGGAGCTAGACATTCATTTGCCCTACAGGTACTTGAATGATTAAACCTTCATCTTAAAGAAGCCATTACCAAGATGAGACAGCGACGGTTATGAACTTCACCCTTGGAAGAAGTGGAAGGAAGAGAAGCTTGTTTGGTTTTTTTCCCTGTTCTGGCTTATGAAAAAAAGGATTTGCATTTTCACCACGAAACACAGTACAAGACTTATGTTATTGTTGTTTAAAACAAAAACACAAAACCCCCAGCTAACACCTGAACCCAGAGCAACACACATGCATGGTAGGGAAGACGAGGTCTGAAACATCTCTTGGAATTTATTTATTTTTTTATTTCTCTTAGAACAGAAAACATCAAGGTTGTAACAGGCCCTAGTTCACAGAAAGGTTAATGATAACATTATGCCTCTGCATATGTAAACTTCTATTTCCTTATTTTTTAAATAATTTAATAAAATTTAAATAACTTTAGAAGTTTTAACCAAAAGCTTTTGATGATTTTTTAGGTAGCTTTTTCAAAAGAAGTAAAGGCAGAGTAAACGTCAGAGAACTCCTGTGATGGTTAATCAAGGTTAAAAGAAACCCTAGTAAAGACAAGGCAGGGGTGCTGAAGAGACCTATATGCTTCAATTTTATCGCTTTTAGAAAGGATTTTAACTCCACTCAGACTGACTTCTGAAGCAACGTCAATAAGGGGAAAGATGTATCCATCCATGAAAGGCCATAATTATTCTTGCGTATTTGATGATGTAAACATGTTTTCTAATTGAGAATTTACAGTATGCAGAAATTGCCTTTATAGTAATCCTTACAGTCAGTAAGCATGGGGGTTTTTTTGCATAGCATTTAATGAAATTTTTGAATTTGATATCATAACTGGAATAACTTTGCTAAGCAACAAATACAACCACCAGCCTAAAACACACTCAGTGGTAAAGAAAATAGAGTAATCTGCCATGTACACAACCCCAAGAGGCATTATCTCATTCAGAAGTAGACCAGATAATCATTGGAATGATCAAACAAATTTTTTCTAAATTAATGGAGCAAAGCAAAGAAAGTGGAATGAGCCTGTTCCATCCTCCAAACATTGAAAGTTTCAAGCCAAAACATACATATTGAAAAGGACACAGTTCTTGACCGTTTTTAATGTTTGCCACAGCCTTCTGACTCACTTCAAGGAATCCTCACACATGCCCTTAAATTTCACTGAAGAGCTTATGTATTTCAGCAGGTTTCCTGGAAAGCTTCTTCAGTGTATGAAGTATTTCCCCAGATGAGGAAACCTGATTTTTCAAGACTGAACCATGGCTAGAAGGACCGAGTATTCAAATGTCTTCTACAAGCTCCAATTATCAACTAAGTATTATACAGACAGTGCGCTGTACACACCCAGAAAATTGTTTCCCAGATTTTCTAATGTGAAAATACAAACAACAAAAAAAAAAATGGAAATACGGAAACAAGATACAGCATATATGAAATAGCATATAAAGGCTGACAACACTTGCGTATATTTACTTACTTTCTGGTGGTAAAACAATTACTGTATGAAGACTGAATAAAAATAAAAGGATTTAGTATGATTACATTTTACACAGGTATATGCCAACACACTTACATCTAAGCATATCAAAAGGTATCCAGCGGGGGCAGGGGGGAATCAGTAGCTTATTCATCAGAAAATAGTAATATTACTGATTTTTTTTCCCTCTGTGCTGAAGCTACTCTGAAAAAATTAATCTATGTAATAATGTATTGGAAAAAAAAAAAAATCTATCTAGACGTAAACCCAAGTGATCTCTCAGAGCATCTTCTTATCCTAAAAGGCAAAAAGTCACCTTTAATGCCATTCCTGACACACTTCCACAGCTTCTTCTCAAAGGTCTCCAATGACATACAACTTTTCGTAGCTAGCTATACCAATGACTTGCTATTCTTACTGTGTGTTTAAAAAAAAAAGTTTTCCTCATAGCATCTTCATCACTGTACTTTATTTTTTATAACTGTAATGTTAGTCTTAATGGTTTCATATGAGTAAAAGTCAGCTGAAGTTGTTCATGTTTCTCATGGCCAGAGATTCTTTCTTGCTCATGCATTTGCACCAGCTCAGCTGCATGAGCAACGGTAAAAAGCTTCAGTGAGCTGCTATGGTCAGCTCACTATGTAGACACATGAACATCGGTGTAGGCACTAGGAAGGCAGTCAGACGCATCAGTCCACAGAAGTCCAGGAATAAACACAAAGAAGTTGCCATTAAACTGGAACCTAACTACATGTATGTGGAAACCACAGAACGTTATATCAATTTAACTCCACCCACACTAGCGAATTGTATGACTTTGACTTAGTCAACATGAATGTAAAATTTGCACAAAATCCGTGTAGGTTAGATCTCTGAGTAACTGGAAGCAAAAGCAGCCTCTGACTCTGCACAATGAGAAGGTTTTAGAGGGATCAATAGCCAATCGAAGAAAGTCTCCAATATGCCTGTACTTTGACATTAAAAAAAGCCAATAAAGACGGAATAGTACATTTATTGTCTACATTTTCTACACTGCAGAGTCCTGTCCATTGAATTCTGGAATAGTTTCTCCATTGACCATCAGAAAGTTATCAGATATTTTCAGATAAAATGCAAAAGTGTTAGGCAGAGAATTGGTGATGGCAGCCACACTTTTTATACCGATGGTTAGTATTCAAGGAACTCATCTGAGACATAGGAATACTTAACATTCATCTTCTCTGAGGGACAGAATATGAGTCTTTATGTTAAAGCCACCATCTGCAACAGGCAGCCCTTGCATTAAGTACAGGTACCAGGAATATTTCCCTTGATCCCTGACTGAACATACCAATCTGCCCAGATGTTCAGCTTGCTGTGCCAGTCTGGGTCCATGGGGCTAGGGAAAGCACGACAACTGGCGTGCAGTTGTCTTCAAACAGCTGTCCAGGTCAAAGCTTGCAGAAGACTGGACCACCATTTGGTATGCATGTTCTTCTGGGCTGACTGAATCTCTCATGTCAATCATGTTCTATTTTGCATAAATAATTAAACATTCAATGGAGAGTCTGACATCTAAGTGGGTCAGACTCAAAGTGAATGCCCTATGTCTGACCATGGACCCTTAAGTATCATTCTCACATTTAAACAGAGGGGAAATGCCACCCCCCACCTCCAATACGCAGTAATATCTCAATACACCTTATGGGGAGGCGATTACAGCATTCTCCTGGAAAGTCAGTGGAAAATGAAGTTTACTTTGGTTTCTAATGTCCTGAGAAGGAACCATGAGAATCCTCTGCACTGTAAGTTCCTGAAAATGGAACGTTTTCTTCAACAAAAAAATACAGAAAATAAATTGGGAGATTGTCACTTCAGTACAGTAGCAAAACTCAAATGGAAAATGAGAACACGTTAGGAGAAAACTGAATTCTTTTGATATGAAGTTCCTTCTCACTACTTTCCAATTTTCAGTTCAGCTACCATGCTGAACTCAACTGCACTTAATCTACCCTTGAACTCCCCACGAAATTATGGCCAATTTCTGGCAGCCATGTCAAATGACCTTAAAAGGAACAAGAGATATAGGTCATTCCTGGGTAATATTGTATTCCATAAGCAGCCAGTATGGGAGGAACAATAAATTCATATTTGGAAAAACAACTTCACGGCACCATTGGCTCTACAGCCAAAAAACAGAATACAAAAGCTTATGTTGGAAGTGTAACCAAGTGGTGTGGTTAGATATCTGCTGAAGTAAGTGTGCTGTAAGAGCACAAACAAGGATATTCACAGAACTATTTAAGCTAGTAAGTCAAGCCTCTGTCTCTCTGCATACTTAGAAACAGAAGTAAAAAAACCAACCAACCAACAAACCTACTGTGGTAACTGCAAATAGCTTTCTAAGTTATTTACTGCCTGTCTTTTGAAAAAGTCTGTGACATGGTCAATAAGGTTAAATTTTAAAGGAAGAAAAACCCAACACACTCTCCCTCTGCATGTACATCTTATTTTTTTATATTATTTCTTATGATTTCTTTGCACTTCCTTTTGGCTTTTCTAGCACCATTCTTGATATATTATACTTTTGCATAAAAGCCATCCAAAAAACCCACCCCTGAACTGACAATATGTTAATTTAATTTGGAGATGGCAAAGAAAGAACACTATTAAAATTGTAACCACAGAGGAAAAAGTTCCACTCCCAGTTTTAAACAACTTTAGCTTTACAGTCAAATCCCAAGATGTTCAGCAGAAGGACTAGAAAGAGCGGTGCACCTAAGCTGAGAGTGTTATGACACACAGGAATTCAGGTTCAAAAGAAACCATCTGGTTCATTCAGTTCACTGCAACTGCCATAGATTTTTAGTCCTGAAAGGTCAACGCCACATCCATATGTACAAACTGGAACACTTCCAATGTACTACAACAAATTAAAAAACCTTTTTAAATATTAGAAGTTACTTAAAAAATGTAATGAATAGGATGTCAAAGGAAATAACACACACAGAACTGTGCACAAGCAAGTAGGAGAGATCACCAATGTCCTATATTTCTGAAGTGACCTTTTAAGTATTTTATACTTAATTCAGAATTCTAAATAAGGCTAAGAACTATTTTAAACAATTATGTTTCAATTATATAAGACAATGGTGACAAAATTAAAACTTAGATCTGATCCAATAACTGTCACTAGGTCTGCTAGCGTGGAGGAGGTGATAAATACCCACTTTCAGCTCTGAATTTCTTGTCTTTTCTCTGTGTTAAATCCTCTTCTACATTAAAAAAAAAAAATCCCAGTTTTCATCTTCTCTGTTCTGCCTACAGCCACCCCACCTCTGTGTTTCCCATCTGTCTACTCCTTTCTTGTTGTTCTTCAACTAAATAACTCCCAAAAGATCTCTCTTGGCTCTGCTTGCCAATCTAACTTGGCCAGCCTCATCACTACAGCAGGCTAGAAGGTTGCACATAACCCAGCTGCTCGGTTTCCACCGGTCTGGCAAGCAGTCTTGCTACAGCCTTCTTACCTTAACCTGTCTCCACTTTCAGATGACAGGCTTTAGGTACACTCTTTTGAAGCAGCAATAAGTATTTCCTTCTAACCAATTCAGTATTTAGTATTGTCAAATAAAAAATCCAGTACATACTTCAAATACAAATTTTAAGGAAGAATCTCCCTTACTCTCCCATCTTGCTCTCTTCAATATTTGATTCTTTTAATGCTTCACTATCCCATCTCCTTGAGGCCTAAGGGCATTCTCCCTGCTCAGCATCTCTACCCATGCTTATGAAAAAGCAAACAGACAACAATTATGATATAATGTATTTTCAGTTCAACACAGAAAGGAAAACATTTAACTCTGATTATAACAATTCGTGCAATTTGTCAGTTACAAACTGAGCAGTAAATAATGCTGATGTTTCCTTTTCTGTACCATATCTTGAATTAAACTACAGCTAGGCACGATATTTTATATTCCCAAATACTTAAGTCCCTTAACAAGTCAGTTTCTATATGTATTCTTTCAACTGACAAATTCAGTTCTAAACAGTAAATTAGCAAAGGCCAAACTGAATTAGTCCAAGGAAACTAAGAACACAAAGATATTCCAGTCACTGCGTTTACCTCATACATAGCAAATCTGGGAAAAATGGGACACGAGTCAAAGGCTGATAAAGGTGTTCCCAAGATAGATGTTGCAACACTCAGCATTAAAGCATGTGTTGCTTGAAATGGAAACTAAAATCCAGAGCTAGCCACCATTGTGTCTCATTCATTGTATCACAGAAAAATGGAAGGTCACCAAGTATATTCTGTTATCCCAAGATATAGTTCATCTTAGACTGTTTGGGGACACGGCTAAACTGCCACCCCCACATTAACCTACCCCTACTAAAGGAAAACTTTTTCTTAATTTGTAACACAACTTCTTGCTGCAACTAAAACCATTATTGCTTCACAGCCACCAGGAACAGCAAAAAATACAGTTTAACCTTCTCACAATTTCCTTTAACCACAGTGGCAGAAACAGTTGTTCCCTACCCCTTAGTTTTGTGCCATTGATTATTCCTGACTAAATAACTAACTGCACTTGACTCTATTGAATTGCATCATCTTTCTGATCAGACTGTTTGGAACTCTAATATTGCCCTCAAACACAAACACAGCCAGACAGTCCTTTCCCTAGTTGCTTCGCTGTCGACTGAAATTACCAATCATACTGTACATTCCATAATATAAACTATAAACATATATAGAACAACTGGTCTCAGATCCCTGCAAAACCCCACTAATAGTGAGCCACGCATGAGGGCTCTCCCAATTCAATTATGCAGCTTTTCGGTGCCCACCATACAGTAATTTTATTTAGATCCTGAATGCTTCTCCTTGTCATCAGTGAGAAACTCTGCTGAAGTCAGGACATCTGCTGTTTCTTCCTTACTCATAACATGTTATCCTGTTGCAGAAAGACATTAGATGCATCTAAGATCATTCAATCTCTTAAAATCCATGTTGGCTGCTACACATCAAGATCGGGGTGGGGGAGCTGAAGGAGGGCTAGGTTCCCCAGAATGGCAATTTAAAAAAAAAAAAAAAAAAAAAAAAATCCATCTACTGAATAGAGTTAGCCTACAGAAAATTATAAGCACAGATCACACCTCTAACCTTTCCTCATGAACATGGGTATCAAACACCTGAGTATTCCAAAACTGACTGCACGGCCCTAGAACAGGATTGTTCTTTAAAATAAGATGACTTAAATCTTTCAAGTGTCAGTCCAATTTTTTTTTTTTCTGACTGCCAAAGGAAGAAGAGTTGAGCTTTGCTTCAAAAGGTTAGCGATTTGAACATTTCTTTAAGAGATGGGAGACCTAGATTCAGTTTCCTCTGCAACCTGAGAGGATTGAAACCTGCAATCTTTATATACAAAAAGAATATCCCAACCAGAAGTCCAGGGAATAGCCTAGGTCAATCAATTTTTAAACCCTTCCTTGAAGCTCTGTATATGGGGAGAATGACAAGCAGAACACTCAGATGGAAATGAGAAGTCTTCTGTTTTGTCTCACTGGCCTCGGTATGTGTGTGCATATACTCTGCAGCTTATATTTTAACATAAGCATTTGTACATATGCATACAAATAACATTTCATTCAATAACATTCAATAAATGTACATTTTGTGTGCAGGTGTGTGATGTCTTATACCAGTAGTAGATTCAGTGGGTTTTACTTCCTGTGTTTTGAAAGCTTTAACATAGTTTTCAGTGGAAAAAAAATTTTTCGAAAGAGTCCATGAAACACTATTTTCCATTCAGTCCAAAAATAACTGCAGTCTTCTGAGATTCATAGAGCACTTCTTCCTTGACCACTAGCTGTAGTTCCAGTAAGATGCACGCACTCAAGGGGAGCAACTGATAAGCCTAAAAACCTAAGTGACTAAATCACCCTAGGATACCAAAGACACTCACACACACTCAGTTGGCAGACATAGAAACAACAAGGGATTTCTGCCTTTGTAGAGAGCTACCTGGAGGAAGGGCTGGAAACCTAAAACTGCACTGAATGCCTACCTCCAGGCAACTGAATTCCACTCTAAGTTTGAAAACAGGTATAAACTACAGGCAAATCAAGATCACAAACTGCTTTCCAACTGCCTTGAGACATAACCTTAAATTAAGGTAAATTTCACTACAATAACCAGAAAGTATTCAAAGTATAAAAAAAAATGCCAGCCAAAAACCTACAATACCATAGTTAACCACAAGCTACCCAATCAATGGGTTTCATTTATACCCTTAAAAACTTATTAATTGGACCTTTACTTCTATTAGAAAGGGTAAAGCAAACTATCGTACAGCTACTACCTACCCTGTTCCTGAAATTCAGATTCTCACGAGTGCTGGTTCGACCTTGGAGAAACTCTAATTTCATCTGAACACATTAGCAACAAATAGATAATTTCTCTCTGTTTCCCATGACCTCTCACAAAACATGTCTTTATATGTCCTTTTCTCCTTCAATCCAAATATTTCTATCTTCACCCTTTTTAAAGTCAGGAGATTGACACATAGCACCACTGTTCTGTTCAATGAACTGAAAATATTCTGGCTGAAAGTTGCATATCTAAGTACCCAATGAACTGGTAACATACAGAGGCAAATATGAAAAGAGGAAAACATCTGCTTCAAACAAAAAATTTCAGGGCATAAAAATTAAATACAATGTAAAGTTCATCCCTCCAAGAAAGATCTTAACCTCAATAAGCACAGACTGTTACCAAATATTCTATTTGTTCATGCTCTGCAGCTATGCTGTGAGAGAACACCTGATTTTCTTTAAACAATGAAGCCACTTGTTCAATTTATTATATGGTATAAATATTAATAGCCTTGAGCATGTGGTTTCTCAAGATTAAAGATATAAGTGCCACAATTCTCTGGTTACATTATTAAGATTCAAGTTACCCAGCTCCTTATGGCTATGTATAACATTTAATTAGTTAATCAAAGATAAACCTAAACAGATAACAATGTCAAAATCATTAATCTTACCTGACAGGCAGATGTATGTTAAATATTCACCCTGACCCCCAGTAGCTAGGAAAGGAATCTTTTTTTTTGTTCTTCTTTTCACTTGGACGGCTCCCAGCATCCTTTCATCGTGTGGGGCAAAAATTTCTTTACTGATTGCAGATTTGGCATTCATCGTAGATCACAGATATAGCAGACTGCTCCTCTCTAAAAATAAAATCATAAATAAAAAAAAAATTAGAAACTAAGTTATGTGAAAGTCCAGTTAACGTACAGGGGCATTAGCAGCTCTGACCTTCAAATAAAGTTTTTAATGATTCAAAGAATTTAGGAGATAATTTCATGCACTTAGAGGCAGAATTTTCAAAGTATCTAAGAGTCTTCACTGAAGTTGTTCTCCATGCTTCTTAAATTCTCTTAAACTAGTTTAGCTTATTTTGGACAGAAGCTGTCCACACTAGCACTTCAATATGATGCAAAATCTTCTCAGAGAGACACCCTGTAACTTCATGCTGCACAAAATCTTCATTAACTTCCTCTGGTAACTGGAGGGAAACTCATCTGTCCCACACAGACAGAGAAAGCACTGCAAGGGCATAGGGAAGGAACGCTATGGTTGCGCTGGCAGGCAACAAGTCGCGCTCACAGAAGATACAGAAAGCTTCAGACTCAGTAAGACTTCCTTCAGGAGCACTGCTCTTGATGACAGTACTTGATTAAGCAGCTCCTGCACCTCTTGCAGCTTTAGCACCTCATCCCCTCAATTCCTCTGTAATTACCAACTGGGCAACTGCACAGGAAACAGTGTCAGAGAAATCATCGGGGTTAATGCAGACAAAACCACACCTCTTCTTTTCTGCTAAGTAATTTTGACCCAGGTCAGTTCCTCAATGTGTTTCATAAGAAAACAGCACAGTCAACTTAGGAGACACATTTGGAGAGGAAAAAAAATTGTAGAGAACAGGGAGGGAGGAGAAAAGCTGCTTATTCAGGCGTGTCCAGCAAAAGAAAGGTCAATCTGACCACAGCTTACAGAGGAGCCTAACTAAAGGAGAGAGAACTCAGTTACAGAGGGGACATTAACAGGCTCTTTATGTAGACAGCACCACAGTTATAACTCCAATTAGTTCTGCACTGAAATCTGTTAATAAGTACATAGGTCCCACTGATAGAGACTGCCAAATGCCCCTTTTAATTATTCAAATATAATGATGCTCCCATACACATACATTCAATTCCACATCTCCATATTACTAAGACTTTCAAGCCCACAGATCTTTTTTGACATCCTTAGCTTTCTTAGTATGAGTAAGATCATCTTCAGGTCTCAACTACTGAAGCCAGAAATTCTACCTGTGGGATTAATTTGATATTTGCCACAATTTAACTATTAGAAAACGTAGATAAATTCCAGTCACATTAGATTATGAAGCCAAAAGAGTCATGGATCCATTATTTTTAGTGTACATACTACCAGCAAAGTAATTGTCTTAACACTTTCAGTCTCAATATTTTGTTGGCACTTATTTATGATATTCCCTTATCTTAAAAAAAAAAAAAAAAAAAAAAAAAAAAAAAAAGAGCTGTATTCATGGAGGTGTGAGCGAGCACAACTTAGTCAAAATCAAATTCACCGCCTACTTATTTTGGGATGCAAATAGAATCCTTTACCAAAATAATCTGTAATAGTATACCTCAGTTAACCAATAAAGAGGTATGCAAATTCTGACCAGTTTTAGCATTAACTCATTTTACACACACCTTTACAAAAATCAATTCCATTTTAAAAAATGGCCCAATCAAGAGAAAAATCCAGACCACTTTCAAAGGAAGAACGTGCAGCTCCTGAAAAGATGTGATTTCGTAAATCCTGCCACGTAAGTTACCTATCCTTTAACAACAGATATATCAACATGAAACAGAATCAAAAGAATAAATTTACCTGCTAGTTACTTAGAAAAGGTTGTTTTCACATTCATTATACCACAATTTTCTCCTCTTCCGTGTTATCAAAATATCTGCAGTATATCTTATACCAGCATGTAAGTTGTTGGCACATTATAACTACTTTTTGGTTTGGTGGTTTTTTTTTTTTTTTTTTTTAAATTCAAGGCCACTGTCAATGACTATGGGTTTAATCACACAGACCTCCTCCTGACTGAGATAAAGACTGATAATCTTTGCAAAAATAACTTCAGTCTCAGACCTTCACATGCTGAAAGTATTTTCAATAAATAGCTTATTGGGAAAACACACACAAATGCTATCAGGTAAAAATATATTCAAGTTACATCCAACTGAAAGAGTGTTCTCCAGCTTGCAACAATCTGATGCTGTTCATTCTGCAACTGAGTCGTTGACTAGTTGTTCTCAGATGTTTTCTTGAAGTTCACACACGGCAAAACAAAGTGTGATTTCTAAGATATACTCAGTGATGTAATGGCTTCCTGGATTAAGAGAGGATATAAATTTTCCTTACCTGCAGTCGATTGTAGCAGAAAACATTATTGGTTTGTAGCTTCAAAACTTTCATATAGTACTGCAAGATTTACTTTAAGGATATTACAAGCAATAGGTCTCACTACATATAGCTGCATTTGATAAGACTCTGCTGAACAGGAGGCAAGCCAAACAAACAAGAGACACTATCCAAACCCTGTTTCATAGATTTCCCAAATCTTTTTGCTTCATATATGCACTGCAACTTACAGCATGAAACTAGAATGACTGCCACGTATGCAATAACCCAAAACAATGCAAAACCTAGGAGATTTAATTAACATACCTCTCTATGTATACACACACCTCCATCTCTTAATGCAAGTGCTTTTATGCACAATCAACATACAAATCCAACTTTAAATAAAGTCTAGCTCAACACAGTATCCCAAAACAGATTAAATCTCCTGTTTCAGTAGACACAGGAGACATGACATAGAACAATCAAATATTGCAGTTTATTGCTGCATGCTGTTATTTGCTTTGTGATTAAGCTGGTTTTATATACATCCACCAGAAGTTGTACACAGATGGATGCAGTAGACACTAAACATTGTAACTGGAACCTCCAACTAAAGTGTGCACTCACTGTCTAGGAGGTTGTGATCCTTCTGTTCCCAATAATTGGTTTACAACAGCCTCAGATGCCAGAATTAAGCAATTAATCTCATGCAGTGTACTGGACGTGATTGCTGAATCTACTATGGAAACTGACGCTAGCACAAACAACAAAAGCCTATTTATTTAAAAAAGAAAACAACTAACTGTGCCTGTGTGCAAACAGACTTCTGAGATTGAGCTGTCAGCATAGTTTGGATGAAGTTGTTTTTCATAGGTCAAAAAATCAGCAGCTGGATTTAAATAAGCAACCTTCTCCATATTTACTGGTGGATCTATGCAAAAGACCTTTGCTTAAGTAAGTAAAACATTCCAGTGTTCCTCTTTTGCAAAAGTGGACATAATGCAATCTTCTTGTTAGTTTAAAAAAAAAAAATAATATGGAAGACTTGCTCAAGGAACATGAATAAGTCTCAATTTTTCCCATTCTCCAATAAAAACACCTCTTCTCATCAAAGAAAAAAAAAAGATGCTGGCTGTACATGCACAACTTCATGTACTACATGAAGACTTCTTTACACAGTGATGTTTGCTCTTGGCACACGTTCCAGGACGAATTCAAACCATCAGCAGTTTCCATTCATGGCCCATGGGGACTCACACACTGGAATGCAAACAGTTTCCCCCATGCTCGAATACAAAATGCCTTAAAGAAGAAACTTATATTGGAGGATCTCTGAGCACTCTGAGACAGTGCATTACTGTTCGCAACATTTACCCCTCTGAGGCAAGGGAGATTTAAATGTTTCAGTAAACGTAAGAGTCTTTAACGAGAGCTCGCATTTCCTGCCTCACATGCTTTCTTTGTTCCACGTATTTAATTCCACTCAAATTATTATAATGATGCTTTTGGCTGAAGGAAGAAAATTCCATTCTCCTCCCGCAGTTTTTCACTCCAGCTATCACAGCATTATGGAAGAGGATGCCAGCATTTACACTGTGCCCCCAGCGCCCAACAGAAACGCCCGAGAGGGAAGATTCCTGTGTGGATTTGAACTAGTGCCTGCAATGCACTGTCCATTTGCATTTCCTCAAATCTTTCTGTACTGCAATTCTTCTCCATGATATTTCTATCACTAAAAACTCCTCCTGGGAACAGCTGACCGTTCCTCTATAAGCGTGTGAGGTGACAGCAATTAACAGTAATTTCTGGGGAAAAAAAAAAAAAAATAAACCCAAGATACTTAAGCCAATACCTTCACAGATCCCACACGTTCAGTAACAAAAAACTTGGACTGTTTTCTGGTCAGCCAGAATCTCAGACTGTTTTCAGGCAGACAGCCAGCAAGCAGCTAACTTATCTTCACATCCAGATGTTTATAGGACTATGGAAGTAAGTGGAAAAAAGGAGATTTACAGTATCTTTGTTGAGGTATTGGTATACAGAAGGAACTGGGGAAACTAATCCTCAGCATGCAAAATTTAAATAGTAGTAAATTAGCAAGGAGAAATGAAATAAGAAGCAAGAGAAGGAAGAGCAAGTAATGTTTTCCAAAAAACCAAAAATGTTCAGTATGCTAAGTCTTGCTCTTTTCAAGGATCTTTAGTTTAATCACAAACAGGGATGGGCTCAGAGGACAGGCTAACCACTGAAATGCTGCCTGCAGTGTGAAATCATCTGAGCAACTAAGTATTGTTGGGCTGCACTGGTAGCTCTAGCAAGCACTCAAATCTGCTTTTAATAAAGCCACCATCCTGATAGAGGACATCCACTTAAGGAAATCATTGCAAGACAGCATTGTTAAAAGCCCAGCTTCTCCTATTGTAATAATTGTCTGGTAGTTACTTGCTGGAAGTGTCAAGACTACATATCTTATCATTACCGTTCATCAGAATTCTGTATTTGTTGTTGTCTCAAACAAATAGCTAGTAAAACTTTGGAGAAGCACAAAATCATTGCTAAACCAAGGCAAATGATTTATAAATCCTTAAAAAACAAATATTATAACATACACTTTCCAAAGTTGGTTTGCAATAGATTTATTAAGCTTAATTCTATCCCAAAGGAATAACACCAAGTTTAATTAGCTCTGCAAACAAGGACTAAACCAGTAGATCAACCTTACTCTAAAACAGTCGAGGTAGAACCTTTAAAAGGCTTGAACATAACGAGAAGATCACAGTATCTTCTGTCATCCTTCTATTTGCAAACCTAACTTTGCTTGACAGATTTGTATTTAAATTAGGACAATAGCAGCAGCCACTGTACAGGCCAGAAAAAATCTATTACATCCTACTAACATGAGTTCACGACTTTTAGAAGTATTTACTGGAAAAAAATAATCATTCTCTAGAGCTATTTGTAGGCAGTCATATTTCCAATTCATTTTTTCAAATAAGCTTTCAGCAATGACTGGTTCATTTGAATAAAATATTAATTCCAAAATATGAAAATTATGAAATTGTAACTGTATTTGTGGTAATTTAAAATAGAAACAAGAAATGTGTTTTTACTTACATATATAACTACAAAGTAAACTAACTGCCCAATCAAGGTGAACTGGACATAAGCAGACTTCAGAGAGCAGTGGCTCCTAAACCTAAAACTTGAGTCTTTCTTGCAGTGAAGTGACTTTTTTCTTTCTAAGTGGAGCCTACGGAGGCTTTATATTGTAGCCCACCTAATCCAAGACCAACACTTGCCAGAATGCACTGCAAGTCAGAAATACAAGCCTTAACTTGTAAGCCTTCTTAACTTTGTTTTTAACCAAGCAATGGTTTGGTTACAGAGATTTAATAGTGTTCCAGCATTGTTTACTGACTCCTTAAAGCAGCCTGCTTTGAATGATCTATGAAATCTCTCAAAAACTCCTTGAATAAGCAAAAGGAATGGGAAGGAGTATACTGGGTACCATACTTTGTGGCCTCAGAACATGTGACGTTTTTAGTCAAGAAAAATAAAGAAGAGGGGCAAAGTGCATAGTAGTAATATGTTAAAGTCAGACAGAAGCAGTAAGTGCCTAAATACTGATGTTTGACGTGCTTCTTCAGTTGAGGCGCTGAGCAATTCCTACAACCTTCATCACCCATTCCTACAAAGGAAAGTGATTCGAGTTCTGTACAAGTTGTATGGACCTATGGATCTAAAGAGATCAAATGCATCAAGAGCTCTGAATGGAATATGTCTTTATAAAGAAGCAATTAAAAAAGGGATGCAGAACAGAAAGGTACCTTTGAGTTTATATCATCCGGTGCCTCAGCCTAGCAGGCCGTAACACAATTCTTTTAAAAAATGAACAAAGTTCACCTAAAAGTTTTGTTTACCTCCCTCCATCACCGCAAAAAACCCCAAACATCTACTTACAATCACAGATTATCAGGGACATCACAGAAATCCTACAAGTGGGTAAATGAGAACCAGTCCCACCTTTATGTAGACGACTGAGCGGCTGTTTTCATTCCTGCACTCCGGTCTCGTAAAGGTGTATTACTGCTGAGAGAGACACATACATACAGCATCATGGTAACCAATACCCTTACTTCCTCAAGCCAGATGGTAGCAAAAGCAGAAGACGCAACACCACTTGATTCTTTTGAGACTCTGTGCCTCCAAACTCTCTCCAAGAGGTATAGAAAATTAAGTAGGAGGTGGCACAAGAAGGCACCAAAGAGGCATAATGATGGATGGGTTAGTGTATATTCCAGGTCAAACAATTTTTTCTTGTTCTGACAAGCGCAATTCCAGATCTAGCAGCTAATGTCCTAGTAAACAGTATGGTGGGTCCCAGCTAAACTTTGCTCACAAGAGGATGTTAATTCAGAAGTGAACCTACAGTACCGCAAGCTGGAAAAATACAACTCAATGTAAGACATTTCTGTACTGCAATTCTGTGTGTGAACGGCTGCAGACAGTTGGTAGACTACTTTAAACAGGCATGCAAGAAAACAACCATATATTCAAGAACTGCAGCAAATTAAAACGAATTGCCGCTTATGTTTCCTTAGCATTTTGGATCAAGACTATACTGATAAGAAGTTAATAAAATAATAATGCAAGAATCGGTGGACATTGGGGACATTCATTCTCTAAGCATTTTCTTAACAGCCAAGAGCAGCAGTGTTCCCTTAAAGTGCTTTCCCCCAGACCCTGTATGGACAGCTGGGGGTGCTTCTGGGAGATGCCCCAGGGAGGGAAAGACATCCCAGTAGAAGGTGGTACAGCCCTGTCAGGGCCTCTCTGAGTGAAGAGCAACAGCTGGGGACCCACTCAGAGAGGTTCTCATTAGAAGAGTTCCAAAATCTGAAAGTCGTTGTTGTTTGAGAACATATAAACTTGAAAATAAGGATGGACACCACCACATTAAGCAGCACCATCCAAACAACGAAACTTTACCGAAAAGCAACTGAGAACTGCTTGGGAAGACTGCCGCTGGAGTCATCTTTTTGAAACAGGAAATTTTGAATCTCAAAGAGATCCACAGAGAAACTTAGGAACTGCCAGATGTTATAACAAAGCCCCAGAGAGACCACATTTGCATTTGTGGAAAGTTGTATTTATTACTTCAGGACACTGGGACATTCATAGCAGTAAGAACTACTACTTCTGCATAGCAACGTTGAAAATCATAGTCTTGAGAGGTCAGCTTAATTCTTACGACCTTTTAGATATGTTTAGATGTTAAGACCAGTTATTACATGCGCTCTTAGACTTTTATTTGCAGGTTGAACTATTACAGTTTCTTCTGTCATTCCCCACAGATTTCTTGTTCCAGACACCTCACCTCTCTAGACTCTTTCCCACTGGCCTACATCTTTTTTTGAAATGCAATGCTCGAGTCTGGACTCACAGCTTCATCTATGGAACCAGAGTCAACTGGAAGAACTACTTGGTCGGTCACTGGAACAGGCTCCACAGGGAAGTGGTCATGACACCAAGCCTGTCGGAGTTCAAGGAGTGTCTGGACAATGCTCTTAGTCATATGGTTTAGTTTTAGGTAGCCCTGTGAGGAACAGGGAGTTGGACTCAATCCTTATGGGTCCCTTCCAACTCAAGATACTCTATGATTCTTTGACACTTTATAGACCTTACAGTGAACGCTCCTGCTTATACAGCTACTGCCATACGTGGATCTTTTCCAACTGCTCAGCAAAAGACAAGAGCTTCAGTTCAACATCTACCATGTTCCTCAATCTTTCTTGTGGAGGGGAGAAAAAAAAAAAAAAAAAAAAAAGACATTTGACATCTGAGTAACTGATTATTCCCACTTAATGGGGGATTTTTGTACTTACTACTTTCAAGCTATTTCTCCAATACGGTAAGATCATTTTAAATTCCAATCCTGTCTTTCAACACTTGCAGGTCTCTTAGGTTGACACCCACCAAAAGTCAGAATGTACATTCTGTGTGCCATCACTTTAGTCCATTAAAATTGTTTGAGACCTAACACAGCCTCCCTTCACTCCTCCGATTAGAACTAGAAAGATACAAACTCCTTTGAATACACTTCTACAATCATTTTTGTGTTCCTACATCTTACTCTATTTCCATGTAAACTTAATTTCCTTAGTTCACCCATGACTAACATCACCTGAGACAGTATCAAAGGCACCATTAAAGTTGAGATATATCTGCCAGTTCCAACTTATTCATATGGCCTAATACTTTATCACAGAAACAAGTCAACTGGTTTGAAGTTGGGTTTTTTTGTTTGGGTTTGGTTGGGTTTTTTTTGTTGGTTTTTTTTTTTTTTTGAGTTCCCTCTCTGTTTGTTCCATTGTTTGTCCAATATTTTGGCAAAGAAAAATCATTAAAAAAATGAAATTAAAGAACGTTGGTGAGAAGGAGCAGCCCACATTCTCCAGGGAAAGGGGAACTGGTTTGAAGGACTGCAGTTTGGAGCATGCATAGTTTCTTTCACCAGTTTGTGTTGTTTCACATTTAATTTATGCCCACCTCTTGCATTTGTGCTGGCAGAAATGACTGATTTCCCTGTGCACTTTTCTTCCTTATGACAGCACAAGTGCTTATGTGGTAGCACAGTGAACTAGGCAAGAGAATTAATCCAGGTTTAATGCAGTTTAAAAGAACAAAAATAGTAATTAGTTTTGTTTTTATTCAGATCAGCTCCCTGACTCGGTTCCCTACACAGCTGTGTGTCAGCACATGGGAAGGAAGAGCAGGGGTAACATTAGGGCTGCCTTAGGCACCAGCAGTTTACAAGGATCATGAAACTGTGGGTTAAAGACAGAACCTGAAATGCCAGGAGCTTTCATGAAACAGTGAAATTGGCTGACTGAAGACATGGCACAGAGCCAATCTAGACAAAATTTTTCAAAATCAAAACTTGCAACAAAGAACCAGACTGAATAAAAAGTGGTAAAACAGAAGAGTTCATATGGGGCTTCTCCTTGATAAGAACAAATGTGTCTCAAGAAAGGAGCAAATTTCTTAGTATACTGACTCCATTATTTGTTGGGTTAAACAGAGGCATAGCAAAAAGGCAGGTTAGAAGTTAGGCTCTGTTGGACTGCAGTATGATTTCTGCACTAAATCAGAACCCACTGCATACAGGAATATACAAAAATATTATGCAGTGCTATTACTGTAGTACATACTACGTAACCAGAACACACTAAGTCACAGCAGCTACTCTGGCATGACATCTCACAGGAACCTGATTTTGCCTTATTAGCATGAACAATCACAGATGCTCTATAAGGACAAACTCTGCAAGTACTAAGTACTGATCACTGAAAAACCAGATGTTAAACGGATTCATAATTCAGTGTACAGGTTACCAGAGAGAGAGGATATTACTACAGTATTAGTTGAAAGTGTTTTTAAAAAACAGAAAACTTTCAGCTAACAGCCAGCACATAGTACTCTTGCCACTGGGTTACTCCAACTAGTATACCTCAGTATGCTCTTAAATCATGTTTTCCAAATCCTCACAGTTCCATTTCCATTCCTCCTCACATAACTGGTATTGGTACAAACTGCAAATTTCTGCACATTACAGTCATCTATTAAATGGAATATTCCAAAAGAGAAGGAGGGAACAAAGTCAAGTCTCTCAGGCTGAAGATTTTCAATTTTCTGAACTGCAACCTGCAAATCCACATCTGGAAAAAAAAAAGGGGAAGTAAACTCTTTATCGTGATGTTCCTTTATATTACTTTAATGCTGGGGAAGAGTACAAAAGCAGAGTAATACAATGGGATAAGACATAACATCAAGAGATTAAAGCATTCTATTCCATCCATCCAAGGTGAATCAACTTTCTCTGCTAAGTATAAATATTTTTTTCAGTCACTCCAAATGCGTGAGCAAAATCACTTACCAGCAAAATGCATAATTCTTTTAAGAATGGACTATATCAGGTTCTGGGGATATCAGAATCTCTGTAAGGGCAGAGAGACCTCTGAAAAGTATTACACCAATGTTTTACTTGAGAGAAAACAAGAACTGTGTGAAAGTAGTAAACCATCTGTTGGCAGTGTCCTGATATTTTCTAGCAGTTAACTAAATACAGTTTTCTTTCTGGCAAACAACACAAGCTGAACACGTTTCTGACATACTGCATACTTCTTCGCAGGAATCCTCCAAGATTTAAAAGCATCACCCATTTCAAAATGGGTGAGCCCAATAAAGCTTGCAAAACTGCGAAGAGTCCTGCAAACTGAAGAAATTATGAAAAACTGGTCTGCTCCAGTGTTTTGTTCAAGGGATGTTATCATCTCAGGAATTATTAAAAATGCCATCAATGGCTTTTATCCCCCCACTATGTTTGACTGCTTAGCTCTGCACTCCTGACAGAATTCAGGAAAAAAAAAAAAAAAAAAACACAACACTGCAAACAGATCTTGTATGTTTGAAGACTTTTTTTTTTTTTTTTTTTTAATTAATGGCTTGTTGTTTAGTCTCACAGAAATCTGAGAAAAGCTAGAAGGGGAACTACTGGCTTTTTCCTCTCCCTTGATGCTTTCACAGTAATTTGCAATCAGTGATCAGTGGTAGAAGTATTCTATTTTAACAACTAGAAAATTTCCATTAAACATGGAGGTGGTGGGGAGAAATAGACTTGTCAAATGATAGCCTGTTGGGAACGAGATACTCCTCTTTCAAAGTAAAGAAAAAAAAAAAGAAAAGAAAAAAGAAAGAAGAGAAGATATTGCTTCCCCCTCTGCACTCCTTCCAGGGACCAAGTTGTGACTTCTTGAGAATGTGAAAGCTTTCCTTAGGTTTATGAACCTGGACAAACGAGTAAGTTTTAGATTAAAATCTCTTACAGATCAGTGTGGTATTAATCAATGTATGGGATACCTGTAAAACACATAGTAACATTTTACAGTTCTACACTAAATTCTGAGATCAACAGTGTAACAGCACAGCGAGGGATTAAAGAGGGGAACCTAGATAGCCAAAATAAGCAAAAACATCCTTCTCTAGTTCTTTCTATTATGTGTTTTTACATTTTCCCAAAAGAGAGAGATAGTGGAATACCTTTCTCTTAATGTTTTCACTTCAAATAATTACGTATGTTTTGCATGCCTGAACTGAGACAATACAACATGGAGGCATGAGAAGGTGGACCAAACAGTGGCACCTAAGCTTACATAAGAAACATCCTATCCAAGGAGGGGGGATGGGACAGGACAATACAACACAAAGACTCTGCAACATTAATTTGATAAATTTAGGAGTGATTCTATGCTTCTTGCACACAGAACTTACATTTATAACCCGTACGCATCTACCCATTTCATGTGTCAAAGTAGGAAGGCTGTTTAAAAAACCAACAAAACCAAAACATACAATGTACATCTTTGATTAGATTGGTCCCAGAAGATACCAGCTCAATCAATGTATCAGATATCCTTCCAATCTTAATCTCACTTGCAACTTTACTGTGAATAATTTACATTGTCTCTAAACAGTGGGCACAGCTATGGACCCTGAAATAACATCATCTCTCAATATATCTTCACAGGCTTAGACAAAGATCATTATAGCACCAAAAGTACACCGAATTTAGAAATATACATTTTCAAATGGACCAAGAGTTTCAATCTCCCCTATCAAATTCAGAAGTATAATAATTGACAACATCCACAGCAACAAATCCTCTGCAACGATTCTGTGCCAAAAATCAACTTAATATATCCCCATCTAGCACTGAGCTGTAAACATTGATACTACAAACAAAATGACTTCTCCAACCTTCAAATTATTTACTGCCAGAAGCCATCTAAAAAAATACAAGAAAGTATTTTACATGGCAACACTCAGATAAAATGGCATCCAACTGAAAGAACAAGCACATATCCCATACAGTCTTATGATTTTTATCCCACAAATACTTTCTGCGACAGCAACAAGAAGAAATAGATTGCATCTTTAACTAAGACATCTGAATACAACGTAAGAGAAAACAACTGCCAGCCACACATCCCTGGTTGTGGTGTGAAGCCACAACAAGCCTTCTAAGAAAAGGAATCCATGTAGATACATACATGTTTATCTCAAATGTAATATTCTTTTTCCAGCATAAACAGCCTCATGAAAATCATCCCCATGTGCAAAACCAAACCACCACTACACAATAGTAGTGACCCATACAATTGCTCAAGGACAGAAATATCCAGTTACAGGTAGGAAAATTGTTTCACAAAGAAGTCAATCTAGTCCTGTCCTCTGCCAAAAGCAGCTTTTCAGCACCAGCTTATAGAATCACAGAACAGAATCACAGAATGCTTTGGGTTGGAAGGGACCTGAAAGACCACCTAGTTCCAACCCCCCTGCCATGGACAGGGACACCTTCCACTAGACCAGGTTGCTCAAAGCCCCATCCAACCTGGCCTTGAACACTTCCAGGGATGGGACGTCCACAACCTCTCTGGGCAACCTGTTCCAGTGCCTCACCACCTTCACAGTGAAGAACTTCTTCCTTACGTCTAATCTAAATCTACCCTCTTTCGGTTTAAAGCCATTACCCCTTATCCTATCACTACACATCCTTGTAAAAAGTCCCTCTCCACCTTCCTTGTAGGCCCCCTTCAGCCACTGGAAGGCTGCTATAAGGTCTCCCCAGAGCCTTCTCTTCTCCAGGCTGAAGAACCCCAACTCTCTCAGGCTGTCTTCATAGGAGAGGGGCTCCAGCCCTCTGATCATCTCCGTGGCCCTCCTCTGGACTCACTCCAACAGGTCCATGTCCTTCTTATGTTGGGGGCCCCAGAGCTGAATGCAGTACTCCAGGTGGGGTCTCACGAGAGCAGAGTAGAGGGGGAGAATCACCTCCCTCGACCTGCTGGTCACGCTTCTTTTGATGCAGCCCAGGGTGCGGTTGGCTTCCTGGGCTGCAAGCGCACATTGCCAGGTCATGTTGAGCTTCTTGTCAATCGACACCCCCAAGTCCTTCTCCTCAGGGCTGCTCTCAATCCACTCATTGCCCACCCTGTATTTGTCCTTGCGATTGCCCTGACCTATGTGCAGGACCTTGCAGTTTAACTGTGGGATGCTATCAAATAAAGTGGTCAACATCCTTCATCTCCCAGTTTTTTGCCAATTCATCAGAACACTAATCCTACCCTAAAATTTGCAGCTGCACATCATCAGTATCAACACAGTGAGACTGGTGGGAATATGCACTAATTTTGGCAATAATCTACAGTTCACTGTGTTAATTCATTCTTGAAACCTTACCCTCTTCTCCGCAGATGCCCTTAGAAACAAGCCTGAAAACGACATTCTTAAACTTGATTATTCTTGAATCCTAAAGTGATGTCTTAGAGACAATGATGTGATGTGGCCTGTTACAATGAACCTACAGACTCCTTTCCAGAGCTTTGACCTTTTTCTTTCTTTATGCAACAGGACATGTAACCTCTACTCATCCTAACACCATGCTTTATTCAAAACTATTAGACTACTTGAAAGGCAAAGTAGTTTAACAATCATTGTAAGTAGTTAAAAGCAATTAGGTCCAGTCAGCAATTAACTGCTTATCACACCCTGCATTCAGAAAACTTTACAAGTATATCTTACGTTAGACCAAGTGATCTCTTTGCTATAGGCTTTTCCTTTCATATGTTCTGCGGACATAGAAGAACAATACAAAACAAAATTCATCAAAGTATCAGTAGCATTATCTCCAGAAAACCACCCACCTACAAAATCAGCTACATTAAAAGAAAAAGGTTAATAATATGAATGATCCAAATCAAACTTCACTTTACCTTTACTTTTTATTTCACACAGTCAGTGTGTAAATAAGCATGGCTTCAGAACCTGATACTTGTCCATTCATTAGACTAAACCACTATAACAATTTACTTCAAGCATGTTCATTTCATAGTGGCTAGCAAGATTTAGCAGAGAAGCTGGAGAACTTACACAGGTGGCTTAAATTCACAATACACATTTACAATGTCCACCACCTAAGGACATGCTTGCATGTTTAAGGTACCTTATAATACATATAATTACAGAAGAATTTATATAAAGACTTTTTAAGGCAAACAAGGTACTCAAAAACTTCAAGAAAATGACATTAAGACTCATTTCTGTGCCTGGTTCATTCACATTGAAAACAGCACTTTGGCATTAAGTGCATAATAAAGAAATATGCACACATTAAGTGCATAATAAAGAAAAAGCTCACTACATCTGCCTTAACAGACTTGCAATCTAGATAGTAACAGCAGTTACCCTGTGCACAGTTACAAGGAAGAAAAGATACAGGTGAAACAAAGGTATGTTTGTCAAAACAGTATGGGTACAGTCAAGAAACTTACAAAAGAGAGCAATCCCAGCTTCCAGTGAAGAAGGGAAGGGAGACAGAGAACATTCGTTGAAATAACAGTAAAAAATTAAGCGAGTACAATAACCCCAAGTGCAAGAGGCCCTTGATTTAGAAGTTCTTGGCAGGTGGCAGAGTTATGAAATATTTTGCCACAAGAGATTAAAAAAAAAGTTCTCCACATTCTAGATGAAAAGGTAAAACTTGTTTCTTCAACCTATATATAACATCACCATCTCCTAGCAGGAGAGCAGAGAGAACCCACAACGTACCAGAAGAAGAAACAGAGTACGAGCTGTGGGGAAAAAAAAAGGGGGGGGGGGGATGGGGGGCAAAGCCCCACTTCTCCAAGCGCTATGATGATATCAGAAGAGGAATAAATAAATTACACTGGCAGTATATATCTCCTCATTTTGTTCAGCCTCCACAGCTTTCCCCTCATGCACTGAGGAAGTCGTTTCATCACAGAAGGCAGCCTGGTCAAGCACAATTTACTATCTTGGCTCTTCCTACTTACCTTCTTGTTCTTCATGTGCCTGGAAATAGCTTCCACTGACAAAACCCAAGAGCCTGCTATGACTTCTTACAACAAGGGGGGGGGGCACAGAATATAGGGTAGGTATTCTGTCTTTCACATCACTTACTCTGTTGCCTTCTCACTGTTTCTCAGCTGTGATCCTCTGCACGCCCTATCAGCACCTCACTGGTGACTTTGGTTCTTTAGACGCTACTGTTTGCCTGCTGTACCAAGCACATGTTGTTGGCAGAGACCCTCAGCCCCAACAATGAAAAAAGGACGGTATGAATACCAGTTAAGAAGGATGGATCTTTAAAACTTACCCAGTAGAGATGAGGAAGATCAGAATTACTTGCTGCAGCCCTGTAAATATGGTCAAAGATATGCATGGGATAAGCATAATACACTTTGGTCTGTCCTTCTTAATTGCATTTTAAAACGAGAATACTTTCTATAAAACACTCAGGGAACTCTACTTCTGTCAGACACAGATACAATATGTTGCAATTCCTGCAATCGGCATTTATCCTCAGAGATTATTCTGTGAGCAAGAGGTGAAACAGCTAATGCTGGTGACAGTTCAGGGAGTAAGTCTGTGTACAGTTATTACACTATTTTGTTTCATAAATAGTAATTTGCCATTTCCAGGCAACAGCGGCTGCAAAGTGGAGAACTTCACTGAGGGTTATCCTCACTCAGTGACTTCTCAGTGAAAAAGTAAACCCATTGTTTCAAGGCTATTGACTTCAAATGGATTCTACCCCCAAATGCCTCTTTTGGGCAGGGGAAAGGAGAAGTGTCCCCACTTCTTTGCTTTCCATCCAAGTACAAGAATATGAAAGTCATTTCTTTCTTCTCCTTCCACCTGACCCCTAGGCTGAGACAACGTGAAGAGGTACAATTCTCCCATCCAAGTGCAATCCTACATGCTCAGAGCCAGGAAAAGAAGGATCCTCCTAAGGACTTGAGCAAAACACACAAGTTGCAAAAGATCCCAGCCCAGCCAGGAAGGAAAGACTCTTCATTCTTCTCTGGCAATGGATATGAAATGGGGTTGTGGAAGAAGGCAGCACCATCCCCAACTAGGTTTCAGATATCTGAAAGGATACCTGGAGAAAAGCTATTCCCTCTCCAACACTGAACTTATAAAATGCCAAACACTGACTTTCAGAGCCTAAGAATTATTTTATTTTTTAAACCTGCAGCGTCCAAATAAAACCAAGCTATTGCTTCAGGAGCTGAATTGCTTGTTCCTTTTACTGCAGAAACATGGGTGCTAGTGGAGGCCAAGCCTCCACTCAGAAGCACTGAAGGTGCTCCACAAAGGTTATATTATGGAGTGTGCTTAGGGTGCGGTGAAATCCAGGCTTGGGCTTTACCAACCTGGACTACAGCTACGCCAGGGGCTGGCTAGACAAGGGGATGACTCAGAAAGACATGGGAAGCAGTTCAGTGATAGACTCTTGTGCCTTAATGGTCTTGCCAAGTACAAAAATAATTTGTTCATGCTTTAAGAGTCTTGGGATAAGCCTCCTTCCTCAATTTATGTGCAGCTGTCTCTAAGACATATTAATGTAAATAAAAGAAACTTTGAAACTTAAAACTCCCACCAAAAAATCAGACCCTAAAGAGGAAATAAGACCATAGGAGGGCCTATGACTAATAGCTGGAGTACAGGATTCCACTGCTTAATGAGATTGCTAGATAGAGAATCTGAAATGTGGGAATATATGCGATAGACCCAGAGACGGGGCTGTGGTAGCAAAAGATCTCAGGAAGCACGTGGGATCCAGTAGCTGAGGTACAAAACAAATTAGATTCTTTTAAGGGACTGAGACTGGATCAGTTTCCATATAAATCAAATTCAGAGAACTGATGAAGTGCCAGAAAGGAAGGCTCAAGTGGAATGTGACTAACCCAATTGCGTACATTTCTGCCAACAAAATAGTTGCTGTTCTCACCTTATGAACTACAGCACCAAATCTGGAGAATACAGTTATACAATATCCTTGCTAGACACTATTTCAAAACCTACTACAACTCCTACAAAAGTTAGAAAGAATCGACTGAAGTATTGAAAGAGCCACCTCAATTTCTTCTTGTAAATAAATCATAATTCAACTAGATAAACTAATACTTCACAAATAAAACCTCAGAAAAAGCAAGTGCAGAAGAGAACACCTTCATTTTCAACAACCATTTTTCATCTACTAGTGCCATAATACTGCTTTTCAAGTAGTTTGTGTTTAAAATCTGATTTTCTTTGAAACATTTCTGTACTACTTTTTGCCAGCCACTCAAAGTTTTTCCCTCAATGACAGTATTTACCCATATATAAATTCAGGCCAAAACTGAACTGGCAACAACATGCTGTTCCTCACCATTCTTGCCATATTCTTCATCCCCTCTCAATGCATTCAGATTCTTACTTTTACCAGTACAGAAAATTTTTTCCAAGTTCCTTCAATCCGTTTAATGAGGAAGAAAAGAAAACTGCTCTCCTGGAAGAGAGTTCCTAGTATCGTAAAGGCTCAAAAGTAGAAGGCCATGTGCAAGTGTAAAAAGAAGGTAAGTTTTACTGACTTCACAATATAATTTTTCTTTTTGGAAAGCACAGTGAAAACCCTTAAGTCTTTTGGTGATCTCATTGCACTGAGACCCCATGACTCATTCCAATCCCAGCAAAAAATTGCTGGGGAGACAGATGTTTTGTTTATGATGAATTAATTCCTTCAGCATGTCTCGCTCATAAAAATATCAGGCTTCACTTTGTATGCAGAAGATAAAGCATAACAGTCATGCTCCTGCCTTACTCTTTTCTAAATACTATTGTGTTAAAACTGAAATGGCAGTGGATGCTGCCGATGCTTGAACAACTTATTTAGGAAAAAGAAAACACTGCCTTGCCAATAAAGACTTAATTTCCCAGTTATGATCTGTACAAATGTATAACTTCTAGATATTCAGGTTTCTGGCTTTAAAGTTTACTTCCATAGGTCTTATGCAGCAAAAACTATTATTATTTGTTTCTTGTGACATAAAATTAAAATAAGGCCCAAGTACAGTTTATTAACAGATAATGAAATTGAAAGAAATAACTTTCAGCATTGTTCAGTTTGACATCAAACCTCAAAACAGTAGAGTGTCTTAATTTAGACAGTTTTGTTAGTTAACTAATTTTTTAAAAGTCTTTCTCACTACACACTTGAATAACATCAGTGAAGTTACACTAACTTAAGAGAAGTAACTGCTACATGATGTTTGCCTCTTCCCCGTGTAAATAAAATATTTATTTTCATCTACCCCTAAAATGCACAGAATCCCGGTATCAATCAGTTTAACAGGAGGTAAATTTACTTATGAAGCACACTTGTGTTCTCCTCCCCCACCCTCTGTCATCACAGTATCCTCCTTCCCACATGGCTCATTGTTTTCTAACATAATACTTCCTCCTTCCTATCTGGTTTCTTTTGTAACACTGCTCTAAGGTGTATCTAATTTGCATCCCAGTGAAGAAAACCTGGTACTTCAAAACATTAATGAAAGCTAAGTACCCATACCTTAGTAAAACCCATGGAACTGGAAACCAGCTCCAAACACACTGTCAGAAACTCCTCACTTCAAATTATTTTATTTATGCTCAAATATATTACATTTCACTTGCATTAAGGGGATCTCGGGTCTTTATTCAGTGCTCTAGATACTGTTCAATACTGCAGAAGAAAGGTCTTTCTCACAGCTTTCATACCAAATGCAAGAAGAGACATGCATCCTTGCAGTTGAAATGTTAATCTGGAAAAACCGTACGGCAATTAACCAAAAAATGTATGCCTTTACTCATCTGAGCTACAGATGTAGCCCAAACTAAGACTAGTAACCGAGAAACAGATATAACCTGAGCTGGTGATGTAAGAGTTTAGTACCACTGTACGATGCATGTAACTAGTTACTTAGTAAACTGTATGCTTCTTTTGACACGAAAAATACAAACCCCAAAACCCACTATAATCACCACCTCCCTACCATCCTTGATTTTCTACTTTTGCAGCAAAGCAATCAACATGCAACTGTTAAATTCAGGTTTATTAAGGGCATTGTCAGCTATCTGACAAAGAAAAGTACAGAACACAACAGCTAGAGGTCAGTTATATCATATACTGGTTCAATACACCAACACGTCCATCAGCCGGTCACTGCCTGACAGCCAGAGAACTGCTGGGTTTAGAGAAGTGATTTTGTCACATTGCATTCTTCCCAATAAGTTTGAGATTAATCTAGTTTCAGAGCTATGAAAAGCAATATTAGAATTATCCCATTTTTTTAATCTACCTTAAATAATGTAAATCAGCAAGCAAACTTCTCCCAAATGGAACCGGTGGTTGTGGTATATCAGAGAAAATATTCTCACAAAACCATTTGCTTTACATAGCGCCCATAGTAAGATAAATATATAGCACTACTAACTTCATTTATTTATGTACAGCCAACAGCAAAAAACAGGTCTTATTATGCCACATAAAGTAAAATTAGTATGGAAAAACTCTCAGACTTTTTATTGTTGCTGTAAGCCATATGATCTTTGGCACATCAATTAGATGAACAAAGTTATTCACATACTAATTCTTATTTAGCATAAAGGAGAAAGAAAAGACATAGATACAGAAGGGAATAGTGGAAGTAATCCTCTTTTCTCAGCCAAGGTTTAAATGTAGACTACAAATCTGCACAAAGACATCTGCAAACAAGCAATGACAAGCTGTTATTTCCATAACATTCAATCTAACCAAAAAAGAAAATTGTTCGTTCAAAGTATCAGCAGGGGTACATGAACAGAAATATTAAAATTGTACAGCACCTCTTATTGTTATAGAAAAGAAATTTACAATAAGCATGTCAAAGAAATAGCTAGTCAAATTTTTTAAAAGCTATGTTTTATGGTGTCAAAAAAGATTGCCAATATGTTCATGATCTTTCTGTGCTAGAAAATATCCTCAGTCCAGCCTTCTGCTCATCTGACAACCACCGATGCTTCTGCTATGTTTTACTCTCGCAAAAAACCTTACATTTAAATAGGCATTTTAAACTGTTGTATTAAGTATCTTAATTTTAAAGCTAAAACCTTGCATAGGTTTTTTCAGTACCCTGACAGGCCTTACTGGCCCTGCCTAGTCCCCCCAGGGCTCCCCCCCACCCTGCCCACAGCCCAGGACCCCATGTCAGCCCCCCAGGGCCATCAGCCCCTGCCGCAGCAGGGCCAGTCTCCTGCTCCCCACAGCCCTGCCCTGCTCAGCCTTGGGCCTCACCAAGCCGGGCCCACATCCCAGCCTGGCCTCGGCCTGTCCCTACAGCCCTGACTGACCACGGCTCCCCTCAATGGGCCTGATCCTGCCCCCCACCTGCCAGTGGGCCGATGTCCTGGCCTGGGCTTGTCATCCCCAGGGAGGTGCTCAATGCCCCAGGCTGGGGCTGTCCCCCAGCCCCAGCCGCAAGCCCCAGGGGAGCCCCCGCCGCTCCTGGTGCCCCGGCCACAGAGAGCCACCAGCCCACAGGGCGCCTGGGCAGGTTTAACCAATGTGAGAAACAAAAGGACAACTCAAAACCATCAGCAACTGTTTGCACAAGGAACATCAACAAGAGCTTGAGTAAACGTACTAAGATCGTACTGACTCAAGCCTTTTGCTATCAAACAGTTATTCCAAGCCTCACTGTGACAGGGAAAGGGAAAACCAAAGGAATCGAGCAAACAAAATTGATTTTTACTTGCTTTCGGAAGGTTTTAAGTAATGGACCGCAGATCACGAGAGAGACTACCGTGGAAGCTACCAATAAAGGACAGCCAACCCATGAGAGCAGAGAAGCACAAGGAAGGAAACGGTTAGGAACACCTAACCATTGCTTGCGCACAGTAACATCTTCGATTCAGCAGCAGTAGCCAGCCTGAGCTAGTTTTCTTTTTCAAAGAGAAGGTAATTAAGCAAGAGACCGCCTAGCACAGCAGCTCAGCAGTGGGAAGGAACACAGCACACAGCTGAAAGCTATACCACTGAATCAAAACCTTTGTGCTTATTTGTGGCTAGCAAGGGCAGCAAGGACTTCAGAACTGCAGATGGAGATCTTCAGAGGGAGGGCTGCGAAACTCCTGCAGAACGACAGCAGCAGCCTGATTTGACTTTGACCTAGAAAGGCTACACCATCTCCCTTAGTCACCATGCCTCCTGTAGGCAAGCCTCAATGCACAGAGCTGAAGTGACTAATGACGTTCTTCGAAACACTCACCAGCATCGCAAGAACATACTTAGTCCTTCTGACAAACTCTGAGCTGAGGTTTAGTGGGAAAGAAAAATTATACCAGCAATTCTAGTCTAATAAGAGCACATTAAAAAATTTGTGCAGTGACATTGGCAAGAAATCTAAATTAGATAGGAGGCAAAGGACCTGCCAAGCCTTGCCAGTTCTTCCACTCAAAAGTACCCACTTTAACAACAGTACCATAATTAGAGAGCCCAATCATACTGGTGTCAATAAAAATTCCTTCTTATTCAAACACAATAGTTTATGCCTAACAGAAGTAACTGCTCAGACTGCAACTGATCCTTATGAGTATTTATCAACATCCTGGGGGCATAGTCCCATTCTAGTGAGAAGATAAAAGGAGCAGGCCAGAAAGGAGAATTATGCATGAAATGGTCTTGCTCCACAGTTCAATATGGTTCCCTTTCCATATGGGTCAGCAACAGGCAGTCTTCCGAATGTCAGGGAGACTCTAGTCCATAAACTTGAAGAAATTAAAAAAGAAATAAATCCTTGAACCTATAAGCATCTCTGAAGAAAAAAAACATTCAAATAGCTAGCATTGTTATTGTATAAGTGAAACTGTGAAATTAACATTTTAAATCAGATTTTTTGAGCAATTTGTGCAGTTGTTCAGAAAGAGTTAGAACCGTTTCACAGATCACTAGTATGTGTAACTATCAATAAGACACTGGCTACAAACTTTAATAGTTTGATTAATTCTACCTCTCAAAATGCTGACTGTATATAAAATAAGAGACTGCAACTTTTTCCTGAACAGTTATGAGAAATTTTGAGGTCATCTTTTGTAATAACCCTTAGTGAATTTCAAAGGTTTCATTATTTCCCACAGGTTTTCTCCACTTTTGGTCAGTGGATGTATGAAACGAAGAGCATAACTGCCCATTGTAAACAAGCACTGTTATACCCACTTATTGACAAAACAAACTGATTCTTCTCAGCCTTCTCTGTTGCATAAGGAGGCAACATTTTGAAATGGAAAACAGCAATAAAACAGAAATAAACTAGCACCATTGCCAGGCAAACTACCAGTTAAGAATTACCGATAGTAGGAGAACACCAAAACCAATGGATCAACTTATTTCTGGGGACAGGACTAGAGAGTGGGGAAGTTTTCGTTCTGAAAGAAGTTCAATTCATATTGAAACTCGGAAAAGATCTGGAACGCATTTCAAAAGATCCAGTCCCTAGCAGGGACAGCTCCAGCACACATTTACAACTGGTATTTCTCTAAGCAGTTTTTAACGCCACCCCAAGGTAACCTCCTTCTAGGGGTATCTTTCTCCCCAGGAGATAAGACCAGGAAATGTCATTCCTAAATCTGTCTAAACCAAAGGAAACCCATCACTTCATGCATGAGATACAAAAAAAACCCAAAGGGAACAAGCTATTCCTTGGCTTGTTTTAATATCCTTTAATCCTACTTACTACTAATGGCATTTATATCACTCAAGCCTCAGCTGCTGCATAATAGTTCAAACTCACAAACACTGCCAACGTGCATAAGTATCTTAAAAAGTAGTAATAAAACTAGTAATCTGACTTTTTAAAACCAGAAACTATTGTCCATGTGTTGATGTAAAAAATTAGTTTGAACAGCATTAGAAGAAATATAGATCTCAATCTTTTAAGCCCATATTTAAAACAGAAAAAATTTAAGAGCTTTCTATTTAGTACTTGATAATCTTGTCATCTAGTATTTGACAGATCAAACTGCTAGACATCTGTCTGTCCAAAAGACGACCATTTATTTGTTCTAGTTTCAGAACATACAGCTCATGTTTGACAGATACACGTCCTGTTTGCACCACACTTAATTACATTGCTCCGTCAAGCATTCCTCTATTACATGAGCATTCTGTATTACACAGCAGGTTCGTGCCCATGCTTGTGACACATAAGCATGAGGTAATTGCAGTGCTTATGCATAGGATAAAGGTACGCAACAGACTCATAGGTCACATGCATCCATGCTAGAATAGCTCAGCACTTTAGCAGCACGCAGTAGATGGTACATCGTATGAACTATAAATGGTGATGCATGGTGTTACAAGACAGACTCCTTTCCAGCTGCTAAAGAGATCCCACAAACTCACTAAAAGCAGTGCAAGGTGATTAAAGCAATCTACAAGCAATTGGACAAAATTCATGTCTATTTAAAAGTGGATTTGAAAACTGTCATTTATATTGAAGTTGTCATTTTCACTTAACTAAAAAATCCACAATGAGAGCCATGAAGCATCCAAAAGGAAAAGCAGACCAGAGACATGGTTAGAGCATATTCATAAAGAGAGGTTAGGTGAAGCACTAAATGAATCCAGTCACTCTCCAGTGACAGCTGAAATCAGATGAAAAACCTAAGATTCCAACTCATATTAATTTTTTCCTTATGGTTATTAATTTCTTCAAACATAAATTACAAGCATTCCTTCAGTTACAAAGTTTCTGCCCTGTAGCAAGCAAGTTCCAGACAGAAACAGCCAATTTTCCTTCTTTTCCAACATTAGGCTTAGACTGAACAGAATGTCTGGGATGATGAAACATGCTTACTAAGCACTGCCAAAAGAGAAACAGCCATGTAATATTCTGTGTAACTTCCTTTCAGTTTCTTGTGAATTACTGAATATGTGAATTAGTTACCTTGAAGAACAAAAAAGGAAATTCATTAAAAAGCATCCTTAAATTGTATGAAAAAGGAAGGTGCCAGTTACCATCTTCTAGCACAATCACACAAAACAAAAAGGTCATCTATGAGCAAAGAGCATACCTCTTCCTTTAAGCTAAAGCAGCAAAAGATATTATGAACTTCACTGACAAACAGTAACATTTTAGGCTAAGAAGTGGTTTAATAATACAAAGTGCTCCAAAATACCAAACAAAACAAAACAAAAAAAAAGAAAAATGGAAAGGTTAATCTTAAAGTAACCAGTGGTAATTCTATTCCAAGTAAATAAACAGATGCAAACTGAAAACCTACTGAAATAAAACACTAGATTTGGAAGTTCACATTCATAATTAGTATCTTTCTGCTGTCTCACGTAAGTTTCCCTCTTCCCATTCTTCTTCTGAGACAGCATTTCCACATATGATGATAGAGGGGTGACATGGTTTGTCTCCAGTATACCCATGCTATTAAACCAACAAGAAAAAAGGGGGGGGGGTGGGGGGAAGAAATTCCATTTGCAAAGGCTAGACTTCCAAGCTGTTCTCACTTGGGCATAGTGACGGTATCCATAGGGGAAGATTCCCTTTCTCCTCCTCCTCTATTTCAAAATGGCCCTTCTTTGATTACCTTCATAAACTTGTTTTGCCAAATTGGAAATATATAGGAACATTGCTGTGGCCACTGGTGGAAAATGGTAGGCAAATGGACCTTCTTCAGTTACTCTGAAACTAGGATATGGAAAATAATGCAGAAAAGAGGATCCTTTCTGTTTCCAGAAGACAATGTAAAGTATCTGCACTACCAGTGAAGTCTAGAATTTAGAGTAGCTCATAGAAATAATCTGCATTAGGCAACCAGCACTGGCATTATGCAAGCTTCAGTATGTCATCAATGCTCTTCTTTTAAAACTTAATCATGAGCTCAAATCACTAAACAGGATTGATGCCTACTGACCTGTAGATTAAAAAAACCTGCTTGCAATGAAGCATTCGGCTGCCTTAGGAGATTGCATTTTTAGAGAACCATTTCCTGGCAGTCTCACTTTTGCATACGTTAACAGAAGATCTCAGAATTCTTCTTCTATGAGAGGAACCACCACCTCCACCTCAGAAAGGGGAAAAAAAAAATCATGCAACTAACTTTATCAATGTAGTCATAATTCCAGTGTCTGCCAGGAACTGTCTGTCTCTTAGAAGTTACTGCAATGTTTCTTTTTATTATGCAGTTTAAGAAAAAAGTTCGTCTCCATGCTAAATCAGCACCAACACCCTTTATCTTTTAACATCATTATGATAATCCAGACACAAAGAAAAATACTGGTTTTTTCACTACAGTACTGCATTCTGTTCAACACCTCTACTCCAACTCAGTCAAGCTGTAACTCCTGTCCTGTGCTTACCGTTTGTATATACTTTTGAGGAATCACCTGAGCAATTCAAATCCCCAAATTTCATTCCACAACCTGAATACAGAGAAGAGATAATGATCTTAGCTGACATAGAAGATTAAATCATTTATCAAATTCCCCAATTTATGGATCTTCAGTATGTAACTTTTTTTTTGGGGGGGGGGGGGGGGGGGGGGGGGGGGAGGGGGGCAGCCCTATGCAGGTGGTATAGAAGAAAAGGAATTAAGAGCAAAGCATTGGATCCAAATACCATAGCCTTGGAACATTACTCATTCTGATCCACACAAGTCTGCATTTCTTGGCTTTTGGGGGTGCTCCCTGAAGGAGAGGAGGTAACAGAGAAGTGACCAATTGCCACTTCTTACATAACTTTCATTCCAAAAAAATGCTTAAACTAACGACATCTTTGAGCCTGTTTCTTCCAATACAAATATATTAATAGACTGCATTTTTGAATACTTCATAAAACAAGAACAATAAATCCATTTTGTTTGAAGAACAGTGTCTTGATGAGAGAGCAATCTCAGGCAGTTTTACAGTTTTAATAAAATGCCCTCATTGCTATTACTCAACAACACACTGTCAATGAGAATGGTAATTACCTTATTTTCCTTACCTTACTTAAGGAGAAGGGGTGGGGGAAACTCACAACACTGCAATCACACGATTGAAGACGGTGGTACAATCTCGGTATAACTTCAAAATACAAATGGGGGAGTGTAGGTGAAAGGGAGAACAAAGGCCCCATCTGAAACAAACACCCACAACCTCTTCAAGTTACCTGAGTTTCATAAACACACTCATACAGTTCTACCTCGTTAGGGACTTTTAAATCAACACTGAACAGTTTACTTGAAATCAACAGGCTATTCTAGCTACTACTGCTGTCCTCAGTGATGATGGAATCAGATGAATTGCATCTTCCCTTCAAGCCCATGTAATTTGTTTTTCATTCTCCTATTTGTCAACATCCAAAAAGATTAAGAGTAGACTTCAGCCCTACTCCCTGGCTATACTATTACTCTGCCAGCAGATTACAGGATTTTTTCACACAATGCTCTCAAACCCAGTCAGCATGGACTCTGAAGCTTTCACAAGAAGGTTGCCCATTTCTCTCCTCCCTTGTACTGCAAAGACGATGCTAGCTATGTTTCACATGCAGAGAGAAAGAACTAGGCCCCTCAAACACCACCAGGTTTTCTCTGCCTTCTGTTAGGAGGACTCACCCTTCTCAGGATCTTATTTCCCAGTAGTCAAGAAGCCAGCTCGTACAGCTGTGTTCCCACTGAGGAGACATGCTTGCAGTGTACCAGCACATTTGGTGCCTTATAAGTTTACTCTGACACCTGTGAGCTTGCCTAAAATAAAGGATCTGTTTGCTGAGTGTTCAAATGCAGTATTCCTTGTAGCTTTTGCAAATACGTTAACTGCTTCAAGGTATTTGACACCCAATAAGCCCGAGGTACAAACAACTGAGGAAGGCATACACGGAAACTCAAATTGCTACTCATCTTATAATTGCCACAAGTTCCTGCTCTTCTACTCTAAAAGCAAGTAGCCTTGTTAAATAAACTATGTAAATCAGACTCAAGATCAAACCCAAATGTTTACTGTCCTTTAGTTGTCTTTGCTGCTACACAATAGAATTATTTACTGCTCTGATGCCTTTTCACAACTGCAATAAGAACAATTCAGATCTAGTATTTCCTCATACGCAGCTCTAGAGCTGTCTTCACCAGAAACACAATTCTCTCCTCTGTTCATTTCTGAAAGGAAAGAAAAATGGCTTAACTCAGGGGTTTTGAGCCCTGTTACAATACAGTGGGAAGGGCAGAGAGCTGTGAGAACGTACACTCTAGTCAAAAGGAAAGTATTTTTAAACAAATTTTCATCAACTAGAAACTTGTCCTAGAATTGTTAAAAACTTATTCAGATTACTGTTACTAATCTTTTGTGATCAGTACTCTTCACTGCAATGTGCATGACATTCTACACCTTGTTAAACATTAAGGTTTTGTACATTTTTGCTGGTAGCTTAGCATTTTTTTTCTTTCTTTAAAGTCTTCTCCTTTTAATATTAAACTTTCACACGAATCATGCTTTAACCTGAGTAGGCATCCTGCTGCATCTACAGTCCTTTTAACCACTCGTACTCAAGTGAAATTTGGTGAAGGGATGGAACAGGAGATAAAAGAAAAGCAATCCAAGTACACGACACCAGGATAAGGAGAAGGAAAATTGAGAAGGAGGAAAGAAGAGAAGGAAAGGAAGGGAAGTCCTATTAATTTTCATACGAAGACAAGCGTGCAACAGGGACAGGACAGACTTACAAGAAAGGAGGAATTTCTTCCTCCGAGAGGAAGAAAACCCTTAAATGTCATGCATGCAGCAGAGAGCCAGGATCCTGTTCTATACATAAGTATCTTTAAAGTTAATGTTGTTCTGTGCTCATTATGTTCAACAACTGGAGAAATCCCTGAGAGAGATCTTCAGGACAGGTAAAGCCTCACAGATAACTCTTTGTATTTAGCAGCTCATCCAGTAGCCCTCCCATCATGCAAGGGGGATTCAGCCACGCATTTTATCATAGATGTTATCACTAATATACATTAAACACAGTATAAACAAAAAGACAAAAGCAAAGAAATCCAACCAAACAAAATATTATCCATACTCTACAAAGATAATAAGACAGACCCATTCAATTTTGCACACATTTGCTTTGCAAATAACATTTTCATCCCTACTCTGGTAAGGATCAGTTATTATGTTACCATCACAGCACTAACTTTCTGAGATTTGACTAGGGCAAGTTTTAGTCTTCAAAACAGACTACCTGGCTTACAGAATTCTTCCATCTTCATTAACACCTCAGGTCAAAGCAGGACCCACATTCCTCGCTGCAGTTTCACAACTGATTCCCAAGCCATAGCAAAAAAAAAAAAAAACAAAACAGAAACTCAAAGGTCTGAATTCAAGCCTTGGCAGATACGAAAAATACTAAAATCTTTTTTTAAATAGAGTGTTTATGTGCATTGCAGATGTACAGTATGTATTCGAGGAGTGATGCTGAGCCAAAATATAAACTAACAGACTATATCCAGCATAACACGTACAGTGAGGCCACCGATGAACCACAACACATACAGATAGGCAAAGAAGTTTCAAAAAAGAGAACCACTAAACATCATCCTTAAAAGGGTCTAATGACACAGTGGGTACATGCATATATCTACATATGCTTTCTTCTGGTCATTCTCTGCTACAGTAGCTGAACCTAGCTTTCCACAAGTTCAGAAGTTTTTGTCAATATTCCAATAGCACCAAATGCTTTTAGAAAAGTGGGATACTATCAGGGTTGCAGTACTTAAAAATCTTTATTATTCCTATGTTAGAAAGTTTTCAAAGAAGAAAAACAGGAGTCGACTAAATTTTCAAAGTTAATGTCCCAAAATGCTCTGGGGGAAAAAAAAAGCTTAGGATTTTTTTTTCTTCAAAAAACCAGAAACCCCACATGTTACTCCATTTGCCTGAAGAAAGAAACAAGTGTTTCATTCGCAAAGCATACATGTCTTAAGGGCTACAGCATCTATTACTATTTGAGAACCTTCTGTCTCTCCCAAGAAAATTTCATACAGGAAGTATTGCAAGAACAGACAGGCAACTCTGGAAAAATCAGCATCTATAATGCAAGAGCTATGAGTGTAGGCACACAGCATGATACAAATATTGTTCTCACAACTTCTTAAAAGGCTTTCATTTCTTTTTTACAAGGATACCAATTTGTCAAAAGATACATCATTATAAGAGCTGCTTCTAAATCCACGAGAGAGAAATTTTGAGATTGAGAAGGACAGAGTTAAGTGCATTCTGTGCTTTTAGCTACTATGCCTAGTGATGTTTCATTCTTTCTTCAAAGAGCCATCTTTTGTATGGCCATCTGCACAGCAAGTGAAGAAAGCGAGAGATGTTTTTCAAATAAGGATGATATCAGAGAAGTGTGGGTATAGCCCTAATAGCCAGATGCATACTTTGAATTCTTTGCAACTCATTATTTTTAGTTGCTCACTCAGCTTGACAATTCTAGCATCATTTATATACTTGAGAGAGACTATTTACTTACTGTAGGAAAGAACAATTTCAGAGGAACCCCAAAGAGAACTGAAAGATTTCCATCTGGAATCAAGCAAGGATCTACTGTTAATAAACCTTCCAAAAATCTTCCAAGAAATGCTTTTTGCCTCAGCTGTCCGTTTGGTCCAAACACCAAAAAAAAAAAAAAAAGTATTTATTCTGTCAACACAGCAGATCAATAAATCTTCTACCAGGATTTATATTATCAATCCAAAACATAATAGTGCTCAGACCACTTCCATTCTAAGGTCTTCTGTGTACTGGTAATAAGATGAAGCTCTGCAAACAGACGATTGGTTTTATTCAGCTTCAAACTCTATACAAGCGCAGATTTTTACAGATGCCTGAAGTTAAGACAATTCCTATTCAATTTAAGTTCCACTTTTCAAACTAATATAAAACAAAAAAAAATGGTCATTATGGATATGCAAAGATACAAGTTCATCTCTTAAACAGCAGAGGTCTCAGATATAGATGTCTAATTAATTTACAAATTATGTATACTAAAGTTAACTCTTTACAAGTAATTTTAAAGAAGCGCAATAGAAAATTCAGAAGTATGATAGAGATATTAACAGTATTTAAAGTGCTCAGACTTTTTAGAACAAGGAAAAATGCCAACCAGAAGAGGAAGCAGCCCTTCAATGTCCTGTATCTTGTTATACAGATAGTCCTACACTGAAATCAATTGCTCCTTTCAGTGAAAGATTAAAAGATAACAGATCTATTTCTCTTGCCTTTGAATGTACATTGCTCCAATTTTAAGCTTTATTACACAGACTACTCTGCACAGTATTAAAATATATATATTAGACTTGCCAGCACCCTACTCTGAGGCAAACAACCACCCACCACCTCAAATTTGTCTTTTTCTTATTTTTAGTGACCAGTCAGCACTGGCACAGCCTTGGCTTCTTTTGCTCCACTACAGCATAAGGAACAATCATTTAGTAACCGATCTAATATAATTCCAGGGCCCTCCCTTCATTCAACCCCTTATTCTATCCACACTTTTTCCAGCTTTTAGTTTTAGGATTTTCTGGAACAAATTATCCAGCTCTGCTAATTTAAAAGTGTTTATTCCTAACAGCTATTATTTACTCTGTGTGTGTGAAATATTTCACATCCTCCTGTCACTGAGTGTAATAACTTATCTGGAAAGACACAGAACATACCACAGTGGCATTTACAGAACACTTACCTTTTATCCCTTATCATTAGTAACTTCATTGTTTCATCTAAAGTATGCAACTCTTACAAGAATGATAGAAGAAACTTTGTGAAAGGGAAGGAAAATGGCAAGTAGAGAGAAATGGAAGCTAGAAAGCAAATGTCACATCTTACTCTCCCCAAAAGATACCCTGTTTTCAAGATAGGCTGGAAAAGTCTCATTATTTAGGTAAGGAAACAAAAAAATGAGGAAAGGGGAGAAAGGGAAGAACTAACCTGTCAATGGAGGACATCAATCTCTAGTCAAAATTTTTTGTCCAAAGTTGCAGAAGTTAATGTTTAAGGTGAGGCACAACAGGGAAACACAACCTACTAAATCCCTTAAGAAGTCCCAGGGGACTGCTAAATGAGGTTTGAAAGAGAGCAGCCTGATGATTAAAGACACATACAAAGGACGACAAGATGAGAAATGCTGAAAGGATAGACAAAATTATAAAGGCAGAAAATATAAAGAGTGAGATTAGACAGAGTAACACACAGCTGAGACCAGGTCATGGGAATAATCCTTGTCTGAGGAGGACAGCTGAACCAGTGCTACTGGTTGATTAATCAGATAAACACCTCCAACAGCTTCCACACCTCAGTGTTGAGGCTACTCATTGCACCTCTCCGTGTTTCAGTGGTACTGAAGTCTCACTTCCTCTTGTCTCACACATGTTTATAGGGGAACTGCTGCACTTTCCAGAAGTCCTATAATATCTCTTTTCCATTTTCAGAAGAGTTTATTCAGAATAACTTATACAATACATTATATCACAGTTTGGATTCCACTTTTCTGACCCCTGCTACCCTCCCACCCCCCACCCCCACCCCGGGTAGCTCACTGAATGAAATAAAAAGGATTTCTCTCTTACTGCCAGCAAAAGTATGTATTTCCACTCTTTCAGAAGAACAAGGTTCCCTTTCAAAGCCATAATAGACATAAATTGTCATGTCTCTCTCATACCACCCTTTTGGAAGGTGGGGAGGGGGATGTTGAAATAGTAAGGCGGAAATGAATATGAGCACTCACGTCAAAGCTGGTCACTTCTTGAAGCTCAGACAAGCCTATGCTGTAAGAACATGAAATAAATCCACACAGTGGAGGGAACATACAGAAAACTAACCCTGGATTTACTGCTTTGTCACCAGCAGGAAGTGAGCAAATGCATTCGTGTAACTCCGGCTACCACACCAGGTCCCTACAAAACACCCAGACACTACACCTTCACATGGGTGGCTTTTATTGCTCCACCTGTGAAATTTCATTTCCTTCTGGTGCAGAGACCGGGTACATGCACAAACTATGTCAGACTACAGTGCAAGACACAACAGATGCACAAAGAAAGAGGCAGAAAATGTAACAGTCCATATACCTCATTGCCTATTTTACTCTAGAAACCTAAGTAACTGGTTTGTTGTAAACTGGAAAGGGGAAGAAGTTTGTGCTACCAACTAGGCAAGATTCTCCATGGCATAAATCCACAAATTCAAATACCAAGGGACTTCAAATGCACACTGAGTTGATTTCAAGTCTTTTCTTGAATTGCTTAAAAGATAAAAATAAAGTCTGATACACCAGCAAGCTATAAAAATGGAAATAGAAAGATGCATTATTATCACAGTTTTACCACTGAAGTATAACATGACCTTAAACAACTCACTTAAGGTCATTTACTTCAGCAGCAAATGAGGGTTCACCACACCCAGTTCACGGATGTACGGGAGAGCTCAGCATCTGGTAAACGCTTGTGGGACCTCGGGTGCTAGGTGCTGCTGAACACCAGGTCAGTGCTAGAGGGTGGCGCACCCACATTCTTCAGCCCGATCACTTCTCTGAAAGGGGGCTTTAAGGAAGCCTCGCTTAGCACTCAAAGTAGTACCTGGGTTACCAGCAAAGACAACCCATTCCTGCACTTTTCCCAGTAACTAAATGGAGCACAAAGAACAAATCCCAAACCATACACAGGTAGCTTTTGAATGAATAACAAGACTACTTTCACACACAAAAAACAGTCAATATTTAAAGTTGCTCTAAGGTTTCAGATAAATAATTTGAAGACATCAGCTATTACTGACACAAGCACCTAACCACAAGCTATTTCAGCATCTTGACTATACACTGCCTCACAAGCTTCCGTGGCAGACAAACATGAAATACACAAGTGTCCGATACCACTGGAGAATTCCCAGTTTTATTTACCGAAACATCCAGAAAACCGAGTCAGCTCCCTAATAAACTAGTGGTGGGGAAGAGGAAGGAGAGTTGCAAACATGTTCTTATCACCCCCCTCATAGCAATGCAGAAGCACTGCTATTGCACTCTAAGGACAACAGGATTAAGCCTTACCTCAGCCCAGACCTGCACACTCTCATGCATAAGTAGTCACTTCTAGAAGAAGAATGAATTAGAAGATTTATACACAAGTAACTAGAAGTAGGACTGGACCCACAGACATCTGGAACCATGAAAAAGGAGTTTACAAGGTCCATCATAAGCAGTTATTCTCCCACTCCAAAACATTACTGTCTCTTTCACAAGAATAACCACCACCAAAAAAAAAAAAAGCAGTTTTATTTTACATGACATGACTAAGTCCAATATGTACGTGTGTGTACACATATTATACATAAAATATATATACACATACATACACTTTTTTCTTTTATGGAAAAAAGTAAATAGAATCAAGATATTTCTTAGCTGACAAAGGTTATCTTTGAAGTTTTCTTTTTAGGAGGTTAAGATGCATGAGTTTTAAAGAAAAAAAATTTAAAAGCTACCAGAGTCTAAAATATTTTAACTGCATACTATTTGTCCCCTAAATTGAAACATTGTCTAGCAACTGAACAGAACCTGAAACTAGTCTTCTTTTATGTAATTCTTCTGAGGGTCTGAAGGTGCCCTATATAGCTCACATTTACTAGATCCCTTAATCAAGGTATAGGCCTTTTGGTTTCTTACTCCTTTAAGGGCTGACATATTAATCTTCTGTTGGGTAAGGGCTTTGAGTTAAAACATATCGGACACCCAGGTTTTACGTTTATTTTAACATGTTAAATGTCATATTTGAGGTCCCATCAAGGCATTAAAAATAAGTTACAGGTCCCAACCTCACCCTGAGAAATTTCACAAATCAATGAATTCTCTTACCTTCACAAAGCTTTCTCAAGAGACACCCCCATGCAACCGATCCCCTGGGCTGGGGACAAGAACCATCCACAACTCAGTACTACCTTGGTAAGTTGGGGCACCCAGGGACGGTGGTGTGCTAAGATGCATAAATGGGATGTAACCCAACAGACATAGCTAGCATCACCTAACGTGGTACAGTCACAAAATTGTATTGCCTTATTACCAACTCACATAAAAGCTATTTCTGTTCATGCTTTTTAATGCTGCTTACTGAAGTAATGCCATTACTATTTTGTGAAACACTACAACGCTCCAATTCATGCCCCCAGGGCTTCAAACTCCTTCCACTGACTAGACAGGAAACGTGGACACCTCAGGTCAGGGGATAATCAGGTGCCTGAAGTACACAGCGTCAATTCACAAGAGTCAATGCAAGGCCTGACATAAAAGACTCTAGTTTTAAGCCCAGACTGAACCACAAATGCAATTTGTGTCTAACTGCAGGTTAACTAACAGCTTTGTAAGACACAGCCGATCACCATAAGAAAAATCCTTAATCTTAGATTTGGGTATTTCAAGAATAGATTATATACTGTAACTATAGTCTTAGCATCTGAGAAATGTATGTCACCTAGTCCCATAGTTACTTATTAAAGGAATGTCCGAAACCTACCTAAATACATAGGAGATAGAAAAGTAAAGCAACTCCACGGGACAAAGCATGCCTAGCTGCTCTGTTCAAGTCCCAATGAAGTCAACTACAGCCTTTTCTTTAACTTCCATAGGAGTTAAATTAAGTCAGAATCTTCAAAAAAACCACACTTCAATCATGAACTTCTGTACGCATATTTCAGGCCCTGGTAAATTGAAAGTGATCTGAATACCCTACCTTAAAGCAACCGCAGTCTGCTACCACAACATAGCCAAACTAGTTTGTTACCCAGAAAAAGTATTAAAAACATGTAAATATTCAGTCTTGGTTGCATTTTTCAAATACAGATCATGCTACATTACCAGTGATGTGGGAAGTATCCAGCACTTCATATGCTGTTGAATCATTCTTTGCTCTGACAGTCACTTCTGAACAGCTGCAAATGCGCACAGGCTACAGTAAAACTGATGTTTTCAAAATTTAAATGAACAATTGACACATGATTTCAATTCTCAAGTTGGAGTTTTACTAAAACCAGTCAAGAATAATCCTTCCCCAAACAACATACTGAAAGTGTGTTTATACTGAAACTGAACTTCTGTACTGATCAAGACAAAAATAAACAGTTTGGGCACAATTTAAGATGGCTCAGAAAAGGTCCCCATTTAAGATGGCTCAGAAAAATATAAATTAGGAAAATTTCAGGTCTAGTAACCAAGAACTCCGTTCCATCTGTGAATGCCTCTCTGACCTCACCGTCTGCTTACAAACTAAAGGGAAAAGAACAAAACAAAACCTCCTATGTTTGATATTCGCTCTTAACTAGCGAGCATCTAAATTTACAAGCAGAAATCTCCTTTCTACATCTCCCAAAACACACAAAAAAGCTAATCTTAACACAGCTTTTCTCCTAAAGAGGAAGGTGTGATAGAACTGAAAAAAGGGACCTCCAGAGGTCCCATCCAACCTCAGCTGTTCTGTGATTCTGTGATCTTCTGGATTTTTGTATTTTAAAGTCAGATTGCTTTGTTCAGGCACTTCGGTGTAGATACAGATTTTAAAATGACAAAACCAAGTTGTGAATTCTGGTGCTGGTTTTGGCTGGGATAGAGTTACTTTTCTTCATAGTAGCTACTATGGGGCTATGTTTTGGATTTGTGCTGAAAACAGTGTTGATAACACAGGGATGTTTTTGTTATTGCTGAGCAGTGCTTACGCAGAGTCAAGGCCTTTTCTGCTTCTCACACTGCCCCACCAGCGAGTAGGCTGGGGGTGCACAAGAAGTTGGGAGGGGACACAGCTGGGACAGCTGACCCCAACTGACCAAAGGGATATTCCATTCCATATGACATCATGCTTAGCATATAAAGCTGGGGGAAGAAGAAGGAAGGGGGGGGCATTCAGAGTGATGGCGTTTGTCTTCCCAAGTAACCGTTATGTGTGATGGAGCCCTGCTTTCCTGGAGATGGCTGAACACCTGCCTGCTGATGGGAAGTAGTGAATGAATTCCTTGTTTTGCTTTGCTTGCGTGCATGGCTTTTGCTTTCCCTATTAAACTGTCTTTATCTCAACCCATGAGTTTTCTCACTTTTACTCTTCTGATTCTCTCCCCCACTCCACCGGGGGGGGGAGTGAGTGAGTGGCTGTGTGGTGCTTAGTTGCCGGCTGGGGTTAAACCACGACACAACACCTACCTTTAAATCTGTCCTTAAGAGACTAAGGGCAGCTGAATACAAGTTCTTTTGTTGGTCTTTCCCAGTGGAAAGACACCAGACACTTTTGTCTCTCTGAATCTCGTAACTTGCATTTAGTGAAGAAAAGTGGCAAAGGCCATAGGTACAGAGCCCATCTGCAGTGGCTGCCTATCAGCAAGGAACTGATGGCCACCAGGAAGTCAGTAAGAAGGCTCTTTGCATTGCCAGGCACAAGTGGAGCACATCTCCTCGGAGCATCCCTCCCTTCTCCAGTGCATGCTGCCTGAAAGACTAAGGCCGCAATACGGAGTCCTACAGAATAACAAAGTGTATGTTGCATGCTGAGGGTAGACTTGATTGCTAACCTAGAGTGAACAAACTCCCACTCCACGAAACTAATAGAAATGTTTATATTAAAGTCACAAAGGTGCTAACAGACTAGTTACTAACCTCTGGGCATCTCAGAACATTTGGACACTTTTTATTACAGTGTCAGGAACCTGCCATACAAGCTCAAGAAAATAAATGAACTAACAGGAACTCACTCTAACAGAGTAATACTAATCTGTCAATAATTGATCATATTCTTTCTTTCTGTATACAACTAATGATGATGACCTAAGCATTGTGTCTCTTTAAATGAGGAGAGAAAGTTGATATGCCCATATAATGACCCACAAAGGCAAACAATTCATGAGGAAGCTTGTGAACATCCTAGAAAAACTACTGATTACCAAGAGGGAGTTTCCAAGTGTGGATTGCATATGGCCAAGTGTTTGCTCTTCCCCTCCTCCAAAATACACTAGCAAGTGGAAAGGTAGAATTGAAACACTTTCCAATTTTGCACTTCAACAATCCTGAAAAAAATTTTAAGCAAACTTAGGGAATTACTGTTTTGGTTCTGTGAGCAAGTAATTGCAAGATACAAAAGAGCATTTTCTAAAACAGCCTGCATGCATAGCACAGAATTGCCTGTGAAAAGGAGACCCAAAACCAAAATGTATAAATAACAAACTTGTTGGCCAGCACAGTTACCAAAAAGAAATGATAAGTATTTATAAGATCTTTTTCACAGATGAATTGCAGGCAAGCACCAAATTTTATAAAAGTTACACTTCCGATTTTACCTTACAGAGATGCTTCAGGCAAAAGCAATTGTTTCCACAGCAGCACAATTTTATTCATGATTTAACCAGGTTTATTTTGGTTCAGTTTAACTGCAGTAGGAGTAGGTTAACTTATACTGAAATCTAACTCAAAACATGTTTATTATTTATTACTGATACAAATTTAATTGAACTGGTTTATGCAGAGACAAGACAAACTGAACCTACCCAGAAACCTGTTTTGCAAAATCTTTCCATCTGAAGTGTTTCATACAGATAGATATAATTTGTGGGTTTCCCCTATTATTAACAGATCTGGCTGTAATTACACCACATGAGTTTTATGCTACTAGGAAACTTCACAGATATAAACGTCACATGCAATCTCTAAGAAAAGATAATGAAGGGAAAGCATCTGAAGTTTACCACACAAGATAGTCAAGGCTGGGGGGGGGGGGGGGGGGGGGGGGGGGGGGGGGGGGGGGGAAACAAACCAAAAAAACCCACAACTCTTGGAGCTGGCACTGCTCTCATGTCTAGAGCAAGACTACAACAAAGTTTAAAGGGCAACTTCCAGCTTTCAGTGCTGGAATTTAATCCATATCAGCTCATGACAGTAAAACTTTTAATAACTCATCTTCATAACCATTGGTAAGAATTCTGCACCACTGAGCAATCTTAAACAGTCATAATGCTCCTGTTTTATTAAGGAAATCAAAATGTTACAGATCAGAAATGTCTAGATTTTTTCCCTTGAGGCTACTGTCGTTACATTATCAGTAACTGTAATCTACACATAAAAGTCAGAAGCTCACAACATTAAACACACACATATATAAACCTAGGTCTTCCAAGCATCAGAAATCCAATATAAGTGCTATCTTGTAAAGAACACAGCCCACCCTTCCAGGAACATTACGGTCCAAACTGCTCCCAGACCTGCAGCACTCCAGCACAGCCAGGAATCCTTTCCCAACACTACCTGCCAAAGAAAAACTATGAAAGGGAAAGTAAGAACACATAATATTATTGAGCTAACCTACAGTCATGCAATCCCATTTGCAAAAGAATTAGTATCTTTTATACTTATGACAAAGAAACCCCACAGCATCGTCTGTGTCAAAGACGTCAGGTGCAGAGGATGCCTGCCTAAGCTTAAGATGCAAAAAAACTGCACCTTAATGTTCAACTATGAGCTCTAGAGCGTCACAATGAACAACACATGCCAAAAGTCAACGGGGCCTCCAGCAAATGCATATTGGAGAAAGAAAATGGACTACCAGAAAAGAATTTTTTCAGGATGAAGGGAGGGTACTGGGAGTTTTGAAAGAGTTTGAATACAATGATTTTGTAAAATGGTCTGGTCTCTGTTTTCCCCTCAATTACCCAGTGAGTACATTTCATGAGTTTATTTCTGCTATATATAGCCTCAGAAATGCATTTACTTCCTGAGAAACCATCATTCATTTCTGTGATAGGAGCTTACTCAGAGGAGGGGAGAAGAAAAAAAAAAAAGCAAGCAGTAAGAGGCAATATCCTTCCCGCCCCCCCCCCCCCCAAACCAGAGTTCCTCCCTTCACATCACAGTTTAAATGTTCAATGACATCATTTGGGCAGGAAAACCAATAGTCCCTTCTCTCGTTAACATATTTCTTGTTTTGAATTGTTGTTACTATTTTGCTCTCCTTTTCTCCAAGTTTAAGAAATTTCTCTAGGATACAAAAAACCCATCCTGGTTTAGTTGTTCCCTATTAAAAGATTTGTATAACCAAGGAATGCTACATGAGAAGCAACCAAAAACAATCAGGTGATGTTTATTAGCACTGATAAGATACTAGATTTACCCTAGTTTGTGTGTCCTGACTCAGAACAAGAAGAAATAGTCAAACCAAAAGCCTAAATTTAAACATGCTTCTACACAGTTAACACAGCAATGCCTGCTGCAGTCATATGCAAAAGTATATTAATGAATTCACTCCCATATCTGGCTACAATACAAATTAATGCCAAGGCTTTTTAGTTAATCCATTTTTCAAATCCCCAACATCACTAGAGACTGTCAATCAAGGACTAAGCAAATTAAGTGTTCTCTTGAAGGACTTGATTCGTCTCTGTACACATATCAGCTATAGCATTCCTGTTCGGTTAAAAACAGGAGGAATCAATTTGTCTTACCATCACATTATCCAAACACAGGCTTCCAAAACTGTGATTAAAACACTTTTGTAAAACCTTGGCAATGTTAACTTACTAGCTGTACACTGGAAAGGAACATTAAGTTACAAAGGAAGAAAAGAGAAAGAAAGAACAAATGCACTATTATATAGACAGCATACTTCCCCCCAAACAGACCAACAGCTACTATTTTCCAGAGTCAGCATTTCACAGAATTTTATTCATAATAAAACAGAAGTCATCTTATCCCCCATAGTCTTAAAAACTGTAATTTGTTTTAAAAAAGGTATTTTTAAGTTCTCTAAAATGTACACTTTGATCTACTAACAACAGTACAAACGCAAGAAGTATCTATTGATGAATTAATCCTATTTAAGAAGTGAACTTCCAGTATAAGTAGCCTGAAGTGGTGTAATGAAAAAATATTCAACTAGGAGGGGGAAAAAAACCTCCTTCATACTGAAGATTTTATAAATAGCTTATTTTTATATTATCCTCATTGTCCAAAAATCCCATATGCACACAAGAGTGAGGTGATCCAAATACACACCCAGAAGAAAAAACAAAATATTTCTCTTTGGGCCTTCTATAGCACACGTTATTGTGTTATCGTCACACTTCCCTGTCTCTAGATGTTCAGATCCAGACCATGTCTAAAGGGACACTCAGAAACTTGAAGATAAATGAAATGGAGATGAGAAATCAACGTGTGTGACTTAACAGCAACCTCAGTCCCCACAGCAAACACTCTTACTCAGGGGTAAAACACCCCTTACTTTCCATAGCACAATTCTGCACAGACCTTTTTCCACCTGGAAATTCCTTCACCTGGGGAAGCTATCACAAAATGGTGACTGGACTAACTTCCAAAACGGTGCTTTCACTCCACTCTAAAAATGTCACGGTATTTTTTATTTTCATTGATTTACCTTAGTGCATCTTTAAAGGTGCCACCCAACTTCTAAGGCACATTCTTAAAGAAAATCAGGAGTATGCACAAGGGAAATTAGTGTGGCATGACTACACCATAACTGCATTCCCCCAGGCAGAAAGGCCCTGAACCATTTCACTGAAAGAGACCTTTTCCAAATAATTTATCAAGCAGACTACCATCAATCCCACGGGGATCATTCTTCCTAGGGGCAAGAAATTGTAAAATTGTATTTCACAGAAGGTGTGGGGGGGGAAAAATCCCCACTCACCGTCATGATTATTCACACTCATAAACTACCACAAGTATTTTTTTTGTGTTCATTACTTAAAAAACCCACCACGTTTGGGATTTTTAAGGCCTCATTAAAATAGCTAACTACACTTACAGAAAAATTCAGGAGTTAAAGGGTGCTTGGAAACTACAGATGTGGAAAAGAAACCTATGACTTGCTAACTCAATGCATCACCAGCAAGGTGCAACTTCCCTGCCCTCTGCTTATTCCTCTGTGATAAAAGAAACGGCAGGTCAGAGACCTCCTCTACAGTTAGATGCTGCAGCTGTGATTAGATGTCATAATCAAAAGAGAATCAAGATACCATATTGCCATCTTCCAGTATTTCAAGATGGAAAAGGATAAGGTCCTGTCCACCTCAGTAATGTGAAGGACAAAGAGATGCCAGATGATCCCCATCACATGAGCAACAACTCTTAAAACTCGAGAGAGGTGTCACGGGTCTGTGGAGCCTGTTCAAGCAATGAAAAGCAGTAACACTAGTTATGACTCATAAAAGGAAAGAGGCCAAGCTTAACACATCCTAAAAGACAGCTTACGTTTAGAGAAAGAAAGAGGGATTTGCAAAGTGACGTAATTCCTAAAACGTAAACTCCTCTGTTTGACAGAAGGCAAAATAAGATGAAAAAAGAATAACACATTTCTCTAAATAATGGTAAATATTTCCTTGAACTTCAGACTTCAGCAGCATCAGTGCAATACCAGAGGACAAAGACGACAGACGTTGTAAGTTTTACTTTTCCGTTAGGAAAGCTAGTTCAAACAGAAGGCAGGGAAGGCAGTGCTGGCCGTTTCACTGGACTGTCAAGGTTACTCCTAAAACATTGTGTTGGAAGGAGACCACTAGATCCGCTTAACGTTTGCTGGCCGGTTTTGTGCTGCTCTTCACCACCCAGAGAATCTCCTCAGGAGAAACGACGGCGGAACGACCGCTGCCGGGCCGCACCAGCGGCAGGCTTTTGGGCCGGTGTCAGAGCAGAGCCTCCCGCAGCAGGGGCTGACTGCAGGGCCGGGACCCACCTCGCCGCCCCGCTCCGACAGCCTCCGACGGCGAGGGGAGGAGGGCTGCGCTGCCAGACGCACCGCTCGCCTCACCCCAGCCGCCCAGCGCTCGGCGGCCGCGGAGCTCCGCGGGCTCCGGCAGCGGCCGCTCCCGCCCCGCCGCGCGGCCCGGGAACAGCCGCCTCCCCTCGAGGGCGCAGACCCGGCTGCCTCCGCCCGGCACCCCCGGGGCGCTCCCGGCGCCGGGGTCGAGGCGGGGGACGCCACTGTGGAGTTAATCGTTAACTCGCTGCCCCGCTTCCTCAGAGAGCTCCTCCCGCGGGCGCCGTGGCAGCCGGCAGCCCCAACGGGGCGGGCGCGGCGCCACCACCGAGGGAGCCGGTGGGCGCAGCCACCACCGAGGGAGCCGGTGGGCGCAGCCACCACCGAGGGAGCCGGTGGGCGCAGCCCCCCCCTCCCGCCCGCCCCACGGCGACCGCCACCCGCAGCACGGGGGCTGCCGCCTCCACACCTACCTTCCCGCCGGCTCGGCTCGGCTCCTCTCCTCGCCGCAGCGGCGCGGGCGGTGCGCGGAGACCCGCGCGGAGTGCCGTGGCGTGCCGTGCCCCGCGGCGGCGGCCGCCGCGCTGCCAGCGCCGAGGCGTGAGGGCGGCCCCACGTGCGGCGGCTGCGCCAATCGGGGCCGCCCTCGGGCCGCCCCCGCCCCCGCCACCGTCCCGGGCCGCCCGCGGACGGGCGGCGGGGCGGGCGGCCGGGGAGAAGCGGCGGCAGGGAGGGCAGGAAGCAGGTTTGGGAGGCAGGAGGAAGTAAGCGTGTTGGGACGGGAGTTTGGGATCGCTGGACGGGAGGGAACAAAGAAACCCCAAATGCTGCTGATCGCGGGCTGGGCGCCGCTTCCGCGCCCGCGGGGCCGCCGCGTAGCCGGACTGGCGGCGGCGGCAGCGCCGCACCGCGGGAGCGCACCGCGGGAGCGAACCGTCTGCGCGGACGGCGGCAGCGGCCGGGGGAGGCTCCGCGGGGGCTGGATTCCGCCGCGGCCGGAGCCCCGCGGCGCGGGAGCGGGCGCTGGGCGGGCGGAGGCGCCTGGCGCCGGCGTTAGAAAAGTTTAGACTGGCAAACCTCCAAAATTAATTTATAAAGCATCCTTTTAGCTCTCTCATGAGCTTTGCAGCGCTAAATGTGCTGAGGGAAACAGAAACCCGTTCACACCTTGTCACAGAAAGCCCGCAGTGGCGGGCTCGGCTCTGGCTTTTCTAAATGGCGCGAAGCTAAAGCAGCGCTAAGGGATGGCTGGAGAGCCGTAGGTCGGTCAGGTGTGGGAACGGCTGCTTCAGCCCGTAGTGAGCTTCCTGAAAGGCATTGCGTTCTGCTAAAGCATCAGACTTCAAATAAATAATAACAGACGGCTGTTAATCCACACTCAGAGGGTAAGACTGGAAACAGATTCTGCTACTGTACTTTCTAGTTTGGATTTTAGTGAGATGTCCAGCTTCTGCGCCACATTGCTAGAACTGCTGGGTGTTCACTGTGGCAATACTGGGAATGTAATGCTTGAAAACAATAAGCTGGTTAGTAAGAAAATAAACATTCCCAACATAGCACAATATTTTTGTACTTTATTTTACATTGTTTAATTTATAACGCTGCCTTTTTGTATGATTGTCAACATGAATTGTAGTTAGTGCAATTTCTGTTAGTTAATGAAAATATAAGTTGATTGTTTGCTCGGTGTGTGTGTATTTTGATCCCATCATTTAATCTAATGGTTGCTGATGTTACACAGTGGCAGTTGTTCACTACCACCTCAGTTTTTCAGTCCATTACACTCAGTTGTATTGCTGTGCCTTTAGATCTCTCTTAAAAATGCTCTGAAATCCATTCAGTGACTCATATTAATTTCAATAAATTTTGCATGGGTGTCGTGGAAACAGGCCAATCTACTTCTGTTGTAGGCAACAGGCTCCCACAAATGCCTTACTGCCTCCCCATCTTATATATAAAGAAGTTCAGACCCCAGTGGCCTTCAGTTTGCCCTGTATATTAAAAATAAATTTCCAAAAGATAGATCCCTTTTTTGTGTGAATCTGGTTGCCAATAGAGTTCAATGTCTCCAGCATCCATGGACGTCTGGCCAGATGCACAGCCATGAAAAGAAAACGGGGAAAACGGGCCACAGTTCTGAAGGGCAAAGTTGGAAACAAGGTTACTTTTTTTCTGATGAATCTGAGCGTTAACACCTTCAAAGAGTTCATCACTACTTTTTTTAGAAAGATAAACTTGGGAACGTCCAGATATGTGATCCATTTTTATCTGCTGTCTAAATACCAGGTCTTTTAAAATGTCATTTTCTAACTTCTCTGCAACCCTACAGACTATTAACACTGAAGCTGAGATGGTCATTTAATTGCCTGATTCCAGAAACCAAGACGAAAAAAGCTGGATATGCATTCGGAAACACTAAAAATGACAGTTTTCAGCCCTTCAACCTTTTTTCTTCTTTCAGTTCTGGTGCATTTTGGTGGGGTTTCATTTTTGGGGGTTTAGGGTTTCTCTTTTTTTTTCCCCTGCACGTTCTCTGCAGGCAATATATTTCAGATAAGAGTAGAACTTGAAGGCCAGCTTTTATTTTTGCAGCTACTCAAACCTTTCAAATGTGTCTCATTTTTGCTTCCATCATCTTTTGAACTGATAGTATTTAATTTTGGTAAGTTGATTGTTGCTACTAGAAATGCTAAATTATATTGATGGACTTTGGTTTATATTTAAGCATATAGCCTGTCATTTACTGACTTGTACTGTTCTTGTAAAATGTCTTCTTCAATGTCCTTGGGCTTGTCAGGCTGAGTGGCATGCTTGTACTCAGCCATTGTTCTCCTCCTATGACTAGATAAATTTATTAGTTAGACAGATTTAGCACACCAAAACTGTCCAGCAGACTTCAGCCTTCATGCCAAAAAGGTCTAGGCAAGCAAGTGGGTTTACACATGTAAGTAGCCCTAAACAACACGAAAAAGATCTGTCAGTCAACCATGCAAAACTATTTGAGTGCCTAAGGGTTCTGACAAGTAATATCTGGTGGACTTAAATGAATATATTTGAGAGATTAATACCCACAGCAGTATGCCAGACTCCTTCACAGAGCTTACTGTCTTCAGAGTAGAACAGTACATGTGTTTATGTCTCTCCTACCCCAATTGTTTGTTATCTCAGTACAAACCAACCTCACCTCTAATCTAAACATTCCTTGCAGCAATCTCTGGCCAGGAGGCAGAGTTTAAACCTGGGAAGCGATACTGTCTTAAACCGTTTTAACTAATTCTACCAAAGCACATCTCTGAGAGCCATAGTGTTTACAGGGTTGAGATCCGAGAAACAAACCCTGAGCTTGCCTGCATGTTCTGTAATCCTGTGGGATGAGGGAGGTCCAGATTCGGAAAGGTTCACTTTCCATCAGTTCCACCAGAATAGAGGTGAAATAGAGATATTGGTGGTTATCTGGGCCTACGACTCATCTGAGTATTCAAAAGCAAAAATCAGCCTTTGCTCCAGGAGCGCATAAGACTGTGGAAATGGCTTGTGTGCAAGATACTTAAAATTACATTTCAGATAATAAACTGCTTCCAAGAAATATGACCTCAGAATTTAGGCTACAGAAATGTCCTGCAGGCCTGGAGAGCAGGAAATCTAACTATTATAGCTATGCAGTTGAACCACCTGAGCGCCTAGGAGTGTCACTGATAAACAGCTTGATAAAGGACTACTGAGCAGGATGTCTGCAGTCCATCACAGCACTAACTATGCAGGACACCTGAAGTATTGTATGGGAAATAATGTTCAAACATAATATTTAAAGATATGTAGCATAAACTGAACGCACGAGGCTGCTAATGACAAGTGCTGGTGTTCATGCTTAGTGCATAGCTAAAGTCATTAACCAATTTAAATGCTTTACGGATGCAAGACAGAGATAATAACTCATAAGAAAGTGCATAATGCAATGTATTGATGAACTATATGGAGAGGGGAGCTGTGTCCTGGACTTTTGGATTTCTGAGGCTGCAGTGCTATGGGAGCCAGAACTGTGTTCTGCTGTCACCTGCGTATGGTGCTCCTCTTGCTAATTGTTCTAGCCCTCAGCTCAGCAAACCCCAGGTGGCAAATCCAAGGCTGTGATTAAAAGTGATGGTGTGAGTCAGGGGACTGGGTAGATGGCAGGGGCAGGCTCTAGAGCAGCCGGTGTTCCTGTTGCCTAGTGGGAAGGCAGCCAGCCTCGAAGAGTCAAGAGGTGGGGTCTGTGGAGAGCTGGCAGCAGGAGGGGTAGAACCTTGTGCAACGTAGGTAAAAGTAGAAACTAGTCATCTGTGACAAACAGCATGTACGCTGCAAAACTACAGTGTATCCCCAATGTGTCATCTGAAGGACCGTAACTCTGTTTTTCTTTTTGCTTCAGAATGGAATAAACAGTATTGCTTTTTCTAATGATGAAAGAATGCATCCATATGTAAGAAAGTAAATGGACAGAATTGCGTCTGTATTTTTTTAAAAGGTACAAATAGCTTTTTAACATAAAAGTATACTTCCCATCGCCCTTGCTAAGTCATATTTTCTTTTGGAAGTACTCAGTATTAGCAAGTGTTGCTTAACAAAAAGGAATTTGGTACAATCTGGTCCACAGAATTAATACAATTTACTAATGTTTGCAAGAAAAGCAGTATGCATCTACATGCTGCAAAATTCATGTCTATATTAATAGATACAGACTTCTTGGTGATAATAAGGTCATTTAACAAATTGCTCCCACCCCTTTGTTACCCATGGAGGGAGCATTCAGGAATTCTGCACTTCTTCCAGCAGCAGAAAGTATTGGCAGGTAGCAAAGGAGGCATTCCTTCTCTTTACTCTTTTGGACTCTTCCTTTCCAGCAGAATAAAGAGCCCCCCAAGTACCTTCTTGAAAGTATCTCTTCTATGAGGCTGAAAGAACAACCAAAAGGATTGGGGCTGGGAAGCAAGTCAGACTGAACAAACAACACTTTATAGAAAACAGCCTGGATACGGGATATCCACAGCAGGATCAATAGGACATGTAAAGCAAAGCAAGTATTTCATCGAGGGAGTGTCATCTGACAGAACCATAAAACAAGAGCAGGAAGTTTCAATACTTCAAAATATCAATAAAAGTCCAGTATGTGGAGGATGCTGTTCTACAAGATTGTTTTATCTTTCTTTAAGACACACTAAATGAAGCACCACAAAAAGTTGAATAATATTTCATCATCATTTGTCTGTTCACTCTGTTTCTTCACTGATATCTTGTGATGTTTATTCATTTCCTGTTTACATTAAAAGTAATATCCCTAACTCCAAACTCAGGTCTCCTCTAAGCCTCGTCTCCAATTGAAAATTAAAATGTTTAATTAAGTATGAGCACTGTCCAAAAGAAATAGCCCTTAATTCAAATCTAATTAAGATAACATCTCTCTCTCTATATATATATATGTGTGTGTGTGTGTCTGTGTGTGGAAAATCCAAATCTCAAATTACTGGGATACATTAGAACTGTCCAACTTCCTAAAATGAGGATATTGGAGCTTGTCACAGAACGTGCATGGACCAGTTTGAAAATAGCCATGTAAGAATGAGATGAAGGATTGTCTTCCGTGACCAGTGATATCTCAGAAAGCTTTCAGACACACAGCAAGGCAGTGGGGAGCACAAGTGAGCCTCAGAGGTCTTGGAAATGTTTGTGACATTTTCCTAAATTTTCTGAAAAGGTGCACTTTTCTGAAAAGACATACAGTGGGTTAGGCAGCAGTGGGAGCTTTAAAGGGATTTGATTAGTGCGTGCTTATAGGACTTGGAAGACCCTGGCATTTTATTAGATCTGGTTGGCTTAGTCACTAATTACAGGTTTCTCTTGAACAGCAGATAAAATCTATGCATAATGTTTATGATTACCAGAGGAGTGATGTCACATGCTGCCAGGCCTAACAAAGTGTATGACTTGACCACAGAAATTCTAGTGTGATTCATAATATGGTATGGGGAATGCAACATAAAATTATATATCATTTGCACAGCATGCCTTTCCGTTTGTCATCACTAAATGGTTAGTATCATAGCCGTGTGGAGACTAGTGTTAAAGATCATGGGCCTGAGTATGAAATTCAAGGACTTTAAATAGGTTAGAAACATTCTTTCATAACAGTTAATTTAAAAATTTTTACAACTGAGGATTTTTTTGCTTTGGAGTCAAGAGTACTTAGAAAGTTTATAGCAATTATTTGAAAAACGCCCTTCATGGTAAAGTGGAGAAAAAGCAGACAGCACTAGATAATTTACTGTGATGCCTGTACAAAGCACTTGTGTAATGTTTTATCGGCTCTGTAGTATTCTTTCCTAAATCATGTCCCAGATTAGCTAATACAAATATGTTCCTTCCTTAGAAACAAGTTTATTCTTCTATTCAACTTGCAGCTGTGAATGAAAAAAAAGAAAAATCTGATTGTTTTGGGAAAGTTTTGTTCTCCCAGAAAACCATTCAGTTTATTTTTTATTATTGCAGTGATTATAGACCCTAATTTTGTTTAAAGTGTAAACCAGTATGTGGTTTTATATTTGAAATATAAAATGTACATGGAATGTATTTTCCTCAAATTAAATATTATATTTGAAACAGCTTGATAATAATGAGGAGGAGTCAGTTTAAAGACCATATAGGTAGATAACTGAAGATACACTACGTGCTGGAGGAAGCGTTGAAAATAGATTTTTGAAAACTGTAGTATTTTTATCAATATTATGATGTTGGCTTCACAACTGTTTATGACGATGCAAAGTTTTCAAAAGCTCCTCAATCTGACTTCTATTTTTGCATATGCAAATGACAAAATTGAGGTCAAACTACCTTGCCTTTCAGTTGGCTGTGAAAGATAGCTGAATGCTGTCACTTGTATGTGCAGTTGTCTGGATTCATAACTAATTATAGGTGCACACATACATACATAAACACACTCTAAATTCCAATTTTCTGAAAAAAAATTGTTAGCCAGAGTCTTACATTCAATTTGAAGAAAAGTGTAATCCTATGAGAGAGTCAAGGCTGCGAACAGAAATCCTTACAGCAAATTGGCTATACAATGGAATCTGTATTTTATAACCCATTGTAACTGAAAAGAAAGCATCTCATACTTCATGTCTGATTACAACTCAGAAATAGGGCAGTACCCTGTACTTCCTAAAGTTGCAAGAATAACAGTCTTGCTGATATAAGTGGAGCTCTGAATGAGAGCTGTGGATAGCATATGTTCCAGAGTAGTCATAGGCACTTTTGAAGATGAAAAGAGTGCATTTAGTGGAAATCCACAGGTAATGACAGTTTAAATTCAACATTCTAAACCAATAAATAGAATTATTCCAATTTTTGACAATTAACATGCATAATACTCTATGAAGTATATTCTAACTTTTCAAGTGAAGAAGTGAAGCCCAGAGATACCAAAAGCTGCATCTTCAAAAGTGATCTCAAACTTCTTGGTGGCTCAGACTTGAAGAACCATTTAAAATGCCCAAAATAATATACATGAGAAAGAAATGTAAAATTAGAAACAATTTTTAAAAGTGTGCCCATGATTGCACAGCAGCTGGTAGGTTTGGAACAGGAGAGAGTCTTTGGTCTGTAACTTTATGCTTTTTTTAAGAGGGGCTTCTTTTCTTAACAGCTCTTACTGATGTAACTATAATCATTTTGCCACAACTACAGTATTGTAGGTAGATATAACTGGAAAGAAATTCTTGGTGATGAGAGTGATGATACACAGGGAGACGATGCTCAGAGGGGCAGTGGAATAGCCATCTCTGGGAAGGTGAAATCTGTCTTTGAAGTTAGCCGTGCTTTGAGTTTGGACAACGTGACCTCTAAAGGTCCCAACCTAATTAAATTTTCCTATGTTTCCATGACTGAGTTAGACTGAGGTGTCATCCTGAAGAACGGGGAGGAGGGTCTGTCTGAGGCCAGCACAGACATTCAAAACCTGCCTGAGAAGATTTTGTCCTGACATGGCACTGGGGCGTACATGAGGAGGTGGACCGGGACTGTGGCAAGCTCTGTGGAGCTCTCCTCTGTCCTCATGGTGGTCAGATGTCTGGTAAGACAGATAATGTTTCTTATGTTTCTTGTAACCTCGCATATAAAACTCTTCAAGGAACCACTATTGTACAGTCTTTTCTAACTAATTTCTGTATTGCTGAATCTTCAAAGTGGGAATAAGGAGTAAGAAAAATTGCAAGGAGGCATTTTATTGTTAAAAAAAAGTGAAAGCTCTGCTTTTAAAAACTCATCATAGGCAGGACACAATGATAAGGCATACTTTTGAAGTACGCGTTGAACTACAAAAATTTTTCACTCACCAACGTTGCTACTTATATCTTTTTTTTTTTAATAAGAATCATCAAATAAAACCATAAAAATCGGAAAAGCCATATCTGCAGAGCAGTTGATTCAGCATCGGTCAAAACTTGGAAGAACATAAATCTTAGAGAAGCTTCAAGATCTTGCCAAGCTTTATTCTCTGGAACTCAGATTTGTTGCTCTAATGATTATGTTTACCTTTGTTTCTGCAGCCAGTCTTGACAAAGACACAAGAAGGCAGATACAAAAACCTGTCCCAGAAATAATTGTGCACCACTGCTCCTTGAATTGTTTTGATAACTTTTTTCTAATACGAATTTATAATAACATTAAAATAGATTTCCTGTGGGTTTTTTTTTCTTTCTTTTTCTACCACTGACCATCTGTCTGCCTTTTGTGAGGACACATCAAACTGAAAACAGTTTCAAAGAAGTTCTCTGTATCATAGACTTAATATGTGAAATAGTGTTAAATTCAGGGCTAGATTTGAGTTTACTTCTGGTAAAATCAGCCACAGGCTCTGTTAAGGCGTTAACACTGGAAGAGGTTCACTGGTTGCCAATGCTAGAGGTTGTACTGAAATTATATGAGACACAATTTGTATGGACAGGTTGCTTGGATAGGAATGTAGGCATGTGGGAGAATGTGCTTTTTTAGAATAGTGAGGATTATTAGGTAGCCATCCAGTTACAACCTGAAAGCTGCAAGATACATTGCCCACATCAATGACAACAAATTAAATCTTGTCTTCAGAGGCAGAAACAATCAAATCAGTGGTCTTAAGAAAGAAATTAATAGGTTATTTAATGAACATATATATTTTCAATGTTTACACTTATATCTCTACCTATATCCTACATATGCATATAGATATGTGTGTTTCTGTGGAGATAGTTTAACAGTATCACCTTACTGAAATAATCACAATCCTCAAAGATTCAGTACAAGTGCCCCGAGAATTTCTGCAATAGAGGTGAAACAGCCTTGTGCAGTGAGGCCTAAATAGTGCAAAGCTGTGTACTTACTCATGGCATGGGTTCTCTGTTGCCCACCAAGACTGTCAGGAGCAATAGGGCTCACAGTCCTTACTTCAGAGAGAAGAGCCCTGGAGTTCAGTCAGCTCCAGCACTGTAAACATCTCAAATTTGAAAAAGGTTTCACTGCGTACAGCAAAGGACAGTAGCAAGCATGCATACTTAATAACTTTTGAGTTTCATTTTGTATTTAAGAAAATCAGTTTTCAACCCATACGTAGCATAGTACCCAGCCTCTCCAATCATTTAAAAAATCAGTTAGGTGAAATGGCTTTGTGTATTCTGACAATGAATTAAATGCCCAATGGACAATTTTGCACTCATGATTAGCTGATTAATGGCACCATTCCCTGGGGGAGCTAGTCAAACCATGTTTGTCAAAATAAGCAGCTATGCATATATATATATACACACACACGTATATATATATATAGGCACAGAAAGATAAAGCAATAGATGTTCAGTTTGTTTATTTCTTTCAAAACTGGAGTCTAATCAATACTGTGGTTTTTGACCTGAAATCACTTACCAAATAATACAATTGATAGCACCATCAGGTTTCTTTAAATACTAAAAATGCTGATTCAATAGCTGTAGTCAATATACAGAGACATAATAAATGGGGGGGGGAGGGAAGTTAATGTATTTACAATACAGTATTTGAAGGATTTGAGGATATGTAATGGAATGGTGCTTTAAAAATTAATAGTCTTGAGGATTTAAAAAAGAACGAGTGACTTTTCCTTAATATTAGAAAATTAGTTTCACTACACACCTATATATGGCCAGTGATGTTAACTTCCCAAGAGGGATTATAAACTTCCCAAGTACTTGAAGTTTGCTCTTCTGACTACTCAGAGATTAATTTTAAACAGTGGTTCATTCTGAAAAGCTTTCATTCTCTGTATAATAGTTACAATAGTCAAACTAACTTCCTTTCATGTCATTATTAATGTTCCTTATAAACAATTCTTAGGATAAAATAGGCAGACCCTCTTTGCAACTTAAGCTTTGTCTTCATTCGGCTTTATTGTTAACACTTGTGATAATAATCTAAAATTAAAAAAATGGATTTGAGATTGGTTTCTCTTAGCTACATTTTACTTTCTGCAAATTAAGGGAAGAAAAAACGTAGTAAAATATTCTCTGTCTATGAAAGAGAAGAGATAACTAAATATGAAAACCAACCAATCTTGAATAAATTCAGTTCTCAAAGTACATTCAGTACTGTAAGTAGAAAAGTTTCCTGTGACGTATTTAAACTAATGATACACAAAATATTAGAGTTGCCTTTTGTTGTTAATCTGTTGAAGAGAGATAATGATGTGTACAGTTAATGAATAAAATCCAGAATTTGTTTCCAACAAAACAATCACTCCCACCTCCCCAAACACCAACCCCAGATCTAGTAGCATATCTCTAACTTGAAGTTAACACTGAATTCTGTTAACTATTCTACTTTTGACTCTTATGCTATAGTACAGGATAACCGAGAAAAGAAAATTTGTGTAGAAAATGAGAGCATGTGAGAAGAAGATATTGTACATAGAATTCATTTCTATTCCATTTCTAGGCCATTTAGTTGTCATCTGGCACATTGTCATCACGTGTTTTGTTTCACTACCATGCTGTTTTTAACCTGCATATCTCTGGCAAACAGATAGGATAAATTAGGATAAATTCTCTCCTTTATAAGCACTGTAGTGTCTAGATAAGCAGTACTAAAATCAACTTTCATTGACACTATCTTGTCTAAGTGAAAAAAGTTTTGGGTATTTGTTGTATTTGCTCGCTTTTGTGTCTAAAGGTAAACCTTTTTTTTTTGAGTTAGGAAATAAAAGAAAGAAAACATCCGTGTTATGCAACTTCTGTCTCTTAAGACTTGATTCCCTATAAGGGGAAGCAGAAGAAAGTAGTCAGGCCAAAAATTCCTAAAATAAAAGGGACAATTGAGGAAGAGAAAATCATGAAATTATATGCTCTTGTTAATATCCAAATGCTAGTTTTAAAAGTTAGTGTTCCGTGAGTGAGAATATTACTGCAGCTAGCTTGTGTTTTTCCATTGCATGATCAATGTTAATGATAAATATTCTGCAGGGTGTGCTGGCCCTGCTCTGAAATGTGCACTTTGACTTCGCTGTGTTCTTGTAGCTGCCTAATTTCAAAGAGGTTACTTCTCTTTGTAATCTTCCCCAAATTTTCTATTCATTTTCCTTTCAATAAAGTAAATGCTTTCCTTGTGTACCAGTGAAAAATATTTCTGAGACTGGAAAAACATTTTTTGTTCAGCTGAAGTTTTTCATACATATACAGGATTTAAAAAAAAAAACCAACACTCCCCTACTGCTTACAGCCTGTAGACCAAATCCAGAAGATATTTTTTCTTTTCAGCTGGCATCTTTTATCTGGACGTCTTTAATATTCTTCTGTGCAACAGTGCAGATGCAAGTACTTATGATGGTAAAGACTTCTCCCCAAGATAATGAAGAGTATACTGCAATAATACATAGTTTGATATACAGATAACCACACTGTGTCCTTTAAGAGGTTAAGGAAATTTAAATGAAGTAAATTCAAAAACTTCATGGATTTCTGTGTACTTTTCAGAACACATTTGATTTCAAAATACTCCATGATCTGTGATTTTGTTCTCAGGTGTTAATAATGAGAACTCTGAGTCAGGGAATTATAGCTAGAATGAGTGTTAAACATAACAAAAAGCTAAATTAAACTAGGGAAAATATTTTAGGAGAGAAAGGGTTCTGTTCGTACCTCAGGCCATGCATCCAGGTTCATATAAAGGGGATCCCTATGCCCTCAGATGACTAAGTGGTGTAAATTTGAATAGGACTAGGTATGAATACAGAGAGCACATACTATGGCATTTACATCTGCATGCTCTGTGGGCATGTGGGCTGCTATTCCAGATTGCCTGGTGTTTTTCCTCTGCTTATCTGCATGGCACGTTGAGGAGGCTTTTGGCAGCTGGTTCCTAGGCTCTCCTGTTTCTGAGCTCAGCCGTGCAAAAAAGCCCCCGATAAAGAACCACATCACTATCAGGACACCATTACCTTTCAGCCCAGTCATTTCCAGAGTGCTTTTTAGAAGCCTTTCTGGTCTGCAACCTGGCACCAGCCGGACATTGGGAATGGAGCTGTGCAGCCACTGAACAGTGAGCTCTGTTTCCTGCTCTCCAAAAACCACAGAGTGGTAGGCAGGGAGCAGAGCTGGCAGTGCAGCCGGTGCATCTGACTGCCAGATGTCTGTCTCATAAACATCCAGACACCTACACCAGATAGTGTCTGGACCCTGCGGAAGACACTGACTGAGCGCTGTAGAGTGGCCATCAGTGAAGGGACAGCTTCCAGATGAAAGAGTCGATGCCCACGTGCGTAAATCTGTGCTGAGTTCACCCTTCAGCTGCTGAAGTAGACAACTGACATTTCTGGCAGCCAGTAAGCCTACTGTTGACTATCCTCTGACAAAATAACTCAGGAGGTGGCATTCACCAGTTCGAAAGCTCTTGCCCATCATCTCTCTCAGTGGTGGATACAGAAGGGATCACCCCTTGTGTTTTGTCCCCCCAGGAGTATCTGGGTTATATACATGATGCTGCCTGTAGTATCTGTTCTTCTTAATTCTCAATTCTTCACCAATCAGCACCCAGAAGAGGGGGAATCACTTACTCAAAAACTAACAACTTACTCAGACAATAACTAGCCTAACCCAAATGTTCTGGTGTTTTGTTATAGTTCTCCGAAGGCTCTTGAAGAGCTACTCATCCTGACAGCCCAAAGCAAAGCAACATTAAAATCACTCAATATTTATTGGGCTTTCTATGTTCAAGATGTTAGTTAAGAGAAGTCACTATATTTTCTTACGGCCCTATAATAAAACAAAAGTTTTTACTTAATGTTTATTCAGATTTCAGTGATGAGTAAGGAGATTTTCAATGCATAAGGATTGGTTTAAAAAAAGCAAGATGTCCCTACAGCTCTGGGACTGTAATTAGATTTTGCAAAACCCATAACTGATCAGCTAAGACAATTGTTGGAAATTGAAAGCAATCTGAACAAAGAGTGTATATTGAATTGACATATTAGCTATTAGGTATTAGAACAAGTATGTTCTGTTAAGTTAAAATTATTGAAGTCTTTTACATAAATGGTGCTGATACTGATGCCAGTGCTTTTGGATAATCACTAGTATCCTAGTTTCGGCTGGCACAGAGTTAACTCTGTTCTTAGTAGCTGGTACAGTGCTGGGTTTTGGGTTTAGTGTGAGAATAATGTTGATAACACACTGATGTTTTAGTTGTTGCTAAATAGCGCTTATCTTAAGCCAAGGACTTTTCAGTTTCCCACGCTCTGCCAGCAGGCAGGTGTGCAAGAAGCTGGGAGGGAGCAGAGCCGGGGCAGCTGACCCGAACTAGCCAAAGGGGTATTCCATACCATGGAACGTCATGCCCAGTATATAAACAGGGGGAGTTGGCCAGGAGGGGCGGATCACAGCTCTGGCATCGGTCAGCAGGTGGTGAGCAATTGCACTGTGCATCACTGGTTTTTGGGTTTTTTTCCCCTCTTCTTTTTTGTGTTATATTGCTTTTCATTACAACTATTATTATTATTATTATATTTCATTATTATTGTTGTTAGTATTATATTTTACTTTAGTTGTTAAACTGTTCTTATCTCAACCCACGAGTTCTACCTTCTTTCCCGATTCTCCTCCCCATCCCACTGAGAGCAGGGTGGGGGGGAGTGAGGGAGCGGCTGTGTGGTGCTTAGCTGCTGACTGGGGTTAAACCATGACAACTAGAAGAAATAAGAAAAAAAAACCCCTATTGAGTTATTGAATTTACAGGACTTTGCAGACAGGATATAGTGACAAAGGACAATAGGTATATTTCCTTAAAAATATACTGTCACTTTTTAGTGTGCACAAAATATTTAAAAAATCTGTAGAGTGACGAGTGTGAAGATTTCAAGGTAGGTACTTATTTTTAGGTGAAAACGCCACACAAGAAACACATTACATTGAATAGCACTGAAAACTACTCCCAAAATTATGTTTTTAGTAATGTCATTGCAGGGGGAAGAACACTTAAAATACAAACAAAGCAGTCATGTTTTTAACAGTTGGGAACTGATATTTTGTGTTATGACAAGTCAGCTAGGAAGAAAAATTGTGTAGAGAGAATAAATATTATTATATAATGTGACTTTTATTTTAACAAGCATATCAAAATCATGTTTAAAATGATGCTTCAGCTTACTAAGATGCCACATTGCCAGCATTTGATTCTCATGTGAGGAATAATTAATTCCATTACAACCCAATTTTGCTGACTGGGCTGAGAAAATACTTGTTGACATTACATCGTCTATGAAAACCCCTTCTCAAATGTTAAAAATATGATTTGGTTAATGTGCATACAAGAGTACTAAAGCCTGTGTTTTGCTTTGCTTCAGAAATGTAGAAACCTGCAAATAAAATGCAATTGCTTTAAAAACACACTGTGTTTATAATAAAGAACATACACTTTCCTGAGCAAATGAAGGATTGGACAGGAACTCAGACTCTCAATTTTCAGTGATAGACAAATGTAACAATAGAATATTTTACATGATTTTAAATTCACAGTTCAAAAAGCTAAAAGTCCATACTCAGATAAATGAAGAGCATTTTAAATCAGAACTGCTTTTTAAAAACATCTTCATAGGCTATTGTGTCTGACACAAAAGTAATTTCAATACATGGTCATACTTTGAAAACATTTCTTACATTGCCTTAGATGATGACAGGGGACTATGGGGTGTATTTTTATTTCCAGTGAGAAAGCTTAGATGCTTGTCTTTTAGGTAGCTGAGCTCTACACTGAAGATTCAGATTCCTGAAGGAGACAGCATGGTTATGCTAGCTATTCCTCTAGAGAACAAGGAAGGGCTAAGAAATGTAAGCAAAGGGAAAGAGGAAAGGGAAGGTCTGCTTTTTCTTCTCTTAGTCTAAGACAGTCTGCTAATCTATTGTGTCTGTCCTAGTGAGAGAGAACAGTGAGCTCTGCACAAGCTCCTTGCTGACTCTCTTGCCATCTTGGAAACTAGCATCGACGTCTGAAATTGGTGTCTGTACCTGCAACAGAAGTGCTTTGCATGCTTCTGTTCCTTAGGCAGACTGAGGCATCACATGTATGACTTACAACTTGGGAATTTTTCAATTCTCATACGTTTTTCCAGACCTCCATGCTACCCAGAGTTGCTTCTACATGTTAAATCCCTCTCCATATGGCAGGAGTTCCGTTGCGGGCCAACAGCGTGGAGAAGCCATGAGAGAGATTACTGAAGTAATGCTCTCAACCTGTCCCCAATACATTGTACTACTCCTGGAGAAAAACATAGGTGAATTCTTCCTTGGGGAATTTGCAGCCAAATTTGGAGCTGTGTCTTGGCCATTCTGGAAGTGGGAAAGAGAGAAGAGAGATTTGGAGAAAAACGTGAAAAGGCATGTGGGATTGACAAGGGGACAGAGAAACAAAACGAAGTTCTCTACAGCATGTTTTGGCACCAGCACATACAACATTTTCATCAAACATTAGAGTCCTTGGATTGCATTTTGCATCTGCAGTCTCTGCGTAGAACAGATTGCTACTGTGTACAGTTCAGGTTTTGGTGAAAGCTGGAGAGAAAGGGTGGTGGTGATCAAGGCATCTGTGGGGACTGCCTAAGAAATTTTTGTATGCCAAATATTCCCGTATAGGCGTATGATGCAGGCATTCATAGCCTGAGTAAAAAAGGCCTGTGCATGTCAATCAGTTGCTAGATACCTGAAACATGGGTTTTGCCTCAGAAAGGAGAGGGTTGTTTTTCATCCTGCTCCTGTGTGGCTTTTTTGGTGCATGTAAGGGTAGCTGAGACTGAAATGGAAAGAGAAGGGAGGGTCACGAGGAGGTCATGAGGCTTGGGGGATACTTCTGCAGAAAGCAGGTATTGTCAGATGGATACTACTAACACCGGGGAAATGCACTAATAAGCACATTTGAGCCTCTGATAGTATGGTAGAGTAAGACATAGCTATTGAAGAACACAGCAAAATTACCACAGATTGGACCAAAACAAATTTCCTCTTAATGCTCCAGACTAACAACTCATGGACATGTTTTTGCAGAAATAAGCTAAGCAGTCTCTTCACCACTCTCCCAAACCGAGTGTTTATAGAATGGCAAGAGTGGAGAGCCTGTTCACAGCAACAGTCTCTGCTTCAGCAACGAGAACCACAATTCCTCACGCTCACTCTGCTACGGTGCTATAATTATCCCTCAGCACTTGATGACTAATTTGAAGCCAAGCACTCTTAGAGGCTGCCCAAGTAATATTTTAAGTATATTTTTAGAATACATGTATTTTTGGTTGGAAACAAAATTAATGAAACTCTGGTAGTTCTTACTACCTACCTCTAATACACACTGGATACAAATGCAGTGGCATTTGAATCCAGCTTAAGTTTATGAAAAATGCTTTATCCTGGCTATATAGGCTGCAATTTCTATAATCAGTAAGGGCACATTGCATTTCAGTTGTATATTAATCTGAAGAATTCAGAAGCATGTTGCTAATAAATCTCTGCCTAGAGCCTCTGTGAGAATAAATAGTATGGCTGTTTCCTAAAGAGCTTAGATTAAGGCATAAAGATACAAAATGGGAAGAGAAATTAGAATTCTTTGAGTCAACCAGTAAACAATCCTTTTCTTGTTGCACACTTTGCAGAGTGAGGTGTGAAATACTAGCTTAAAAGGTATTTTTCTTTCTAAATCCAACTAAAGTAAAAATAACAGCTTGTAATAAAAAACTGAAAAATAACACAGCATAGCAGGTCACAAATACCCTTCCACAGTTTCTAAAAGCATCAATGTAATACTTTCCTGCGGCAGAGGCAGGACCTTTCTTTTCCCAGCATATACATTTTTTCCCCAGAGGATATCTAGGAGTTTGATATTCCTCTTTGAATACAAAGGAGCCAGAGTTCTTTCTGAATGCAGGCTGCAGGCGTGCAGCCTTTAGCAGTATACACTCCACTGAGAGCAAAATTGTAAGTCTCATATTCCTTGAAAGCACTTGCTCTTCTGTGACCCAGAAGCAGGCCTTCTGTGGTCAGAAGAAATTTATATCTGGATTTTGAAGCCCTGCCAAGAGCCCATTTCAGACTATAGAAATAGCTTTTTACGTATCAGTTTTTCTAGGTGCTTTGACACTGTTTGATGGATTCACAGCTTCTGGGCTGTTCTTTTAGGGAAAAGTACAGTCATCTTGATTCAGTCTCTAATATAAAGGCTTAGGGGTAAAGCACTATAAGTGAAAAATAAACACAAATCTTTTTCATATGTTAAAAGACAATAGGAGAAGATAATTTTTGGAAGATGGTTCCACTGATAGCTATTAAACATAAAATTTTGCTTTTAAACCTCCAGCTTAACTGATCTGCCAGAATCCAAAAGGGGAAAGATCATATAAATGGCCTAGTTCTTGTATTCTTCCCTTATGCATGTGCTATCAGCCACTGCAAGGATTAGACAGACCTTTGCACTGACACTGTGTAACACTCCTTATATTTCAATTTTCAGCTCCTGCATGAAAAGTCAAGTGAAACATACAATAAGAAAACTCGCAATAAGAAAATGTAAAACTAGTAAATTATTTCAAGATTAATGGTATACAAAACTGGAAAAATGTGAATTTTTAATCAAAAATGTTAGGCTTTTTTAAATTCCATTTTAATGGTATAATACAAAAGTGGCAGGCTAACAGAAAGTAAGGTTTCTTTCTTAATACCTTGAAATAATTCTGTAAAGGCATATATGATCATGCAGGATTAACTTGCTTAGATTCAAGATAATCATATTCCATTTCCTTTCAATCAAATTAAAATATTTTTCGTATGCCACTTCTTATGAAGGTCAGGGTGAAGGATCATAAGTGATATGAAAGAATTTTTGTGAGTTACTTGTACTGTGAATCTTCAAGTGCCGTAAAGTACTGGAGAGCTCAACAAAGTAACAGAGCTATTTATTTTACCTAGCATTTATTGTACCTACCTATGCTCTGGAGGAGCTTACAAGCCAGCTAAAGGCTGTATCATGACACACTATAATCTGGAAGTATATATATTTCTGCATATAGTATATATATCTATATATGCTGTATATTATATTTATATATATAGTGTGTATATATGTCTATATAAAGATATAGGCAAATTCAGAGATGGGAACACAACAGACTGCCTAGAAAATTAAAGTAAATTAAAATTAAATCCAGGCATATTCAAATGAATGGAAATACTTCGGCATGGTCAGGGATTTCACTTCAATTGTTCCTGAATAGGACTGGAAGGAACAACATGTGTAATCTAGTTCATCTTCCTACAGTGATAGCCGGCCAGGTAGCAAAATTTTAGTTCAGAGCTTCACAACTGCTCCACAAACCTGCTGCACAAACCTCGATATGCTTCCATATACCTCATCTCTACTTGCTGCTGCCAGTAGTGTTGCATAGCTGCTTAGCTTGCATTTGCAGAGAGCAATCAGATATATCCACATACTTATTCACAAACTGTTAAAGGAAATTTGGTTTTCAGTCTTATATATTTCATTATCACCCATTCCATTTTTTTTTTTCCCATGCTCTTTCCTTACCTTTTGCTTTTCAAATACATTTGGGAGATATACAAATTGAGAGGCTTGTAGTATAAAGCTTAGCTTTTAAGCTTTCAACCTAGCTTCCTTTCCATTGCCTCCAACATCTGCAAAGGTGCAAAATAGAAAGTATGATTTATATAAACTAACTGCTGTATTTATTTAAGTCTGGTTCATTTCAGATAAGCGGCACGGTCAGATGTGAAGCAAGCAAGCAGGTAAGTATTGACCTGAAGCTAGAGGGCTACCTAGTTAGACACCTGTGCAGCGTATCTAATACCCATACCTGAGAAATCACAGCCTCATGCTTGCAAGCTCAAAAAGGAACACAGCATAGTAAAAGTTATGTGAAATCTTAAAAATGTATGTGAAGCAAAGTAAAAAGTGCACTCTGTATGGCCGTTTTATAGTTATTTGATGCCTGAAAACACGTTAAATGATTGAATTGTAAAAACAGACAAGTAAGCTGTATCTGTTAAGATTCGTATTTCTATAGCAGAGAAACATTTCATACATGGAGTATGTAGGAAAATGAGGTTCAACTGAAACACCTAATAGTGCGAGTCTTTATGCAAAGTAATCTATTCATGGACAAGGATCTCGGCTGGTATTCATCTGATATATTTCCAATTGCAGATTATCTGGGTGTTAATTACAAGTATTTTTAAGTGATTAACCCCTCAAATGCTGTTATACTTAGGAAAGGAATAATGTACAACCCTGGTTTGCCCAATATTCATTTTCTCAAGACTTTCTAGACAGATTTTTGTCATTTCACAAGTATGAAAATTTTTCTTTCCCACTCATTTCTCTTCCCCACCTGTCAGATTTACAAACTCCATCTGGAATCTGAAAAAAGCAAGCTGTTCGTTCCCTCCACTCCCCTTTCTAATGAGGACTCTGCAGACAGAGAGCTAAGCTGACAATTTGGATGATGTAGAAGGAAAGTTGCAGTCCAGCTCATTCTTCCATAACTGTATTGATACTATAACACAGAAGTGAAAAAAAAAGTCTTTGGCATTAAAGTAAGTATAGGTGACTCCACAGCATTCAAGGATGCAGATTCAGAGTAATAGGATGTCACTCTTTACAATGTTATTTTTCCTGACCATAACCTCTGCAGGTTGGTTTATTAGTGGACCTCATTTTATCACATTCTCAAGATGCCTACAGGTAATGAACCAGCATGTATTTCTTTACCTGCATCAAGAAGAAAATGTCTCTGTGCGGCTTCAACAGCAATACAAGACTATTCTAGGAGACTAGAATGTCTTTCTTCCAGGAAAAATATACTCTTCTTCATTTGTCCATATAGCATTGTTGGAACATTTATCTGACTATTGAGCTCTACCGTGAGTAGAAGTACTGCATTCAGTATTTAACTGTGAAAAAAAAGATCTGATTTATGAAATCACAAAATAAATAGGAAAGAAAAGATGGCTGTCATCCTAAATGACAAGCTCAGAGCAGCTAGGCTCTTTTGGGAAACTGCCAAACATCAGTTACCTCCCACATACGTGACTGCAGTTCTAACATTAAAAAACAGACATTAAAATCATGTAAATATAACCAACTTTCTGGGATACAACAAGTATTAACAGTTTCACATTCATTCATTTAAAAGCATATTGGAAAAATAAATCCAATCTGCACTGACATCTGTTATTTTACAGTTTTTCAGTTAATGCATTACAGCTAGAAAGTGGATTCTTTTTCCTTTCTGAAAACTACTGAAAACTGTAAATATTATTTTATTTATTAGAGAAAGCAATAGCAAAGTAGTTTACAGAGGTGAGATAAGAGGTAATTAGGAGATACTCTCTTTACTGTGTTTGGTCTATATTTGTGGGCAGAATGAACATAACGGACCGTATCACAAATGTCTGACCATGACAAAAACACTTAAAAAAAAGATATTCATAATGAAATACTATAGTCTCTATTTCCGTAATGTGAACAGAGGTGATTTTACATACTATAAGCACAGAGAGGCAGGTAAGAGACATAATTGGAATTGTAATAGAGTATTACTTGACTCCTATCAGTAAGTAGTAAGCAAAGCATTAACATACATTTTATTTTTCCATTTCCTTGTCGTATGCATTAATGGATGTGGAAGGAATTCATACAACTTCATTAAATGACAGCTGTGCCCTGTCCCTGTGCACTGCACTAGCATTTAAACTCAACAGGGGGAACAGTGCCACCTTCTGAACCACCATGTTCACTTTCAATGCCTGTCTCTCGTATTGGGTGTTTTCTTTAAAAAAAATGGGAATGTCATTCTTTTTCATGGTCTGCCAAGATTCCTAGATTTGGCTGCAAAATGGAAGCTTTTTCCATTTCAAGTTGCTAAAGATAAAAATTCCTATTAAAAATTATTCGTGTAGGAAACAAGGTTTTTCCACCTTAGGAAAATGGAAAAAAAAAAAACCCCAAACAAAAAACTCCAGGTAAAATAGAAAAAAAATAAATCTCAACATATTTTTTTTCCAGCACTGTAAGATTTTTTCATTATCTGTTTTTGTTTATTTTTTTCTTTCTTCTGGGGAAAACATGTATATATGTATAAGTAGACAAGTTTGTATGCTATTTATGGGTTTTTTTTAATTTAAAAAAACCCACAAAATATTGGCTGTGAGTTTCATTTTTAATGCTATTTTCTCAGTCTATTTTGTATACAGAAGAAGAGAGGCCTGAAACAGAAATTTTGGAAGCTTTGGATATTGTCTAAAATTACTGCTTTGTATTTTTAACTTTGTCAATAATATATAATGTATACATCACAGGTATGTGAAATAGCAAGACTCCTAAACAAATTGCATTTTATCCTCTAATATCATATCAGCTCCCTGTACCAGTGGATATAAACGCCTTTCAGTTATGCATACTTCAATATTATCTCCATGAACAAGGATTAATATATTATTAGCTAACTTCTAATAATCATTAAGTAGTAATTTAGTAATTAATAGTTGTAAATTGCTGATACTTGCTATTATTTCTCTTAAAATTTCTTCTGTAGCATATAGCCTATTACACAGACAAAAATAATTCATAAAAAGGACATTTTAAGGAATTATTTGCCATTAGTTTTAGTGTAAGTGCCGTTCCCTTCTTAGGTCCCATGGCAATTAACACTTGTGGAAGGCAACAATAGACTAATAGACTAAATCGGGTTCTAAAGATATTTCCTTTGGTTTTATTGAATGTCTAAAAAGCCAGCCCCCTTGGGGGATTAAACTTGATTTGTTAAGACAAAAAATTATTCTAGTATTCCATATAATTTAAGGGCTTAGTTTATCAGTTGAAGAGCTTTGTCATACTACAAATTACCTTTTTCAGCTCACATCTTGTTAGGATAGGTGATAGTAAAAGACAAAAAGCAGAAGAAACAACTACTTGCAAACTATCATGTTAGATATTTATTATAAATGCATATTATTTATTTAATAATTTGGATTCTATTATCTGAGGAAATAGTTTTTCTTCAGAAATATTTAAATAAAAATCTGATTTGCTACAGAAATTAATAACATTAATTCATACATATTTATACTTTCATTCCAAGAGACATTGTAAATTTAAATATAGTCTGCGTAATTTTAAAAATAGTTTTATAACTAATATTCCTTCCTTGTATACAGAAATGCCCTTCTTCAAATGTAATATAAAGCTCATTCAAAAATCTTGATTTTATAATAGTTTTCCTATACACTCGTATTTTTTCTGATTAAAAAAGTCAAGCCTTATTTTCTCTAGTTGCAGCTCATATATCACTGTAAGATCAACCCAAATTTATCTGTGTTTAGCAAAATCTTGGACAAATGTTTAGAATTCAGCGAAGCTTAAAAATATGCACAATTTTTCCATTCTCGCCCCACCTTTTTTTTTAATCAGAAAAATTTTAGTCAGTTCAGGGAATGCTGTAATTTCACTTACTTCTGCCTAACTGCCAGGGGAACAAGTTTTTATTATTCTCACCCAAAAATAAATGTCAGGTTTGATAGAAAATTTCAAAGCCATTAGTTTTTTTGTGAGAGCAGGATGAATTAGCAAAGGGCCATACACCCCATTTACTCTCCTTCCTATGCATTCAACCACCTTTTCATCTGATCAAGTTACAGGCAGGGCAGACACAGCCGACAAGATGTGCCGTGAAGGCTGGCTCTCACAGGGCTGGCTCCTGCAGAGCTGGCTGGGTGGCTGGGGGACAGAAGCTGCTAGGAGGAATGGAAAGAACTGGGTTTGTTCAGCCTGGAGAAGAGAAAGCCTCCGGGGAGACCTTACTGCTGCCTACAAATCCCTGATGGGAGGGTGGAGAGAAGATGTAGTCAGACTCTTCTTGGAGGTGCGCGGCAATGGGATGGAGAGGCAACAGGCACAGACTGGAACATGGCAAACTCCAATTAGATATAAAGAAACTTTTTTACCAAGAGGAACAGATTGCCCCCAGAGGTTGTGGACTCCCCAGGCTTCAAGGCATTCAGGACCTGACTGCGCTTGGCCTGGGGAAACCTGGTAGAATTAGACCTGCTCTGAGCAGGGGGTTGGGATAGATGCTCATGGAGGTGCCTTTCAACCTAAATTATTCTGTGATTTGATGTGAGAAATGGCCAAATGACAGCAGTCAGGAGAACGGGGTGGAGGGGTGCTTCCCTGGCTGGCAAGGAAACATCTGGATGAACAGGTCAGTTGTTCTGGTATCAGATTGTCAGTGCCCATTCCAGCCGCTACCCATTGCTCATAACAGATATATGCATTTATAAGCCCTGGAAGAAGTAAAATATGCATGAATCAGACACAGTTTCATGAAGTTATCATTATTTCTTTCTATTAAAATGTGATTAATGAGAAATTATCAGGGCTTTAATTTTCCACAATATGAAAGACAATTCCTGTGATAGATTGGAAATTTTGTTTGCAAGCCCTAGATACTTGTTTCTGGGTTTTTTTAATTACAAGCACCAAATTGTCTGTATCCTACCTTGAAAATTACTTCTGCTCTGCTTTAGCACATCTATGCCCCAGCACTTTTATTCTCTATCTATTTAAGCTTCAAACCAGTAAAATCTATGTTGCAGCTGATATGGCTGTCTCTAAGACCAGCAGATAGTTAATCTCCAGGACTCCTGGGGGGCCAAGCTGCAGCTGTCCCTGCATAGATGCTAATGGAGAACAGCAAAGGACGTGAAAAACACTCCTCACTTGCAGACCTACATACTATGCAGATTCAGTCTTAGGCATTATAGACTTGAAATACGAGAGTGTTAAAACATGGTGCTCTACTTCCAGAAGGAGCAGATACCATTCTATCTCTAGGCTTCATACATTGTCAGGAGGACTATGTTGCATCTTTGAGCGTGTTTTCCTCTTAATATGTGCATAGCCATTGTTTTATATGGGGAGGCCTTGTGCGTAGTTCAGTTAGAAGATACTTTGATTTTTAGCCTAAGCCTGAAAGATGTTGAAAGGAGGCTCCAACAGTACAGAAGCAGAGTTTTATGTTTTGAAGTATTTTGAAAATAGTTTCATTTCTGTTAAAACACACTCTTAAAACACAGCTTCTATAAAGAGTAGAACAGTATGTCCTGTGTGACTTCTTAAGAACAGGAAACTGAAACTAAGCTTTTATTTGAAATCCTTTTTTAAAATCTCCTAAAGAGCCGCAGCCATTCTACCAGTAGTAGAACCAGACTTAAGGAAGCACTTCAACTCCAGGAAGCCCCACAGCAAATGGTAGCATTCTTCATATAACAGAATGAACTATGATGTGCTTAGCCTGGGCTGACCCACATCTCAGTGTAGGAGGCCTAAGATAACACCTCACTTGCTCCTTTTCTCTGTATGACTAGGTGTACATCCTAACCTGGGACCACAGAGGTCCCACAAAATCAAACTGTCCCATAATTATGTGTGGCAGAGGGCAGAAGACTGCAGAGGAGACCTGACATGCTGCTGTGCATATTTTGCCCACTTTTCCAAAAATAAATTTGATGATATTTGGAGAACTCTGATGTGTACCAATTGTTCATATGCCATTTTCTGGCCTGTGAAGTTCCACGTTGTACCTTGTTTTTCAGCACACACAGCCGCAAGGATCCCAAATCAGTTTTAGTGTGGAACTAGATAGCCAGTTACCAATTCTGTTCTCATGTACAAAAGACAAGATCCAGCTATGGTGAAGTTCAACAGTATCTTTCTGCCTCTTCAATGCCACAGGAAATCTGAGCAGATATCTGTAATAGGTTATATTTTATTGTGATCAGTTACTGGCACAGAAGAATCAAAATATACTTGGTTTCATTTCTTCATACAAGGTTTTAGTCAATAAAGGAGATGATCAACCGTATGAAATTGCTGTCTGAACAGAAAATATTTCCCTTCCTAAAGGAAGCTTTATACCAGACTAAAGTAGCAGAAGAAAAAAATGAAGGTTTCAGTTAAATAATTTTATAGATTGTGCTTTGGGGTGTAGGAATTGTATTTTGCTGTTGGAGCTGGCACTGCTAGAAAGAAGAATCTCCTACAGAAAATGTTATCATGAAAGCAGAAAGGAAAAGGAAAAGACAAGCTATTTCTCCCTAGATAGAAATGGTGGCCTGTATTTGGTGGCTACACACAGAGTGCAAATTGGCCTCATGATACATTCTTCTAGCTTCTGCAACTGCCAGAAGTAAGTCAAGTCAAAAAATTAACATAAGATTGTTGCCTGCTCAACAATCCAGTAGGAGCTACTAGAAAGCAAACATTAGTTTTCATTTGATACATATCTGTTGAAGAAGTTTCACTATAGCTCATTACTCACAACATTGGATTCTGAACTGATGTATAAGAGGTAAATAAATGTCATGACCAACAGGATGCTTGTTGATGTTCATTAGCTGACCGGGCTGTGTAACCTGCATACAGCTGAGAAGGTTAAAAGAAGATCTTGAATCCTAAAGTATCATTGAATAGATGAAAATGGTGCAATTCAGGCTAGTGCAAGAGAGAAACATGTAACATAGCAGGGAAAAAATCTAACAGTAAGATAGAAATAAGTTTATTGTAGCTTATCCTCTCAGATCCTTACTGGATGTTTGTCTGTTTTACTTGCTTAGATAATCCTGCTACAAACAAATACTGCTAAAAAAATTCAACCTGTCAATTATTTTAGAAAATATTTGAACCAGCAGAGTAAGCTCATACCACAATCTGAATCGGGTGCTTCTCAGATGGGAATTTCTCAGCAGCCATTTCAACAGTTATGGGTCACCGCTTCCATCTAAAGAAGTCCTGCTTACTCCTTACCTGTGTGCTCCCTGCTCTCAAGGCTCAGTTGTGTCAGAAAATTGTTCATGTGTCAAAGTAGTGAATCGGATGCAGGATCTGATCTGACAGAAAATGATTCCTCCCTCTCTCTTCCTCCCTTCCGTTTTTATCTGCTCAGCTCTCTGACCCAGTTCACTGTATAAACACACAGAATCATTTGTGCTGGTAGAAGGGAAGGGAGGAATGAGGATAGGGCCATGTTTTTAGTGGTGACCAGGAATGCTTTTTCCAATGTCTGTGCCAGTTTATGCTTACTGAAAGTGCTTGTTGAACAACTTAGCTGACTCTTTAATAAGTTTGATCTAAAATTTAATTAGTGCTTTGGCTTTGTGCTTATATACATTTTCAGAGATATGTTGGTCAAAAGACTTACAAATTATAAAAGTCACCAAATTGATTAAACATTATTGATATATTGTAACTAAAGATGCAGCATATGTTTTAATATACAATTGACTTCAGAGAAAATATACGACCCATAATTTGCCCTATTTTGCAATAGCAACCGATTTCTTCCTACTTCTAGGGCTTTTATTCTCTTCTTTGAAAAAATCTTTCTTTTCTGTCTGACATTACCTGCTGAACCTCCTCAGAGAATAACGGTTCAGAGATACATCTCTTTTACTCATCTTTTCAAGCATTCATGCTTCTCAATTTCTGCTCTGTCAGCACCATTATTTCACTTAAAGTCTTGAATGGCTGTTCAAGTTTCAGAAGTGCTCTTTTCTATGTAACACATGTCTTAATTGAGGCAAAGTCATAACTCCTCCCCCAAACAAACAAGCAAAAAAAAAGCAACAGCTGTACTGTGGAAGCTTGAATCTAGCATTGCCAATCCCAAAGCTTTCTAAAGCTACTAAATTGGCTTACGAATCAGTTTTGGTTCCAGATGGGGTTCTATCTTTGTTCCTTTTTTATTTAGCTTTTATGGGGTCATGCTCTGAAGTTTTTCACTGAAGTAATGAGAACAAGAATGTGCTTGAGGTTCCAAGTTAACATAGATGCTAAGTGCTAGAGAGTTAAAAAATAAAAGCCTGCTAGATAATATGTCAAGGTAAATCACAAAACTGTAATTTTACTAACATATTGCTATTATTATATCTGGGAAAACAATGTAAAATTGCTGGTAACCAGCACAATGAAGACAGATACCATCTGGTCTGTAGCTTAATAGTTCTGCTTTCTCAGTAACTCTATTTACAGTGGTGCAAACAGTGTCCATTTACTGCAGTTACAGTTGTGCACTTGAATTTCAAAGTTCAGTTTAATTTATGAAACTCCTTAAAGTTTGACCAAGTCTGGAAAAATACCATCCTGGACTAGGGGAAAAATAAAAGTATTCCTAAGGTGAAGGTCCTGTGATAGAGAACAAATTACTGGAAGATATGTAATAAACACAAGATGAGTTATTAGCATTACAGAAGAAGGATTATTTCTTTGAACTGAGTTGCTTTAAATTTTCCACAGCTCATACTCAGAGTGAAAGAGTAAAGTTGAGCATGGGAAAGGGGGGAGGAAAGGTGTTGTTTTAATATTTGTCTTTTTTTCTCACTACCTGAATCTATTTTAATGGGCAATAAATTAAATTAATTTTCCCCAAGTCAGTCATTGGTAAGTGATGTCCCTGTCTTTATCTCGAATCACAATCTTTCTTATCCTATTTTCTCCCCCTGTCCTGCTGAGTAGAGGGAGCGAGCGAGCAGTTAAGTGGGAGTTTGGCTCTTAGCCAAGGTTAACCCACCACAGTAAAACCAATTAAACATACAGTTTTCAACTTTTCTGACAGTTCTGCTTGTGGAGACCATCTGACCCATCACAGTTCCTTACAAAACTTTTGAACAAATGTATCAGAGCATTAGAAATAAAACTCTAGGTTGTTGCACAGCTTCATTACAATTTTCCCTAGAGTATTTATTGGCATACTAAACATGTTGACTAATAAACTTCAGTTAGAGCTAAAAATAAAGATTCGAAGGTTGATATCCTGAATTTTTCATCACTGTACCCTTCCTTAGAGAATTTCTTTTGTAGAGACAATGGAAAGCTAGTTTTATGTATTGAGCTAATGGTGACTGTATATTATGGTGATAATTCACATGTGGTATTATTGCACATACTTTTAATGCATTTCTCCTGCATAGAGAAATAAATGTTTTATTTTAGAGAAGTTCAGTTCTGTGCAGAAACTGCTTGAAAAGGAAGCTGAGTGAAAGAAGGTTTATATTCTGCTTTGGTTTCTGAGCATAGACAATTCTTGAGAAAGACTTTTTCTGTAGGCATTGAATATTGAAGCTGATTTGAGATATCAGAGGAAAATGATTGTTTGCTGCTTGATCACATAGGTTGGAAGTGTCGTTTGTGCATGTAAACAAAATAAGATTATACTTGGAATCAATTATTGAAATCTGGGTACTGCCTTTTTAAAAAGCAATTTGTTATATGCAGATATCTATGACCAATAAGGGAAGAACTGACTTTTGTTTTAGAATGAGAAGTGAAGGAGAGAAACAGTATTTACATTTCTAGAGAAAATTCATTTATCTAGAAATAAAAGTAGTTGGATTTCTCTTTCTTTTGTACTTGGCATAGGAAAGCATGTTGCATAAGATAATACTGGGTATATCTGTTGTATGACACTGACCAAGTCACTTTGCCTCTCTGTGCTCCACTACATAGTGAGACAAAGTGTTTTGACATTTATTTCTAAAAAGACCTATATGAATTATTTGTTGTTATTAACAACTTACTCTTACCTTTTATGTGAAAATTGAACTGTGTATTAATGACAGAATACAGATCTGCAAGCAGGTGATAATGAAATTAAAGTTCTATCTTGTTCTTGAACAGAATTCCTTTTTATTTGCATTATTTAAACAAGGCAAAGGACATACCTACAAAAAGCAACACATCAAGGAAAACTTTTCTTCAGCATATTGGAAAGCATACTGCATGATCAATTCTCCTTATCCAAGCCTCATACTTAGGGATGAGATCTATGAATATTTGTCTAGAGCAATTGTCTAGCGATGAACCAATAAACTGGCTGGTCAGTAAAAGATCAAAGGAAAACCAGACGTAGTGCTTGGCAATTTGCAACAGCAACGCCAGGCACTGAGTTACCTTATGGACGCATTACAGTGGAGTCCTCCAGCTCTTGATTATGGGCTCTGAGGACAGTTCCATTCAGCCCATCACCTTTACAGCTACTGCTTCACACTGAAATTGGATATGGGGGGAATTAGTAGTTACTGACAGGACATGAGGCCTACAAGCTGTTGATCACATTTTACACACATAATTACACCTAAAGTGTAATCACAAGCTATCACACATGTGAAGAAATTGCTACGTGAGAATCTGGTAAGTGACACAGCTGGCCAGTAGCAGCTCCAAGTAACAGAAAGCATTAGGATGATAAAGGTTTCATCAAAACTCCAAAGGCTTCTTTGGGTCCTCCTAAAATATTTATCCCACTGCTTAGATCGTCCTGATTTAATTAATACTATTGGTTCTTAGACGTTATGAAAATGAGAGACTGAATACAGGATTCTGTATGAACTGTGTGAGTATACAAGCATCCTTCTCTGTGGCGCAGCTGCAGCACTTTAATTTTAATTTCTAAAATATTGCTGCATTCTTGTCTGTTAAAAGTAGATGTAGAGGCTAATGACGAATTGGGTGGTTCCCTGATGTGAGTTGTAACTGTAGTTTCGGTAACTCATTAGGAAACAGCTCAAGGAAGTTAGAGTAATTTAAAATGTGATTTAAATTATTTTTTTCCCACAGGGTAGGTCTCTAAAAGAAACAATTTATTCTGTACCAGTTAGTCCTGCTTATTTACTTAGAAGAGACTTATGCTTTATTTCCTGCAGGTTTGGTTCAGTAATGCACTGGAAATAGTCTAGCATGAGAAACACCACTCCTTTGGTGATGACTTTTGAAGAAAGTCTTATTGTGGAAAATCTATTCTGTCAAATAAAAACATTTCCATGCTGTGTCACTTTTCTTGGTAGCAGAGATGTGTTATTATCCAACAAAAATATTTTTAATATTTAGCAATATACTGAAAGCAATGCACAGAAAAGTCATTATGTTCCACACTTTTAAACGCTCATTAAAGTAAGAGATTAATGTTCTCAACCTCTAATATTAACAGCTTCTGCAATCAGGTCAAGCAAATCCATTTGTGGTCATTAGTTTCACTAATCACCATTAAAATTTGGGGAATACTGAATGTGTTTAAAATATGAGATGCGTATTGAAGTTATTGATACTATTTTTCAGATGGAAATTAGGAAGCCTGTATAATTGTGCCCCTGGGCGATGTCCAAAAATGGCTCTTAGATAAATCTCTACTTAAAGAAATGTCCAAGGAATGGAAAGAAAATCTATTGTCCAAATTGCTACTTACAATTACTGCTGCTGAGCATGGGACTTTTGCTAACGCTGCAGCTTCTCAATGCAAGATCCCCAGAAACAGATCAAGTCTATATTTTTCTGACAAAGAATAACATCAAGTTATGTCCTGTGTCTCCAATTGATTGCCTCTCTCCTTTTTCCAAAATGTAATATTCAAAGATGCCTTTCAAATCCCTGAGAAACTCCGTTGCAAGGAAATCTGCACTTGTAACCACATTTGCAACTCCTTAAATTAGACTCTTTTCTCATGTCCTTCTCTAGTTCCCTTTACCCATGGAAGTCCTTTCTTCTGGTATAAATGAAAATAACATATTTATTTCCCAAGCATTAAGTTGATTTGATCACATAAGGATCTGGTCCTTAAATGTGTATGACTGAAGACTGGACAAGCACAGGTCATGTTGAGGACAGTAGATTTCTGAGGTGGGGACTGTCATTGTGGCAGGTTTACATACATTGCCAGCAAAACAGGACTGTGACTTCTCTCTGGGGTTTCTAAGGAATAACAATAAAAAGCTAGTGCTTAGAAGGTATCTAAAGTGACATTTAAAGGTTTTTCTCTTTAAACACCCAGGCTCCCATCATGCTTGTGATTGTCCACAGATACTGAGTGGACAAATTTTTCAGTTTTTTAGTTTTTCACTACAAAACACTTCAGAGTGAAAGAGAAAATTGCCTCTACTTACCTCAGAGCTGAGAAAGACTCACAACAAAGTAAAATCCAGCTGTCTCCCAGAACATTTTCTCCACTTACACCAAAATGTAACTCCAGACACCTGCAAAAACACCAGTCCCTCACATTTTCCTCACTGTCCCTCCCACCCCTCGGTTTACTTGTCCTTACTTTTTACTTAACAGAACGTGGGGGTTTTTTCAACTCTTGTGTAAAACTTTAACTAACAAAGTGATTCTGTTAATTATTTGAAATTAAGTCTAGCAATTATCAAGAAGTCTAAGGAGGTCAAAGCTTTTATTACTGAATTTTACTGAGGAATAATGGTACATCTAGGAAACTTAATTGGATCTTTAAGCACTTCCAGTATGCAAGGTTGCTTTTAAGGAGAAATGTTTCACAGACCTTTTAAATAACAAAAATATATGAAGCTACAAATCTTTCTATTGCAAATTTATTTGAAACAGGCACAAATTGTTCTCTTAGCCTTAGAACTGAAGAAAAATTGCAGAATATACTTTCCAGAGTATAGAAATACAGAATATAGAATTTACAGGATTCGGACATTCTGGAAGCGAAGATTCACCAGATTTTGAGTCAACCTTGAGTCAAGCTTGGCTTATATTTCAGTGAGTGAGACTTTTGAAAATGGAAAAGAGGCAAGTTTTCTCTTGAAGCATGTTCAAGTTAAGATAGTACAAATATTGCGTAAGTGTTTGAACAAAAAAGATATGCCTACTAGCTTGAAAAAAACATTCGGACAACTGATAAATATTACCCACTTCTGTTCTTTTTATCTTCCCTTAGTGTTTTACTCACATGAATACAAAGTGCCTTCTCAGAAACTGTAAGATTCCTGACTGGTATAAACATAACTGTGGAGAAGAAACAGGCAGTGAGTCCACATATGTGAAGGTTTAAATTGAACAGGTGTTTAACAACATTTGCAGCATTAGTGCTTTCATAATGTCTGATTCTCTGCTTGTTCCTGTTATGCTTGACAATGTGCTGCCATTTAAAAAAAAAAACAACACTACGGTTTTTAATATCAGATGTATTAAGTTTGCAGCTTACAGGCACACTGCAGTGCCCACCCAAGGCCTGCTAAAATTCAGTGGGATTTGTTTCTCGGTTATTTAAGGACATATATTCTCTTAGTCACATTTAAAAATAGTAATGAAATTGAATTAATGATCTACAGAACCATGAATTTACACCTCAGATCTTAGAAGTCTTTTATATTTAGGAGGAGGGAGCCATATTTTACCCTATAATGCTTCTGCAAGAATATTTAAGTGGTATGGAGGATCATGTGTGCCTTTGAATTGTAATGAATTTCACTGTAGTGACTGCAGGATTGTAAGGTATTTTCTGTTAATCGGAACAGAAAAAAATATGGAGTGTTGCTGACATTTTCTGAGACACTCCTTTGCATGGAACGTGACATAAGTGATATTCTGGATTATTATCTGGGATTCTGAGAAGTCTTCACATTGCTTTATTTCAGTCTCTTTTATTACAAAATAATTCAAGCTCCAATCAATTGTACAAGTTCACGACCAAGAAAGTTTTGTCAAAACCCAGAAGTTTACCAGAACGGACTTTTGTTGTGTTGTCTTAAAAAACCCTAGGAACCTAAGGATTAAAATCCCCACTAACCTGCTGAGATATTCTTTCATACTTAATGGGAATAGATAATCCTTTGGTTAAAGGAATATAGGTGAGAACTGTGACTGTGTGCAAGTCTTTTGGGTGAGATTTAGATGTGTAAACTAAAGGGCTGCTGGGTTGCTGGTAAAATCTCCTGCAGCCGAGAGGCTGCAGAACACAAGCCTGACTTTCCAGATAGCTCTTTTATCCAATAAGCAAGCACATAAAAGGAAAATGATGCTCCCTCTTCCCCTTCTCTGGAAATTGTTTTACAAGAAAAAAGCCAGATACCTCTACGCAAAAGACAGCCCATGTCAAAAAGGCAGTTTCATGATGCGGACTGCAATCTCACACATACACTGAACTCAGAGCTCAACACTGAACTCAAACCACAACATTTCAGAGAAGCCCTTCTCTTTAGTGTTCTTGTGAAGATTACACATCTGCTCCAAAGCATGTGTTTCCTGGGAATCCCAAACCTAGTCATTTATTTATCCCTGTTCACTCTGTGGTGAATTCAGATTCTTACCTTAAGCATTGCTGAAACCAGGTATCTGAAAATAGGCAGACATTTGTGGAATTTGACTGCAAGATATAGCTGTAGAAAGTTAAGGATAGTATTAATACTAACCAGCTACAGAAGTTTACGGTACAAGTATGTACATCTCAGCTACTCACACTGTCTCATTGCTCATGCCAAGTTCTTCAACAGAGGATGTCTAATACTCACTTGAGTGGTTAACTCGGAAGACTTTTTGCCCCAAACTACATGAAATGAATCCTTCAGGTTATGATTCCTGTTATCTAACTTTAGCTGTCTAGAAAATACCTTCTAGGCTAAGCTAGCTGTCAAAACTGTCTATAATCAATGAGGAGAGTCAGGTAACTCCAAATAATAGTTTATTTCACCTGTCCTAGTCACTCTTTCAGTCTGAGATAACCAACTGTTAGAAATGCTCCCCCTCCACTGATACAGATGAACCATATAACATAAAAACTTTTGCAGAAAATGAACCATATTATAGACTTCTGATTCTAGATGAGATACTGAGTAAACAAGTAAATGCATTTGAGCCTGATTTCACAGAGTCACAGAATGGTTGAGGTTGGAAGGGACCTCTGGAGGTCATCTGGTCCAACACCCGCCCTGCTCAAGCAGGGTCACCTATAACAGGTTGCCCAGGACTATGTCCAAACAGCTTTTGAATATTTCCAAGGATGGAAAGGATGGATCCATCCAAGGATGGATTTCAAGAGGTATATTACATGTACTGGTTTCATTTTAAAATGGTAGTTGTAAAAGATACTAGATTTATTTGCTCTTTGGAGAATGAACTTTGACATCATTCTGTATTTCTGTCAACAATATTAACACATATTTCTTCTAAGATGGACACATATAATTTGAATTGCTCTTAGGAACAAACACATTGCCCTTGCCAGAAAAAAACCTGTCAAATAATGATGGTGCCTTGTTGCATCGATTGGACTAAACAAAAAAAAAAAAAAAAGAAGATAAAGGAGTTCATGATCTTGAAATTTTTTTCTTGCTTTTCTTGTCTGAAGAAATCACTATGGAATCTTCTTTTATACTTTCTTCTTCCTGTATACTTCAGGTAAATTTTTCACTTAAAATTGTATGACTTATACCATTGGGACTATTTGTCAAGAAAAGAATGTTCTTTAAAAAACTCAGTGGTTTAGTCTAATAGAAATAAAACATAAGAAGTAATTATGCTGAAAGAACATTAATGCTGTGATGCTGAGAAAGCTATCTAACAGCCTCTTTAAACAGATGTTCTATCAGAGATTAAAAGCATTGCACTTACTAACTACTTAGGATTGAAGATCTATGTGAATATCATAGGTTGTTTAGATTTCTGTGCTGCTACTTTCCATGTGAATTCACTCAAAATTTTAATATAATCAAATAAAAGAATATAATTTACATAAAATCAATATTATGATAATGTTTAAGATTAAATTTTTGGCAAATTCATCTTTTCTTGAGCCTGAACTTTCCCACTTTCAAGTAGATTGCAAAACATATTCTTTGACTTCAGTGAAAATAAATAATTGTAATTACTATTTAATATTTAGATAGCAGTTTGAATCCATTAGGCCTTAATAGCTGGGCAAGCACTTTCCTGATTCAAATTCTTACCAATAAACAGAGGATTTGGCAAGCAAATTACCTACCATTCTGAAGTGGAAAAGTCTTATTCATGGCTCAGAACAGTAGCTTGAATGCTGGTCTATATTTTGCATATGGAAAGATGTACATCAGATGTGGGATAGAGAGTTTGTCCAAGATTGCTGCTCCTTCATAATTAGAATGAAAGTTGAGAAACTACTTCATTATGTATTATTTTGTTGATCAGTCAGGGGAATTAATTCTTTCAGAGGCAATTAAATACTTGCAAATATAGGGAGGCAGTGTCAGTTCAGAGTCAATATGTGATTAAGTCCCATCATTACATGAAAGCCCAGCATTGCTTTCCCAGCAAGTACCTCGTTAAGATACAGCTTGATGTTGTTTGAAGTCTCCCAAAGCGTAAGGAAACAAAGTAGTAGAAAATTATAAAATAGCATTAGAAGTACATACTCTTGCAGTAGCCCACAGCACAGATTACAATTAGTTTTCACTGAACTGCTTCACAGAATTAATTATTAGCACATCAGCAGCAAAACTACTACTCAGACTGAGAATAGTTTCTTAATGCCAATGGCTATTTTGTGTTGCTGGAACAAATGGACAGTGTAAGAGGAAAATGCACAGATGTAGAGTAATACAAGTATATGTAAAAAAGGCTTTCCCAAATGTTCTGCCCTTGACCTTCGCTTTTTCATGACCCACCATTCTGTCAGCACATCAATTTTCAGTGCCATCAGTCACCTATTTCATGTGAAGTTTCCTACAGAGTTGAGCAAATAGAATAATTTCAAACTCATTAATTCAATACCATTTTACCTAGGAGAATGATTAGTCTGCTATGGGATTCTCATTTTTGTTCAGTCTGTTTCTGCTGCTGTTAGTTCAAGTGTTGCTTCAGTCCTCACTTGGGTTCACACAGAAGGCCTCTGTGTTTGGCTGCACATTCAGCCCAGACTAGCTGTCAAGCCTGGAAGTGCATGTGTTTGACCTCAGTGTTCATGTTCGCTCACATTAACAGATCATCCTCTTTACAGTGAAGACACAGGTTTTGTCACTTAATTGTTGATAATCATCCAGTGTCCTCCCACAGTTTCCTCCCACCCTCTGACTAGAACAGGAGACCTCTCTTACCCGTCTTAACTCAATGCATTGGGAATCCACATCAAAGTTTCCACTAGACAGCTTTCTGATCACATTTACAGAAAGGCAAGTAAGATACTTGAGCAAATTAACAGCTGGTGTGAATAGATAGATTGCAGCATCTTCAGACCGGTTTGAAGGGATTGTTTTAATCAGAATGGCTGAATTCTGAACAGTACAGCAATCTGCTTACTTCAAAGTCCTTACAGTGAGGCAAACTTGAGCAGCTTGTTATTACTTGATGTTCAGGCAAGTCTAAGACTGAGAGGGAAAGATTATAGCCATCAGCAGCAGTACTCCTTGCTCTCTTGTAGAACACATTAAAATGTGTTCTATAGTTGTAATGTAGTTTTCTGTTTTGTTTTAGCAACAGCATCTGATACGAAGCTATGAGAATTGAAAGATGGATGGGTGTGGTTGTGAACTCTTTTTCCCATTTGGATCTTACAAACCAATGACATATTTACTATAGATGTTCTAAAAGCCCCACATAGGTCAATACCACATCTCACATGGAGAAAAACATATGAAAAGTTAAACGTTAAAAGGCTTTAAAAAGAGAAGTATATTCAATACTTTGTGGATAATACATAGCATTACATTTTTTTCCTCCAAAAAATTCAGCTAAAATAGGAAATTAAAGACTCAGTATGTCCCATTAGTTATTGGTTTGTGAAGAATTAATTATGTAGTTGGGGTGGACTGTTATTTTGAATTCATTCTTCTATCCTGTTGGACCCTAAAAAGTAAATTATAGGGATCTTTGGATACTTGATACTACACAAGAAGATTACAACTTTACAGTGGGTTCTACGCAGTTTTAGAAGCCTACTCTTTCAAACCTAGGACCAACGCTTGTGGCATTGATTACACAGAACACATACTTTAAATGCATGATCTTTGATTTCTTCCTGACAGGAACAGTTACTGAAAATACAACTGCCAAGAAAGCATGTTTCGTAGATACTCCGGTCCAGCTCTCAGAATGAGTGACATATGCTTATAAAAGAAAGTTCTTGGCTACATTTGCATTTTTTTCTACTCAAATATGTGCAAATCAGTATAAAAGCATCTGTAAGCTTTTGCTTTGATCAATTATCTTTACTCCAAGGTTCAGAAGATTAAAATGTGGAGTATCACTCAGAACAGATATCAGTATTATCAGCTGGAAAAAGAAGAGAGCATGAAACAGGTTAATACAAGACAGCTAAGTTAATGAAAACAGAGTTGTTGTCAATACTTTTTCTTCTGAGAAACTAACAGCACAGGCCACTAGAGCAAAATATAGCCTGACATTACAGAGTTTAATCATGTGGACTGTAATTCTGCTGAGATATTATATAGGACACAGAGGTGTATGGAAAACTGACATTTTTTGCCCTTAAAGGAAAAGACCCCAGCTGTTTAGCATCAGAGAGGTCAAGCTGGCTACAGAACAGGAGATCTGAGCATGTGGGACCAAGACTTGCTCAGGGGCTCAACAAAAAAACCCTGACTTTGGTGACAAAACACCCTCTTCTAGAAAATGCATCAAAATTCTCCAAAGGAGAGAAAAGATAATATGACAAATATTAATTCAGTTCTGCTGTAAAGACCAGAATATTATCTCTGGTAGTTTTGGAGTGGGAATCAAGACTGGAATGTCAATAATTATGTACACCTCAAGAAAGCCTATCATATTGCTGAAATTGCCAGCCCTGCATAAATGCTTTGCACAGTTTTGTTGACTAGGAAAATGCATTTTGGATCTTTACAATCAATATGAACTATTTATATTAGATTCATAAAGGAAGAGAGGTGAATGTGTTTTGATTTAAAAAAAAAAAAGATTAAAAACAAACCTGATTTTCAAATATAGGTTTGCAAGTTCCAGAGGCTAAGTGACCAAACTAAAAGTTAGAAACCTCCTCTGTAGACTCATTCCTGTTGCTGTGGGGTTGGGTTGAGCTCATGCCTCCCTGTAACCAGGGCACAGGTCTGGCAGGCTTTCTGGCCAGCTGGCAGCTTGCTTGGTGTGATCCCACTGTATGTGGGGCTGGGGGTGCCACCTTCTTTGCCCTTTGAGACCAGCGCTGCCCTGTAACTCAGAGCCTGGCTGGCATGGTAGGGATAGAGCCCCTTTGGTCATGGCTTTCCAGGCCCAGCCAAATGTGCCTAGAGTGCCAGTGCCAGTGCCACCCGTCCTGCTTCATCCTTAGCTTCAGTCAAGTGTCCTGGCCCCATCGCACCCGGAGGCAGGCGAAACAGCGGTGGTTTCTGGTGTGTTTAGCAAGGGGGTTCCCTGGGCTGGGATGTTATTTGCATGTGTAGTCATAAGGATGAGTTGGTTTTTGCACGGTGTCTTTGGATTTGTGGATAATGTGCTATCTAGCCTGTGTCTTCTTTCTCAGGAATCTGCTCTTTCTTCCTTGGGTTATTCTCCCAGTAGATGTCCCTTGTATGCCAGACTGAGGTCTGTGGTAGCCTTTCATGTCCAGCTTCCAAAGTCTGGAAATCTGCAGGGGGAATTGAAGGTTCCTTCTCCACTTGCAGAAGAAGGCAAGAAATGCTGTGGCAATGGAAAGGAATGGACAGATGAGGGGAAATGTCTGTGGCCACTGCTTTTGTACCATGTTAAGTTTTTCCTGTTTTGTGCCACAATAGCCCATGTAATTCTCTTCCCAGAGAGGAAATAGTTCTATCTATTTGATTTTAAAATCAAGGACAAAGAAATTTTAGTAAATTACATCCATTTCTGAAGTGGGAAGAAGGTACTTAAATAGTGGACGAAAATCCTTGCTGCTTAAGATGTGTAGACTTAATCATGTATTTAATTCAGAAAAAGAGCTCAAATAGATGAAAACAATGAAATAAAAGAAATGTAAACATTTCATTAGAGACTCAACTCCTCTTTTCTCTGTTGTGTACTATTTTTAACTTCTTTCATTTGGATTATTTTGAAATAGGAGCCTCATTTTCTTTTGGATCTTCAGAAGTAATCCAATCTCAATGCACTCAGCCCTTCTATGTGAACCATCCTGACAGATCTGTTGTAGAATCAGGTATTAATGTTAGAAATTGCTAGTGGGAAAACCAGTTGAGTGTTTTACTTAACCTGTAAAATAGCTAGCATTATACAAATAGCAAGTAATGACCAGGAGAGGAGGTAATTTAACAGTGAAAACGGGGAGGAAACTATTCGTGATAGAATAATTAAAGGAAAAAGTTGGTTTTGATTGCTTGGATTTTTTTTGTCAACACTATGTAGACAAGGTTTGAATTTTTTGCTACAGTATTTTTGATAAGCAAAGACAGCATCTCCTGTAGAGAAAGAGGGTAGAGCCATCTGTATGCTGTAAGTAGTGTATATTAGCTATGGGGGGGAGCAAGTAAAAAACCCGAAGTCTTTTGTATGTCCGCTCAGTGTGTACTGTAGGCCTAACTTTCATGGCAGTGTGTGAAGGAGTAACCCTTTATGTAAAAAAGTGAGTGAACCAAGCTGTTTGATGCCAACAAGAGATAAATTCTGTATTACTTAAATCGGGTAAGGTAAACAATTATACAATAAATCTGTCAAAGTCCAATGAAAAAAGGTCAGTTTGGGATCAGGCCAAGATCAGGATTACAGGGTCAGCTGTAATGAAGAACTTTTAGGCGTAGTATCTACAAATTAATATAGCTAACTACAGTTCCTGAACTATGAGCATAGGGCTGGTACATATGCTTCTTCTCTTATCATCACAACATTCATCTTTGTGTTTGGAAATTTTTTGCAGATTACTGTTTGAGAACCATTTTTGAATGAGGTAAAGCTGCCAATTTCAATATGTGACAACCTGCTGCTAAAGTAAGGGTGAATGTTCTAGAATTTAACCTTGTCATAAGGGTTGCAATGTTGTTGTAGCTGTGATCATCCAAGCTAAGATTGTGAGTCAGACGAGGGATGTGGAAAAGGTAATATATTTTATTAGGCTGGAGGATATAATTTTGGAAAACATACATACTTTGGGGAAGACAAGCCCTTTTTAGAGAGAAGTTTTGCAGGGACCTGTAGGAGGTTTATGCCTCCAGAAGTATCTGTTGCTTCCCATTTTTGTTAGTTGGTTTAATAAACTATACTCTTCTCTTTTCAGGTTCAGACTCTTTAAAGGGTACAGGCCACTGTACTCCTTGTGACAGCAGTATTATTACCACAGCTCATCATTGGTGGCTCTAAGGCTTTTTTTGCTGGTGGGGAGCTCAACAGAAAATTTTGTAGCAGATACATGCATTCATATTTGTGTGTATTATGCAACAGAAGTTCAAGAGAAAAATATACAAAACAAGAACAGTATGGGTTATTCATCATCAAGGCAACAGTAACAAGATAAGAATATTTAGCTGCTACCAATTAGAAAACAAAAACAAAAAAACAACCATTATTTTGTAAAGGACCCTGCAACAGTCTCCTGCAGACCTTGTTTCATACTTAGTCTGAGGATGAAAACACCACATGTCCTTTTCCACAAGTTGAGGAAGACCCAGCAAAATCCCCACTGAGGGCTACTGCACAGGTGCATGAGTGCACAACAATCCTAAGGAATTTAAGAGTTGGTTTAAAAAAAGGAATCACACCTGTTACACAACATTTCTTTATTACCTGCTACTGTCATTGCATTTTATCCACTGCAGGTCACTGAACTCAGAATCATAAAGAAAGGTTAAAGGAGTTCCAGTGTGGATGAACTCCACTCTCCAGAGCGGGAGTTGCCCCTGCCAGGATGACAGGTGCCTGTGTTCACATACTAAACCAAAACAAATGCTGGAGGGCGACGGTCTTCACTATGAGGGAGGTGATACACTGGAACAGGTTACCCAGAGAAGCTGTGGATGTCCCATTCCTGGAAGTGTTCAAGGCCAGGCTGGATGGGGCTTTGAGCAACCTGGTCTAGTGAAAGATGTCCCTGCCCACAGCAGGGCGGTAGGAACCAGACGATCTTTAAAGGCCCCTTCCAACCCAAACCACACTATGATTCTATTCTATGACATTGTGACTGAAAGGAGTTTACGCTAGTGATAAGCTTATGTTTTCATTTTGTAAGCTGCTGTATGTAGTTGGTCATCTGATCATTTGAGCCTACCTGTTTTCTAATTTAATATCAGGTTTGCCCAGGATATGACCATTGCTATGTTTCATTTTTAGTTACAGTAATATAACTTTCTCAATAATATCTACTAAAAAAAAAACAACACCAAAACCAAAACCCACCCAAACCAAAAAAAACTACCCAGGGCTATTTCGTCAGATTGTAACATAGGTCACAAGTTGTTAGACAACAGTAAGTTCAAAGCCATTTATCTCCACTTAGATACATTAATGCAAATATGCCTGACAGGTTTTTAGAGGAATTTAAAGACTTAACAAATATTAACAGAGACAAAAAATGCTGCAAAGTCAGACTTGCAGCCTTCCTACGTCTTCCAATTAGCAGTGAAGAAATTAGTGAACATCTTCCCTTATGTATATCTACACAGGATCCTTTCAGGGGAAATACCTACAAACCTGACATCATACTTTCTTTCTGAAGATGTAACAGATCCAAGAATTGGTCAGTGTAGAGGCGGGCCACAAAAATGATCAGAGGGGTAGAACACCTCTCCTATGAGGACAAGCTAAGAGAGTTGGGGTTTTTCAGCCTGGAGAAGCTTTCTGGGGAGACCTTATTGTGGCCTTTCAGTACTTAAAGGGGGCTTATAAGAAAGATGGGGACAGACTTTTTAGTAGGGCCTGTAGCGATAGGACAAGGGGTAATGGTTTTAAACTAAAAGAGGGTAGATTCAGACTAAACAGAAGGAAGACATTTTTTACGATGAGGGTGGTGAAACACTGGAACAGGTTACCCAGAGAGGTGGTAGATGCCCCGTCCCTGGAAACATTCAAGGTCAGGTTGGATGGAGCTCTAAGCAACCTGATCTAATTGAAGATGTCCCTGCTCATTGCAGGGGAGTTGGACTAGATGACCTTTAAAGGTCCTTTCCAATCCAAACTATTCTATGATTCTATATAAACAATGAAGACAATGTCAGAAATAGTTCACTTAATCAGACATTTACTCCACTAAACAACATTTGTGTGAGGATTCTGCTCTAAAGCAGTCTTAATTTTTCATACAGTTTTGAATGTGGGTCTTGAAACATCATGTGAACAGTGATGATTGGTTCCTTGTTCAGAAAACTTCTGAAGGCAAGACACTTATAAACAGACTGAATGGTGTAGACAGGAAAATAACATGAATGTTGACATATTTTCAAGTGTTCAGTGCTACACAAAATCTTTATTTGATGAAGGGGAAGAATACAAAACAAGTATGACCAGTGGAATTCACCGCTGCTTTTAACAAAAGTAGTAAACACAGCATTAAAAACTGAAAGGTGATTTTTTATTTATTTATATTTTTTTGGTAGTAATGCTCCAAAAGCTTTAAGCTCAACAAACTCCAGTTTTAGGACATGGTTAGGAAACACCCCTTTTTACTTCACCATACACCATTGTGTCTATGTCATTCCAATGATTCCTCTCCAAGAAGCTTACTACTCTTACGTGGATTCTATTAAAGAAGTCCATTAAAGAAGTAAAAGAGAAACTGGAGGGGGATAACATTCCTCTCTTCTAGCATGTCTGGTTGAGCAACATGTGAACTTGCATGATGAATGGAGCTGCACTGTGTTAGGAAATTCCATGTGCTGTGGCGGAAGAACTGGGGCACTCCTGGTCTCCTGTGTCCCTGGTTTCCCTGAGATAAGATTGGTTGGGATCACTCACTGCCCGTGTCCAAAAGATTTAAGAATATTGAGATATCATGATGATTTTATGGTAATTCCTGGAAAAAGAATTCTATGGTGTTGTAGAAAGTTTAAACAGAGGTGTAGGAAAGAAAAGCAGATTCATTTTCACCAGTAATAGCAAGAGCTGTACTGCTATCATGTATTTTATAAATTGAGAAGATCCAGTTGTCCTCATACGAAATGTTACTTTTAGAGTAACTACTGTCCCTTTCAAAGAATTAAAATGAAGACCCTATAAAGGACCTCAAAGAAATCTCTGGAAACAACAGATATGACCCAATCAACCTTTGTTTCAGCTCAAATGCTTTCTGCTTCAAAGGCTTATGGATAGACATATATAGAAGTATTGGACATGTTAGAAGTATACAAGGAACAATAAGCAAGATATTTATTTCATTCAGTATAACATAAATAGCCTGTGAATGAGAAAGAAAGGGCAGTCTTTTGCGTTGCCATATTCAGGAGTGGGAGATTGATTGGTCTTTGCAATCTTAGGACAGTGAAATTTAATATTCTCTCCCTTGCTTTTGTACTGGCAGTGGCACTTCACTAGGAGTGATTGTGATCCAAAAATCAGAACGATTTCAAAAGAGGCAGGAAGAAACTCAAGGCTGAAATTCCCAAACCTGCATGTTAAATTACAAAGTCAGTGGGGGTATGGAGAACTGATTAAATAAGATTTTTTTTAAAAGGAAGCCTAGTGGTATATTTTTAGACTGCTGGTTCAGTTCTATTGACTTTATTTTCTTTGTAAATCAAATGGGGAATAACACCACTGTATAACAAATCAGTTCCAGAAAAGAGAGTCAAGAAAACAATACACAAGAAAGCTTCCCTCACAGCAGGGACTGCATTTGCTGCTGCTGTAGTTTAGCTCCTTTGACTAAAAGGTTAGCTGGCTCTTGTTATTTTGCTGCTGCTGTTGCTGTTTCTCAAATTAGGCTGACAGCTCAGTTTCCACAGTCTACATCTTTTCATGCTGAGAAGCTCAGTAAAATGGTCCAAAAATTGTACTGCCCATGCAATGGGTCAAAAGTTATCTATAAGTATTTGATCTTAAAAACATGAACAAAATGGAATGTCAACTGTATTTCCAGACTCCAGAAAAGTCACTGAAGACAAGTAAACAGAAGGACAACCACAGAAGAGTCTAAGAAGATCTGTGAAAAATAATTTTTGCAATTTAATGGGCTTTAATAACAAAGCAAGACTTCTGGCAGGAACCAAAAAAATGACCTTAACACACTTTAACGAACTATTCTCTGCTTTCCCCTTTGAAACTCTGCTCTGTGGCTTGGAGATCCCTAACAGAAGGGAAAGGTACATTATTCTGTGCAATTTCTACTATTCAGTGGCTGAAAGAATCAACCTAAGAACTGTATTACCATCAGCCTTGATCTACCATTCTCATTTTCAAAGAAGGACTCTCTTTCACTGATATTTCCATAGTAGGTGTACAGTACTCAGAGTACCACATAAATTGGTAGTCTGTAAATAGCTCATAGACGCTTTTCAAAACTTGAAAACTATTAGGCAGCTTAATGTAATGCCCATCATGCTGAAACGGTGATTGTCATTCTCACCCTTGCTGTTCCCATTTGCCTCTTATAGTCAAGATTGAAAACATGATCAGGAAGGAACCAGTGTTGATTACGTAGTTATGCAGTGTCTGGCATGCTCTGTATTGTATGATTGCTACAGATGATGACACCAACTGATTTGTCCTCCACATTGATTATGAGGTGATGAATTCTCAAATGTTGGTCTTTCATAAACCCCCTAGAGGTGCTGTCTTAAGACCTCCATGATATTCTGGATAGTATGTATCCTAGGTGCTACATTAACGCTTGCTGAATGCCTTACGGCTGCTTGATGGCAACCATGACATTGCTTTAAACAAGCAATTGTTCCTACTTGACTGTTGTCTCAGATGGACAAGCAGGGGATACTGCTACGGTCTTGTAAAGCATTTGTTCTATTCTCGTCTGTCACCTAGCTAATTCAAATTCACTTCAGTCTTGCTTGGGCAACCTTTGCTGCACAGAAACCAACATTAATTTCTGGATATTTTGAATCATTAGTGTAATCTGAAAATAACCCTGATGAAGCCCAATGGCTGAAGCTGTGCTGACATTGGCCCTCTACTTCCCTCTTCTGTTTAAATATGGGAATGTCAGTTTGTTGAGTTTCATGTGGATTTGTTTTTCCATTTTTCCAATGAGTTTAGTCTTTCAATGAACAAGTCATTTCCAGAATGCTGTGTAAATGTCTTGTTTGCCTTCAGAGGTGACATTGAATAAAACATGGTCCATAACATATTTCAGGCAGGTGTGTTGCATTAGAGTGTTACTTTTCAGTGGGACAAGAATTTCAAGATAATACAATCAAATACAAGCTAAAAGGAAGTATTCCTCTTAGCAGATAACTTATGAAGCTATGATTTTGTTCTGCTCTACACTGCTGAAAAGTAAGCATAAAAAATATGGGCTCAAATTTCCATCTTGGATATTCAAATACTGCTTAAGGTTCTCCTTAGTTCTGTGCTATATTAATTTAGGCTTGCATTTAAACTGAAGCTTATATCTTCTTATGTCCATGGTAATTATGGAAGGATAGACACTTGATCTTGACTCCAGAGTAAGGCAGCTGGCTTCTGGGGTTTTCAGAGTGCAGTTGATTCCCTGATTTAGGGAATCAATACAACCTCTGAGCCCTCTGGCTTTTTCTGCTTTTTTTTCTCCCAGAATTATTCCTCTCCACATAGCCACACTGTAGACTGAATAGGCATGCAGATCAGCATTCCCCCCTGCCCTGCCCAAAAAAGAAGCAGAAGCCTCCTGTGGGAAAAAAAAACCCCCACTATATATTTAGTTATAGTAAAATAAAATCCAAAGATGTGACCAGAATGAGTTTATAACTTGTTATTTTGTGACAACTGATAGTTTCATATATGGGTTGACTACTAGTGAATATAATGTCAGGTCAGATGATAATATAATGCCACAGAGTGAAGGTGATGAGTTACTAATATTTATATTGTAGCTTCTTTGCTTCACATTAATTCTGCTTCTTACAATGAAGTCCAAATATTTTTATTTACTGTAGTAAAAATTACATAATAAAAGTCAAACAATGTAGTTGAAATAGATATCAAACTTACTAAACTGAATAATTTTGATAAATGTACTAGAAATATTCACAAAATCAGTTATTTCCACTTGAAAGATTTAGATGTTGTTAAATCAACAGTTTACAATGGAAAAATTGAAAAATCTTTACATGAAGTATTTTAATCAGCTGCATTACAGAACTTGTGCCAAAGCCTATGAAGTGATTCCCTGTAAAATTTGGTACATCTTCTTAGTGATCAAAACATGTTATAATTGTCTTCCAGTTTTGCTGTTGATTACCAGCTGAACTCCAGTACTATTAAGAACGTTCGGCTATTTCTGTCATCTTTAGGATTAATTAGTTGTCAGGAATTATGACAGTGGTTTCTTTGCTTACTGGCTCAGTGCATAGCCTGGAGAGCATGGAGAAAGCGTAAGAATATAGCAGTTGCAAGTAACAGCTTCCCAGAAAATTCTCCTGCATTTCTCCAGCATTTTACAGCTCAGACGCTCCAAAGCCAGAAGTGGATCCTTTATATTTAGTAGTCCTTAAAATCATTTTTTCTTCCATGGATGCAACCTTTGGCTTTTTTGACTCTCGTAAACTTTTAGCATCTACAATTGCTTGTGACAGCTTAATTACATTTTATGTGAAGAACCACTTCCTTTCATTTGGAGTGTCCTCGTAGTTTCCCTCAAAGCCCCCTAGTGCCCCCTTTTTGTAGATGTCATATACCTTATTGAGTAGGCAGTGAGCAATACATTGATAAAGTAAGGGGAATTAGGAATTTTCCCTGGTTACATATGAAATCAAAACTAACCCAGGTTGTCAAAGTAAGTGACTCCCAGGCTATTAGTTGGGATCGGTAAAAAAAAATAATTAATTCTTATGTCTTGAACAAAAAGTTCTGCTTCAGACCTGCTTAAATGGGCTTGAAATTCACCTTGATAACCAAAGAAGTGATACATCTGAAAAATCTTCTCAGTGAAGACAGAGACTAAATAGGCAGAGAGACTAACAAGAAGGGTCCAAACAAGACCATGCTGTCAACATCTTTTGATGTTGCAGACCAGCACCAGCAGAATGTTCTAGTGCCGGCTCAACAAGTGTAAAAACCTCTTCCTGCTTCAGAAAACTTAATGGAAATGAAAAATTCATATGGAGCACCAGGAATTTATGGAGAAGGGAAAAGATCAAGGAACCCATTTCTTTAGAGGAACAAAGAGCGAGCTGTGAGAAAACAATATAAGAAGACAAATTCCTCACAAATAATTTTGGCCATTTTTGTCTATAATATATAGATAGACTAGAAAATAGCAGCACTATTAAGGGGCTGAGACAATATCTTTTCTATACTTCTTATATCAGTCATGCCTGATAAGTAAATGCAATAAACTCACTAATTTAGAAATTCCATCTTTTTAATCTCTTACCTTGTTTTACACTCTTGTGCATTTCTTTCCTCTCCCATTGTTTCTGTGCTATATGTGGTTCATTACAATTTTTTTCATTCTTTCCTTTCCATTTTCCCTTCTTTGTACTTAGAAAGATGTATTTTTTTCCCTTGTCCTTTTCAGCATTCATCTTTGACTCATACTTAAATTTCTTCAGTACCTTTTGTTCTCTTTACCTCCTTTTTTCCCCAGCTAGTTGCCATTATCAGTTTCATCTCTCTCTCTAATAATTAACATATAGATGGTGCTTCATAATAGTGAAAATATCCATCTTCTTGCCTGGAAGAGTGGAAAAATTCAATCAATCCACAGAAATAACAGGTGTCAGAACTGCAGGCACTGGAGATTCGTGCTGCCAACCCAGTTGTTACTGATTTTTTTTTCCATGTCTGCAGAGATGCCCCTCTTTGTAGCCAGAGACATTACCAGCTTTTGAGAATACGAGTTGGCTGATATGCAGACTGCTGTCTAAGAGCTGAGAGGAGGCTTGTCCTGAGTCCTGTTAATGGCGATTGAGTCACCCAGTGCAATTCATTGGCCTGGATTTTCCTCATATTTTGAAGAAACCAGCCACACAACAACCTGATATGAATGACTACAGAAATTCAAGACGTATGAAAAGTCTCTGAATTTGGAAAAAAATTTCATGATGCTTGATCTGTTAGACCTACAGTCAGTTTTCATTAACAAGGGTATTGCATAGGTAAAGAACACTCACTGGGCACTTAAAAAAAAGAAAAGAAAATGATGTGGAGAATCTGTGGTCCTCTGTTTCCCAAAGAAACACTTTACTGATCTATAGCAATTCCTGAATGAAAGTAAACTTCTTTAATGCTTTAACAGGTGGTGAAAGGGGTTTGGCACTTTCCCTAACAATACTTAGTACTGCAGTGGGGAAAGTATTCAGGCAAATACAATCCATTTTATTAAAATTAAAGATGAAAATATTCAGTAAAAGGCATGTTTTAGGCAGTATGAATTTAAAGTGTTTATAGTGTAATGTGTTTGTACTGCAATGTAGCTATATACATCAGTAACCTCCAGTATCTCTGCCTCAGGGGGATGCTAGAAAATTTTGTTAATGCAGTTCGGTGTTTTCTGAAGAAGTCTTGGAGTTCAGACTTTTATCCTAATCTCTTTTTGTATTTAACAGAGAAAAATGTGAGTTTTCAGGAGCTGCTTTAGGATAACATGGGTAACACCTTTGATGGGGAATAGGAGACTAAATTAGAGGTGGAAGTTTACACTGTAAGTATCTACATTTGATCAAATGAGTCTCACACAAAATGTCTGCACCATCGGGAAGCAGTGGTCCTTCCTTTGTATTTGTCATCATATCATCTTACCTGTCATTTTATTGTCAGTTATTAAGTGTTATCAGTGCAACACTTCACTGTCAACTTAAAATTGATTAGCCTGAATAATTTCATATCAGCAGCAAAAATTATCACTTCACTATTCCCAAATATTTTGTGAATATATTGAACTATGCAGAAGATCTTGTTCCTTTGAACTCCCAAGGCAATTCCTCAGAGTACAAGAACTTAAACGCAACTTCCACAGCTGACATAACTGAAATTGTTAGGGCAGCTTGCTGTCTGAGGGCTTTGGTCACAAGGACAGTCTTTCAGATTTTGAAGGATCTATACTACCCATTACACAAGGGTAATTATATTTAAAAAGAATAAGTCTTTCCCTACAGTCAGTGCTTAAATGAGTAATAAATGTCACGTTCATCTTCACAAACTAGTTCCTCAGATGTAACATTAAGAAACAGTCCTTGAAGTATACCTTCGGGGAAGTCTAGCTGAGTTTCTATTCATACATAGGTAGCTATTAACTATGTACATGCTGCTGTGTGTTATTCAACACTTCATAAATGGCATTACAGCTTTTAGACTATTTTTCAATTGTAAAGGATAGTAATAAACCATTGGCTTTCACTTGGGAAATTCTCATATAGAATGTTTCCTTTTTAATTTAGGTTAGATCAACTAACTTTTAAATTTCAACAAACATGGTTATAGTTAGCAATTGTGATTTAAGTATTATTGAACAGGATACCAGACAATTCATCATCTCCTATCAGTTCTGATTCATCCAGGCATGTAAGCATGAAGATAGCTTATCTGCATTTGGACTACTGTCTGAATTTAATGGTGAAACAGCAAAACTGTCTTTATGTGCTCCACAACACACATGACCCAAAACCCAAAACACCTTTATGAACCATGTGCGTGGCCTCAACATAAGGATACATGCACTGGTCTGTAGAATTACAGTGGGGTAATTTGCATTTCGGTGGATTGAGTGCTAATAAGATGAGTTAAAGCTGAAAGAACTGCAGCAGTGGCTTCAAGGAAAATGCCACCTACACTGCAGCACATCATCTCATTCTACGTTGCTGCATAAACTCCAAGACTTTCATTTACCCCTTCATGGTTCCGCATGAAGACTATGTACTTGGTCCCTATGTGACTGAAGTGGACTTCCCATCTCATGAAGATGTTCTAAAAGAGACAAAAAGTTAAAATCAGCTTTTGCTTGAAACAAAAGCTAAACATTTAGGACTGTATCACAAGTAAGTGTCACAAACCACTCTGTCCCAGCCCTACCCTGTCTAATCTAGTTTCTGCCAATTCTATCCAATACATACAGGTTCTTCGTACATAACAGTTCAAGCACAGATCAGACACTTAAATAACAGTGATCAAATGAAGAAACACCTTGGTGTGCTATGCCACAATGTTATGATCTTTAAAGGAAAAATCTTTGAGAATACCGTGTTCTCCAAAATTCTTCTGCAGCCAGCCCACATAACCGAAGCAAAGGCATGGTTTTACTTTGTGTTTCATAGAGCAGGTTGCTTCAATACCATCACTGGGCTAAGGCAAATATGTCGCCTTCATGATATTTCTGCTGTATGACTCTGTGGGAACATTGTTATGACAGTGTATTCTGCCTAAATCTTAGCTGCAACTAAGAGTTTAGGTGAGAGTTAGTTAAGCCCAATAATGTTAGCATTCCCTACTACAGTGAATTTCACTGTTAGTGAAGAAGAAAAGCTACATGCATTATCACTGGAAGTCTTTAAAGACTGTTTTTAAAATATAAATTTCATATTTTTTTAGCTCAAGTTCTATATTCCTAACTTGTAAAGGTGTACAGAACTGTAAACCATTATCTACATTTTTACACCTACATATTCTACATTTTCAAGATTTTCATGTCAGCATTTTCAGGATTCTCAGTGCTATTCGAGTTTGCATTCAAAGTATATGAATCAGTATAATTAATTATTGTTCCTTTATATCTACTTCAAGAGGCTACAAAAATGACAGGAAGTATTGGACTCCATTGCAGATTTAGAAATGAGCCTACTATTCTACTCCTGCCTACAGAAATCCTGGGTTTAATTCATACAAGAACCCATCAAGTGTAAGGTCTCAAGGAATGAATAGACTAACATCATCATGTGGTTAAAACAAGGCCCGTAATACACTACAGTCTGTCAAATTAGTATCATGAAAAGCTATTCATAAGTGTATGCTATATCACACATCAAGTCATTTTTTCATCATTGTTGTAGACACAATACAAAAAATAGACTAGCCAAGTTGTAAAAACCTTTGATGACTTCATGTATGTTCAACTTTAACACAGACATATCACAGTGTAGCTATCATTCCCCATAGTACTGATAGTGATCTCCAAATAATCATTATGTAAGATACTTCCACCTTTTCTATATCGATGCAAGCCATCAAGAATCTGAGTTATTAAAAAGCTATGAAAATCTTCAAAAGCTCTTAGGTTCAAGTGCATCAAAACGTTCAAGCATACACTAAATTTTAAGAGAGGTTGCTATACATTCATATGCTTTGGCAATTAGTGTTGGAATTACTCACATAGTTAAAAATACCATATATTCTATGTACCTTATTGAATTAGAGGTTTTATTTCAAATAGCTTTTATAAATTTTCTTTTTTTTAATTAAATTACTTCTAAAACTGCAGCCCTTTCATTTACTTTCTGGAATTTTTCACCATTACTAGAGTAAGTAGATCAGAAATAAGTTCTTAAAGGTGATAATATGTTTATATCAGCCCTAATTAAAAGCAATCCAGTGATAATAACTGGTCAGCCTGTGCAGGTGTCTACTTTGTACCTTAATATTAGGAAGACTGCTGATTGTCCTGTTATTAAAATTTTAAATATTAAATTAATTATACGCTCATGTAATGAAAGAAAATCTGAGTTTTTATCAGTTTTTTTTCAGAGGATGATTATTCTTTGCAATTTCTGCAGTAAATGTTTTTTTACAGTCTTGCATTCCAAATTGTCTAGTATCATCAATGCTATCACAAAATTGCATGATTTGAGTTTGCTCAAAAGGTCATTTCTTACTTTGTTTGAATGAATTGCTCTACCATGGTGTGCAAAGAACCCTATGATAATTATTATACCCATTTATTGTCAACTAAACATATTTGCATGTGATCTATTCGGTGAACAGGACTTCTATTTTTCAAAGCAAACTTTTTGGCTTTCTTTAGCTCTTTTTGTCTTTTCTGTTTTGGAAATTAGGGTTAGCCTATCATCTTGTTCTTCTTGCATTTCTTGTAAAAACTTCAGTTTAGATGAGTGAAAGAAAATAAATTAAGCATCAGTGATTAAGCATCACTTAAAAGGGTGTGGAGTGCAGGCTGTGGAGACAGATGGGGGAGTGAGGAGTGCTAGCAGAAGGAAGTGGCTGGGGAGGAAGAAAATTAGGTAAGGTCATAGAATACAGCCAGGAAACATAATGTAGAAGTAGCATGCAGTAATCACTTCCACCCAGTGGCTTCATGACTATTTTCTGCCTCAAGATAAATTCCATGAGGGGATATACTTTCCAATTTGTGAAGCAGTGGCTAAGAGATATTGTAAGTTTTCCTACAATACCTAAAACTGATGAGAACTAGCTTTGGCTGATACTGGTGTTGGTAAGAAAATTAAACCAGAATGGAATAACCCAAAATCCCAACACTGATATAAAAAAATGAGATGTCTTACACTTCCCAGCAAGTCTGAGAACAATCTCTTCTTTGGTAACATAGCTTAGATATTGAAGCAATAAATTATTGGTGGGTATTTCAATGAACACCAGCTCAATTTCTTTCACTTGGTTTTCAATGTCTACTATTATTGCAGTAAAGGTACCCCAGCAAGGTGGGATATTTGAGTAGGAGATTACTTCAGGCAGAAGACCAGAAGATCAGAATCTAAAGAAAGTGATATGTGCCATATTACATACGCTGTAGAAAGGCATTTTAACCAGTTTTGTTCTGTTTGTCTATTATTCTCCCAGCAATTCTCTGCTCAGTTTTACATGCTCCATTACACTTAAATAATGCCTTTCTACCAATATCTACCAATGAAGTCTATGCTTTTCGTCTCTCCTTGCAGCTTATGTATTAACGATAAACCTCCTGCCCAAATGACAGCACCCCTTGGATTAAAAGAGACAAATGCATTCATTGCATACGGAAGACCAAAAGCTATGGAAAAAGAGTACTTTGACTCACAGTTTGATCAGCACCCTGAGGACTTTGCCACCCTTACATGTTACAAAGTAAGGTGCTCAAATTAGGTCAAAATTGCCTTTCAAAATTAATGGAACTCATAGGTATCCACAGCTGTTTTTAATTATCCCCTCACCATTATTAATCTCTGTAATTTAAGATAATATCTTCAGAAGTCTGTTTGCTTTGTAGTACACTGTGTAGTACAGTTTGTAGTACACTTTGTACTGAGACACAAGTGTGCTAAAGCAAAGATAATACTCAATTTTGGCACGTGCATTGCAAGCTACTGATGTGTTCTCAGGGCCTGCTTTGCTCTACATCAGATATGGTTGTATTGCCCTGGCAAGGAACTACTGCCTATTGTTCTGGTTTGTCCGCCTACCATTCTAAGCCATTAGCAACATCCTCCTCACAGAAAGGCAACCTCCAGCGGGCCTGGTTCAGAGATCATTGGAATTTGATTATTTTGATCTCCACTATTCCAGAATTCATAAGTGATTCTATCCTGAGAAAAATCCCATAAACCTTACAAGGAAATATTGTTACTAAGAATACCTGTCTGGAACATGGCAATCTTAAATGCCGCAGGAAAAAACATGTAGCCATAGAAATATTTGGTTGCTTGCAATCGTTTGGAATGAAGTCCTATTTCTAAGTGAAAATTTATGCCATAACACCATGATCTCAATGGCACTTGGATTTCATCTTTAAAGTCTTAAGTACTTAAGTTATATTTGAAACTGGAACTTGAACGTCAAAGTGATGCAGGTGCTGTTAAAATGGTCAGCCTTTAAGGAACAGAAAAAATACAGTTTAAAGCACTCTAATATATTAAGTTCTTCCTTAAAAAATAATAATAAAAAAATAAATCAAAGACTACAAGCTGTGTGTGAAAATGGACAGTTGCCTGCTGCTAGCAAAGAATAGCAAATGATTATGCTATTATTTTTTTTGTATCACCCATTACTTAAAACTCTGAACATAGCTTTGAGAAAATATTAACAACAAATTCTCACTGGCATTTGTTCCTAAGGCAATTATTGGAGATGCAGTCATAGACATTGCTTGTTAATATTGAATGTTTTTCCTTTCATTTGTGTTTATCAGTGTCACTAGACAATCATTACACTTTAGAAGGCTATGTTTTTTTCTCATTTTAAAACATTGACGTGTATTTTCCAACAGCTATATTCTGCAGCTGCTATATTTGGAATACCTCCACTGCTAATGAAGCACATAAAAATAATATGATTTCAATGTAAAAAGTATGTGCTCAGGAAAAAAAAAAAGTTGAGGAAAGTTATGGTTTCAGCACTCCAGAGAACTACCTGTATTTTGAATACAATCACTGCTATCCACTATGCTGCCAAGCACTACTGATGCGATCAGACAGTGACAATAATGGAAATTTAAAGAAACAATTCTGTTGTCTCTTAACATCATGGTTTCTTTGCTTGTAGATCAGGAAGGCTGTCAGTACAAGATCAGAGTATGAAAACTTACAAAAAACTTATTTAATGAACAATTTACCACATGAGCTCATGTATCTTCTTGTTTTTATACTCTATTGATGACAATAAAGTATCAATATTTTTTCTAGAAATTTTTCTTAAATGAAACACACTATGTACAAACATTCCATGTTTTCTATATTAAATGCCTTTGAGAGGTAAGTAGTTTTTTCTAAATATTTTTCGGTTCTGTGCTGCTTGAAGCATAAAATCCTTAGTACATCTTTCTTAGCCACCTAAAGGCTTAAAGCACTGTTTAAGTCATAAAAAAGTTATTATATGCTAATATTAATACTATGAACAAAAGTAAATTCCAGCATATATATCTACAAGGCAAATATTTATTTTAAAATACAGGGATAAGTGGTATAAAACTGCTGAACCATCACACAAGAGTCATCTATTTAGTGGGATATTTACTGGGAACCTGCAGTAGGCGAATCTCCCCCAAAGGGTTTTCTCAGGGCAAAATTTTACCTTTTTTATTCAGGTTGAGAATAGTTTATATGGGAAGGACTTCTTTGTAATTTTCTGAGAATTACTTGTATATAAGCTGTCATCTAGATATTCATGTTAGATTCTTTTAGCTAGGTACCTAGGAGAAGTCTTCAGTTTTGTCTTGGAGAATTGACAAAGGTTAATGACTGACAGCCAGGGTCTAGAAGGGCATGCTTCTCTCTCCTTTACCGATTCCTACATTAAAAGAATAGTTGCCACTCTCCATTGGCTCCTTGTTCTCACGTTGCTGAAAGTGAGAAGCAGTGCAAGCTGCAGGAGACTGTCTTGGAGGTTATGCTGCATCATCTGAGAGCTGAGGTAGTGCTGAAGGGGAAGGAGAGGAAGGAAGACCTTGAAGGATCAATCAGGATGCTCGGCAGGACCGGTGGCAATTTTTAGCCCATGTGGACTCCAGACTGACAGAGGCTTGGGAGTGTGAGGCTCTGGAGAGTCGACAGGAAGCTTTCTGTTTCCATCCAGAGTTATCACTGTTCTGATGGGTTAGCTGCAGACCAGCTGGAAGAGAAAAGAAGAAGGTTGGATCCAACCGCTACACAGTTGCAGCTAACTGAAAGCCTTACAACTTCTAGCTGTTCATATAGGTTGGCACTTTACAAATCCTAACTTCTCAAAAAAATGCACTTAGTTGTGATTGTTAAATTGCTTAAAAAGAGATTCCAAAGATTAAAAAGGCACTTTCATAGAGCCAGCTACCCTCTAATGCCTCAGAGACTGTTTCTCAGGTTACATAGACAGACTGAATATTTTCTGTTCCTAAATGGAGAGTTTTAGACTCTTTGCAAATTCCAGATAAACCATAAAAAATCAGAATGTCTATAAAGAACAAATTAGCAATCATACTAGAGGTAGTTGCAGCTAGGATTCAGGGACCATGCACCATAACATGTAAAATTGATAGTGTATGAATGGGAAGAGGATGTCTTAAAAATAAATATGGACAATTGCATTAGGATGACTGAAAACTTCACCCAAGACACCAGTCTCATTGGCAAGACTCCCTGTCTGAGAGTGCCCTGTGGTGTGAGCACTGACAGGAAATGCAAGTGACGCACGTCTCCAGTTACATATGCTATGCAAGGTGGCTTCCCCAGCGATTCTCCTGCTATACAAGGTTTCTGATCCATGCACAAGTAGGGGACTGATGCAAGCTCTCTCATAAAACTGAGCCAAGCAGCTGCGGTCCCACAGCAGAAGGCAGATCAGGGTTCGGCTCCAAGGCGGCCTGCTGGGAAGCATGTTCTTTCTAGGACATGGCACCTCTAAAATCAGGTGACCTGAAGCACCTATTGCATGACCCACTGTGTGTATATCTCTCATGCAACTGGTTTCATATACAGGGTCCAGTCATTCCCCTCCTGAGAGGTGTGCCCTTATCTTCTTTTGTTATGCTTTACTTGTCTAGTCTTTGATTTCTCTTACTTTTCAGTGTTTTCTGCTGTTTTCAACTTTCAAAGGTTAATGCATTAAGTTATAATGCCTTTCAGACTGTTGTCTTACTTTATAGAAATGTATAGAGCAATTTCAAGTGAAAATCCATAGCTCCCAGAGAATCATTAGCAATTACTAAGCCTTTTCACAGGGAGGAGTAAGGTCAAAGCAGATGAATTAGTGATCCTATATGTGACTTGGGCTGAGCAAACTAAATATTTTCCCTAATATTATTCTAGCATTTGAAGTCCACCTTGAAGTCCAGCTTTATGAAAAATTATACTGCCTTTAATAACTGCAACAGCCTGGAAAACTCGATTGCTTAAATCCTTTTCTAACCACTCAAGGAACAATAATATAGACAAATCAACTGTTGACGTAGAAAACTTTGTCACAGCAATATTGTTTTGCTAGTAGCTTGACTTTTCATAAGCAAATACAGAAGAAGTAAGGCAACTAATTTATTAACTACTATGATGTGACTTGCTGATAAGATTTAAGATGTGTATTCACACAAAACCCCCATATATGTTCACACACACACAAGTCATTATTTAAATTTTCAGCTAGTAGATGTTTCTTTCTCAAGCAGATGTTTTCCATTTTCAAATAGTCACTGAAAAAATCACTACATTTTAATTCTGTGTAATAGCTTAGAAGAGCAATACTGATACAAAAAGCTGAAGCTTAACTTTTATGCAGTGTCTCATCTCGGTATTGTTTCCTGCCTTTGGGATACTTAATGCTTAGTTTAAAAACATTACAGTGCAATAAATTTTGCTTCGTAATATAATCAACATTATGTTTGCATTTACTCTACTCTTGGAGGGAAGAAGAGAAAATTAAGATCTTGCAGAAAATAAACACATCCTGCCCTTACCCTTGACTTCCAACATGTTTAAAATGTCCCAGTGCAACTCTGAGATTGTCTACAGAGACCCCAGGCCAGGTGCTCAGGAAGTGGATCCCACAGATATTCCCAAAATTGCATCTACAGAGATGATTCAAAGTGTCTTGGTTCCAAGGAAGCAAGCCATGGTGCTGGATATTGGGTTTCTGCAGAAAATATCTACTTAACTCATTGAAAGTTTATTGCCTGGGAAAAAAATTATTCCTACAGTTACTTTTATGAATAGATTTTGTAAAATGCATTGTAGTTAACATGCTTGAAATGAACATTGAGATAGGCTTAGCATTCAATTCCTGCTTTTTAAATTTATACTTCTTAAATTAAGATTGTGAGAGTAGAAGCACACGAATGTAGATCTTTTAAGAACCTGGTAGCAGTGCTAGTGATTGGCAGAAAGATCAGATGACAACCATACAAAGGTAATGATTTCACTTGTTGTTTATCAAGTTCGTATGCATTGGATTGTATGTCTGAGAAATGACAAGAATGAGAAGACATTTAACATTAATAGATATTATTGGCATTTTGTTCAGTCTCTTTAGTGTGTCTCAAATAACTGTTTCTTAAGGATCAGTGATTTAATGATCAATTTGATTTTTTGGTTTGCAGTCAGGATCCAGTTCCAGTTATCTGATGCGCAGGCTTGAGCAACACGAAGGACTGTGTATTCAATGGCTATGTTAGAAAAAAAATAGTTTTATATTATTTATATACAATAAGAGACTTTTCTCTTTACATTGCAGAACCAGAGGTTTGATCTGTGGTCTAGCTCTCAATTTTTAATTACACAGTAAAAAAATAAGTTTATTTAGCTCCAAGGCATGAAGGTTAAGGTAACTTAATTAGTTTATAATTACTTTGAGAGTAGAAGGTATCTAGTACTATAAAGCTTTTTTGTAGTAGTCGAAAGCATTTACAGATTTAATGGCTGAAAGTTAAATTCCTTAAAGTTGAACTAGAAAGAAAATTAAAATTATTAACAGAAAACAATTGACAAGGATGCTGTAAAAGGTGTATCATTTGAACTCAATCAACAGTCTATCATCTTTCCCTAAAATAGAAGCTTCAACTTAAAAAGAACTGTTGAGCAAGCTGGAGTAGTCACTGGGTAAAATTTGATGGTCTGTATTTTTCAGATCAGATTAAGTAATTAAAAATACTCTTTATGTCTTTAAAAGTTACTCAAATCTTTCAAGTTAAGCAAAGACAAAAATCATAAGAGACAACAATGAGACAAAGTTATGAGAAGAAATCCAAAATAATACACTATAAATAGGTAGGCAATTTATATCTTGATAGTTATTATTCTTTAATCTAAGATAATGCAGAGGTGTAAATGAAAATAATAATGGAGAATGCATTCAAATTACTTAGAAGAAAGAAGACTGTTAAAGAAAGTGGAAGGAAACGTAGGACCCTAGGTAGGAAGGTATTTGGTTGTGTCTGGCAGAAATGAGCAGCTTAGATTTGGAATGAACTAGTAGGGCAGTAACACAGTGATCTGTAGAAAGCCACATGTTAGAAAGGGTGGCACAGTCAGGGCTTGTCTTAACTGACAAGTCAATGGCTATATAATGTAAGACATATGGCTATGTTCATAAGAATATAGGCAAGGTCAACTGCAAGCAGGAATTCCGTAGCTGACCTCACTTAATCACTGACATCTGTGCTTCCAACAGCTTGTCTTGCTCTAGTGATTTAACAGCAGGATAATTTTGCCTTATGAAGCTTATCAACCCTGACCTTCTAAGAAGTGAAAGAAAGGTTTTTCTGGCTACTGTTTTAGCAGAGCTCTAAGACAGACTTAGTAATAGTACTTACCTCAGAGACCCATCCAGGTGCCTAATTAGTTTTTATAAAACATGTAGAAACAAGTAAATTTAAAATCATATCTTTTAATTGACAGGTAGCTTGTAACAACAGATTTTATTCTCACAATATGACAACACATAAAATAGTGTAGCAAGATGGAATTTTTTCTAGTACTCCTAGTTTAAACCAAAAAAGCACCAAAGGGCAGCAAGGGAGATTTCAGTCTCACACAATCTGTTTTTCAAGAGCTGGAATCAAAAGAAACAAGTTTGAATTCTCTTCTAACATGGTGCCTGTTTGCAAGTAGTGAATGTATGTCACACTTCAACTTACCAACTTAAAAAATAGTCATCACTATAAGACTGTTTAGATATGAACATAAATCTTATCTCCAGCTATAGGTTGTTTTTTTCTTTATTCCCCCCAAATATAACAACATTCTAATGAATATTTTTAAAAATATTATATCTACCATGACAGAATGCCATGAAAGCCTTTTGTGCTTTCCTGTGCTCCTTTATATTTTGATTTAGATGAGGAAGAATTTTTATATAATAATCTGTTAAATGTATATGAAAGTGTAATTTGCAATTGTCTTTTTTCATTAAACCCTGTGACATAGGTTAGGATATATACTTCAAATCTATGCATGTATTTTTATGAGAGACAGATAAACATGCAACAGACATCTAATAAATATCTTTCAGATTTTTTCCCCGTTTGAAAATGCCCACTTTTATAGCATCTTTTCATTTACCTTCCATTGTCTATGGAAATTTTGTTGTGCTTATTCATCTTCCTTAAGTTACAGTGCAACATCTTTTATACATTCTGCTAGACAACTTTAAAAGGCCTCGATCTTTAACAATGTCACAAGAACTTGGCTGACATGGTAAAAACAAATTCTACTTAACCCATAAAATATGAAGGTACTACTAGTCAGAAACATTCTCTTCAAGCTATTATATTATTCTAGAACTGCACATAAACATCTAGTTCGTGTTAATAGGAGTTACAGAGGAGAAAGTTGTGAACTGATCTGGTCTGGTCTTTCAGGTCAGGTCACAAACAGTGTATGAGTGTCCACAGTTACTTGCATCAGCTGCTTACACCACCTGTCTTCCATGTTGGGCATGTCACGGAAAGGAAGGAAGCTCACCAGATCGTGATAGCCCATGCTGATTCCTTCCTTGGTATGGCCCCTCAGGAATCCAGAAATTGAGAATGTCGCCTTAAACTTACACTAACCAAACTTCAAACCCAGGTCTTCTCACCAGGCTACAGTACCGGTCAAAATGGGTCTGGTAAGAGTGGGACAGATCATTGCATATGCACAGGGAAATTACGGCAGGAGGTTTAAGGGAGAGAAACCACTCATTCCCTTCAGTATTTCTCATCAAGTCTTTCACAAGCCAAGGAAGATGACTTTGTTCACTTCTCTCCTCTGGGAGTGCTGCTAGAGCTTGCTTCCAGAGCCGTTGTAGTCACATACGGAAAGTGCCCCAGCACTCTTGTGGACCTGGCTCTGGGCACTGCCTTATACTCCTACCATAGTGGCTTCCATGGACCTTCATGGGCAGTGCAGGAGAATCTCATCTCTGCATCCAAGCACATGCAAATTGCTTTTTGCATGATAATAAACTTATTCATGCAAATAAAGATACTCACAGTATAAAGATAATCCAATGTATCTTGCAGATCACAATCATACCTGCTTTTTGATTAGGAAAATAGTGGATGTAATCGACGTCAGTCACTTCACTCTGATCCTTTTTGCTCTCATTAACAGCACATTCCTTCTTTGTTAATGTTCACTTAATCCATACTTACACCGGTAACTGCACCACACATCCTGGCTGATTTCAGTTTGGATCAAAAATACTCAATTTAAATGTGTACACTCTTTGGATATTCCAGTTTATTCCAGACATTAAATTTTAATGGAGGCTACAAAATGCAATGAATGCATATCTCAGGTAACAAGAGAAAAGTACAATTGGTACTTGTACTAGAAATTTATTCAAAACAGAGCTTGCTTTATAAAACAGATGAATGTTTCAAGTCATTTGGGAACACTTACAAAGGAAAGTGTTATAAAACACAAAATAAAATGACAATGAGAGGGCAGCAACATTATTTGTTTCTAGAATGCAGAATTTTTTTGAGTGATTTCACAAATCACTGAGATTTTTATTATGTAGCTAGCAATTGTTGCTAAGTTATCATTTGAGTTGAAATTTGAGAAAATATGCATGGAAAGCAGTTGTTATGTCACTATTATGTCAACCTCAGTATTTCACTTCACTTCCTTGAGGTCTCAGAATACTACTAAGATCCTTGTGAGATTGTCTTTTTTTCCTGTAATTTGTAGTGCATTAAACTTGAGAAAGATGACTGCTTAAGGGAATTAGCTGTTATAAATTACTGGTGTAAGGAATTAATACAGAGCTGGATTTTAATTTCCTGACTTCATAAATTGCCTTCAATAGGACTACTCACAATGAAAAATATTCAGTATCAGGAAGGCTATCACAATGAACTCCTAAGTGTTCTGCTTGTACAGTATGTTCTATCATATATGGTGTATGAATTGTGATTTTTGTTTCCTACCATGTGCTATAGACAAGGAATTAAAAATATAGGTAATACAGAGTGTTCTCTGCAGAGCGGCACTATTTTTAGCTCTGAGCAAATAGAACGTGTTGTGCTACCCTGAAGAAACTACCTTTTTGCATTAAAGGGTACTATAAACTCAACAGTTTCTGTAAGACAAGCTACTTAAAAATGCTGGTTTATTCTGACCAAGTGCTTGCAGTAGAACAATAACAAAAGTTGAATCAGCCTTTTGCTAGTTTGAAAAGATTGTGTTAGTGTTTTTGCTTTTCCAGTTATCTAACATTTTAACAAGTGACTTGACTTTTTAAAAATCATCTACAGTACATCCACACACTTTGGACACATACTAGAGTATCGTAATAGAATATTCATGTAATTTATTTTTGAATGAAATTTTGATGGCATTGATTAATTCTCCAGACACCTAGAGTAATTTCCTCTTTGGTGTTCTACTCACAAGGGCAAAAGAATCAATAGTATGTACCCCTAAATCCTGTAATTTTAATAATCTGTAAAAGATTGCAGCTATTGCAGTTTAGCAGATTATCTGTTCTTATGATGTCCTTCAATAGCTTCAGAAATATTCTGACTTTGAATTACTGAGATTTTGAAAGCTGACAAATAGCTTTTATTGCTTATTCTTTTTGAGAGGCACTGTCCTGTCAAACTCCTTGTGGTCTGAACTGTTTCTTCACCCTTATTCTATGCATACAGCAAAATAAGGTGTAATATTTTGTCAAAATCTTCAAAAACAATGGTAATATCAGATCATTTAAACCAGTACAGATACAGTAGTAGTAGCACAGAGGATAAGCTCTGATCAGTGAATTGCAAGACAAGGTAATAATAAATATAAACTTATGTTTAGCATATATAGAGACGCTATACATGCTTAGAATGGATTTACAGAGAAGCTAAACACACTGTGGTCCAAAGTTACTTAGCTGAGACCACTCTTCTGTCTTTTAAAATTGACCTTCCTGGGTTTGAAATCATTACCTTCACTTGTTCCTCTACATTATCTCCCATACCTGATCTCCCAGTCAACAAAATTTTTAAATGTATGAATAGCAAAATGCATTTGAAGTTTCAGTGATTGGAATGAAATGTCAATTTGACTTAGCTGTATAAGTATCAGGTAAAATAAATGCAGAAAGCCAGCAGTGGAAATGTTTAATAGATTATTTGACCTGTATTTAAAGGTAGACACATGCTTATACTTTTGTTGAATTGAACCTGATGATTATATCAGCCTTAAGGAAAATTAAAGGCAGATTGTTCCATGTGAAATAGCTTGATTTTCTGTAGTAAGCAGTTTCGATTCAAGAGTCTGGGAGTAAAATGAAGAGCCCACAATTCAAAAAAGCTGTGAAAGTTAAAAGAAGTTTGATATTGTTCCTATTTTGCAAAATAGTATGTGTAAAAATGACATTTTGAAAATTAAGTATCCATTGTTCCCCCTGGATAGACTCTCAGAAAACTTTCTTTTTTCCTTGTTATACATGTTCTTCTGTATTCCTGTTTCTATCACTGGCTTTGGCTTTTCAACAGATGCCTTGCCTTCCCCTGTGTATTGATCCTGACTGGAAGACCATTGCACAGCGAGGAGTTAGTGATCCACATAAAAGTTACCCTGAGCATGTGCAGGCCTGTGCTGCGCTGCGCTGCACATCCAGCATGCCCTTCAGCACTGCACGGTGTGGCACAAATCCCTGGGCCGCAGGATGACCTCAGCCAGCTCCCGCTTGGTGCCGGTGATTACACCACCTGTGTGGCCTTGCCTTTGTTTAAAAGTCCAGCAAGAAGCTCTCATGTGAACATCACTTCTGTTTGACTATAGAAATGATAGATCGAGTCATTTTCGTGTAAGATAATCCAATAATAGCTCAAATGACCGAAAGAGGAGAATCTCTTCTATGGATGGGGTCTGCATTCCATGCTGTGTGTGGGTTCCCAGCAAATAAGGGCATGTAGGGTTATCTAAGCTATTCTCTTCTTACAGTTTTAGCTCTAATAAATGGCGTTTAAAATGATACCTTACAGAGTCTGAGTGTTTCTTACGGGGACCGTAATGGAGCAGCACCTCCCGTTGCAGAACACCCTGTAAGACAATAATTCTATTTGCTCTTTTTCCCAAGACTACCTTAAAGGATTAAACTAGAAATAATTATTTTAAAGATAAACATAGTTGGAGTGTGCCAACTTTCAAGAAATCACTTAAGGGGAAAGTTAAGGAAAATTAAAAATCTTAGCAAAAAATGGTTTACTTCTAAAAAGTAGTAAGACAGTAAGGAAGAAGGAGATCCCACACCACTCCTATTGAAATGGGAATTGATTCAAGCCTCAAGACACATAAGTTACTCAAATATGTATAATGTATTTCCACAAATACAAAGAGAAAGCTGTGTGATAAGACATGGCTATATTTCATGTCTTCCTGTATAAGTGCTGTGAAATACCAAGGAATTTCCAGCATTTGGGCTGTTCTTGTAAGAAGCTAACTCAGCCAACAGAGATTGTTACAGCTGACTTCAACTTTTCTAGTTGAGGAAACTGTGTCAAATGCCCCAGGAAGGGAAAGTCTGGGCTTCCACACTTGTACCAATTACATGAAGGACTAGAAATCAGTTCCTTCTCAGGCCAGCAGTAAAATCCATTACATGCCTGTTCCCCACAGGGTTCTGCTGTGAACTTGTAATTCCATGCCGAGGACACAACTTGTCCTCCTCTGCCCCCAAGTAATTCTCGAAAGTTATCCCTTCTTATTAACAGGCTGTCTAGGGGTTTTTATTCACTTGTTCGCTTAGTGACTTTGAGGGAAAAAATGAGTAGAGAACATCTTTAAATCAAATGTCGTAATTGTGCATAGCTGGCAACCTTTTAATAACATGCAAAGTGGATTTTCCATCCATATTTACACTCTTCTAGTGTCAAAAAAAGAGAAAGTAGGCACAGCTGATGTTATTTTTAGATCTGGAGCAGGCCTTGTAGAGTGTACTGTTGAGCCCAGACTGCCACAAACTGAGGAATAATTACAATCAAGCTCATGAAATTTTAACACAGAAGTGGCTGCATTATTTACAACATTAATGTGGTTTCAGGAAAAAAGTAATTACTGGTTATCTATTGCCAGAGACATCATTTGCTGTCTAACTCCAGGGGTGCTGTTTATGTAGGAATTAATGCAAATCATTTCAAATATTTTAAGTAAGTCTACAGTAAATATTTTTTTGTGTGCTTCAACTGCCTTTGGTTGAAGAAACTGGACTGGTACCAAACAGAATACATGTAATTGCTCCCTAATTATGGTGAATCATATTTCTTTCAGTTTTCTAGAGTGATTTACATTGCAGAATTTTCCCCATTATAACAAATTCCTCCACAACTCTGTTAGCATGCTGTCGTGGTATAACCCCAGCCAGCAACTAAGCACCATGCAGCAGCTTCCCCCTCCCCACTCCTAGTGGGGTGGGGAGGAGGAAAAAAAAAGTAAAACTCATGGGTTGAGATAAGAACAGTTTAATAACTAAAGTAAAATAAAATAGAATACTACATAATAATAATAATAATAATAATAATAATAATAATAATGAAAAGGAATATAACAAAAAAAAAGAACTAACACCCAAGAAAAGACAAGTGATGCACAATGCAATTGCTCACCACCCACTGACCGATGCCAGAGCAGCGATCCGCCCCTCCCAGCCAACTCCCCCCTGTTTATATACTGGGCATGACGTTCCATGGTATGGAATACCCCTTTGGCTAGTTCAGGTCAGCTGCCCCGGCTATGCTCCCTCCCAGCTTCTTGCACACCTGCTTGCTGGCAGAGCATGGGAAACTGAAAAATCCTTGACTTAGGATAAGCGCTACTTAACAACAACTAAAACATCAGCATGTCATCAACATTATTCTCACACTAAATCCAAAACCCAGCACTGTACCAGCTACTAAGAAGAAATTAACTCTATCCCAGCTGAAACCAGGACACATGCCAAGCTGAGAAAAGTCTTGGGCTGCTCAATACATGAGGCTATATCAGCAATAAGAAAAAATTAATTGATATCTACTCCCACTTGCAAATTTTGTCCACTTGAAAGGTGAAGAAAATATGTCCTTCCTCATATTTTTGTGTGTTAAAGCAACATCTAAAGCACAGCAAGAAATTTAAAAGTTTGGAACATATGGAGTTAGTCCATGTGCTCTGCACCAGGGTGTGGGGTGAAAGAGGGGGAAAGAGATGGTGCAGGGTTCTTTCTTTATCTCAAGAAGAAAGGTCCAAGAACAAATGGTGTAATAAAATAGCTGTTTTAATAAAATAGAATACAAATATAGATAGTAAGTAAATCTTACCTAGCTTCAGATGCTGGGAACCCCATGTTCATGTAGCATCAGATGGACCCCGGCTGGCTTTCCCATGGCACGCTGCACAAATCCTCTCCATGGAGAGAAGCTCTGCCTTTTTGATCATTCAAGCAATTATGTAATTTTCACACAAGAAAACAACTCTATTCATAAAGGACGTTTGCATGAGGACCTCTTACTGCACTTTTATATAGAAACAAGGCTATGCGTGTTCAGGTCCCCATGCTTACATTCAAACTATTTCAAGAAGCTAACAGTTAAATGGGACATATGTGAAGTCACTGTTTTACTTACGTCCTTGCTTGAACTGGCAGCTAAGATCACAAGGGAACCCTGCCAGGTGTGTGGCAGTGAGCATGCTTCCCAGGGAACTACTCCCAGCACCCATGGAATAGCTGCTGGACCAGGCTTCTGCGACATGAAACTCTAAGCCATTGCATCACTATCTTCAGCTTAAACATCACAAAATGAACTTCTGTATTTCTAGTAAATACATATCTGGATGTGTGCCTGACCCAGCTAGAAGTCCTGTACTGCAGTTTATGTTCTATATACTAGAAAGTTGACAGATTGTGATCTAGACCTTTATCTGTCCTTTTTTACAGAATTTTTTCTTCATTAAGAGTGTTTATAATCTAACTAAAAGAATGAATAATTATGATTTTAAAAAAATAAACAAAACCCTCACAATGCTGGCTAGAGCTGGTTGAAAAGATTATATTGGAAAGGTTTCTATTAGAAATTGCTGATTTATTAAACAAAAACATTCCAAGGGAACATGTCAGTTCAGATAAAGTCAGAAGTAAATTAGGCTGATTGTCTGTTGGAAACACATTTTGATTCCTGATTAGTTCTAATGTCAATAACATCCTGGCTTTCTTAAATTATGCATTACTTTATTTTTATAGTGGCCTAACTGAGCTCATTTTATTATTGCAGGTGGCTTTTATTAACGTCAGATAGCATATACTAAATGTGGGTAGTGAAACAGTTCATAGAGGATTTCCAGTTTTCCACCCCTTATTCCAGAAGTGTCTTACTATTTTTTTTTTTTTTATTTCCCATTGAAAGGAATATTTTTTTTCTTAATACTACTTCAGCTGTATTGGTCTCCATTAAATAGATCTGTAATCTCACAACAGCAAAACTGTGAAAAATCCCTGCTCTTCAGTAGATAATTTTTTACATGTTTTGATTTTTTAGCATCAATTTGTCTTCTTGAAATTTGACATGCAAAAATTTTTGACTGAAACTTACCTTCCACTCTGGCTTCTGATGCTAAGTTTTAGAGATACAAACAAGAATGCTAATGTTCTTGAACCAAAAAATTAGTGAACAATGAACATTATCTGTGCAGCCAGAGTCCAGTGTTTGTCCTCTCGCATTTTTTAAAAAGTTTACTGTTGGCAGGTAAAACATACATTAAAGGTGATATCGAGTTCTAGAGAATATAAACAAGAAGGAGAAAAGTGGTGCAGAAAGAAGATGAGAAGTCTGGAATGTGTTATTCAGCTTCATTTAATGTATGCCCTGTAAAGTGATCTGCATTATGTAAAGCTGCTATACAGTTTAACAGATGATAGTTCCATAGAGTTCTTCAGTAAGTTTAAATGTACAGTTACTTACTAAAAGGAGGTATAAATGATGAGACCAAGGTTCATCACTAACTGTTCATCAGATTACAGCATTAAAATGTCACATAAGTAATAGACACATAAAAATTTAAACTGGCCTGTAATGATTTAGACTAGCTACAGATTCACCAGCAGAACTGATTAAGCCCCTGCCAAGCATTACTTGCATCACTCATTTCATTGTGCTAACACACCAGTTTTGACATCTGCATGGTGAACAGTCAGGGAACTTCTCTGAAAAATAACCTGGTGAGAAAAAAAAAAAGAAAAGGATCATTTCCCTGATTTTGTTTACCATGAGGTCTTACAAATAGTTCCAGAAAACCAGAGGAAATTGGGATTTATTAAACCAGCTTTTCTGCAAAAAAACCCCCACATGTCTGCAACCTTAGAGCAGAAATTTTCTGTCATAGGATTTGACTGCAACACAACTCTTCTTCACTTCTGACCTTGCATTGTTAACTCTCATGTTCTTATTACCTGTCTTGTGAGTCTTAAAATACCCCTTGGATTCATTTAACAGGTTCTCAATTTTCCTTTATTAAAAAGAGATTTTCCCAGTCCTCATGGCTTTAGAAAGATTGATATCAACTGAACGATATTGAATCCTAAGAGCAACACTGAAAAATAAAAGACTATTCAAAAACTCCTTGAAAACTGACATGGTATTTCTGGACATTTAGAGCTGGCAATACTTCTGATGCTTATATGTGGGTGAAGAGTTAGGTCAGAGCTATTTTATGGACTGGCTACTTTGACAGCTTTATACCACCTGGAGAGTTTCTTTCTGCCAACTGCTCGTTGACAGCACAACTTGACAGGAACAAAGGACTAAAGACTTATTCTTCATTTTAGCCAATTTAACTAAAAAACTGCCACAGCATCTTCACTGAATGGAAAACTCCTCTGTGACACTCTCTCTAATAAAAAGATTTTTTTTAAAAAAAAAGCAGAATGCTAATGAAATACAATGACATTTGCAATCTATTGAGCTTTCTTTTGTCTTTATATTGCATGAAGAAAGCAATAGGTAACACAATTATTTTGGAACTTGAGCCTCCTGTGAACTATAAAGAAGAAATTACTACACTGATGCTAATTCCCATAACCAGGCTTAAAGACTTCATGTAAGTTACTGATGTATTTAACCAAAGTGAAACTTCTGACAATTCTTGCTGTTTAATTGTATTACTGACTGTGTATACACAACACTATTATGAAGATTTTGGTTGCAAATTTGTAGCAAAATGTATTATCAGTGTGTGCTGGTTTTGGCTGGGATAGAGTTGATTTTCTTCATAGTAGCTGGTATGGGGCTATGTTTTGGATTTGTGCTGGAAACAGTGTTGATAATACAGGGATGTTTTCGTTATTGCTGAGCAGTGCTTACACAGAGTCAAGGCCTTTTCTGCTTCTCACACTGCCCCACCAGCGAGTAGGCTGGGGGTGCACAAGAAGTTGGGAGGGGACACAGCTGGGACAGCTGACCCTAACTGACCAAAGGGATATTCCATACCCTATGACATCATGCTCAGCATACAAAGCTGGGGGAAGGGGGAGACATTCAGAGTGATGGCGTTTGTCTTCCCAAGTAACCGTTATGTGTGATGGAGCCCTGCTTTCCTGGAGATGGCTGAACACCTGCCTGCCGATGGGAAGTAGTGAATGAATTCCTTGTTTTGCTTTGCTTGCGTGCATGGCTTTTGCTTTCCCTATTAAACTGTCTTTATCTCAACCCACAAGTTTCCTTACTTTTACTCTTCCGATTCTCTCCCCCATCCCACTGGGGAGGAGTGAGCGAGCGGCTGTGTGGTGCTTAGTTGCCAGTTGGGGTTAAACCATGACACAGTCTTTATCCTTGTGTTTTATATTTCAATTTAGTCCTAAATCATTTTTTTAAACTGTAAATGGTAAAATCTGGTATCTGTTTTAAAGGTGAGTCAATAAGATTTTCAGAACCAGAATATGTGGTGCTCTAACAGACCAGAAGCGGAGCAGTATCTTAGAAACATTTTTCCTGAAGCCATTGAAGATTAGGTGATATCACAACCCTTTTGAACAAAGAAGGCTGGTAGGGCAGACAAACGAACATTGACACAGGAGAGAATGAAAAAGGAAAGGGTTTTGAAGAAGGAAAAGAAAAATATTTTGATATCTTAGATGAGACTGAGGGTCAAAGGCTGTAGAAGAGACCCTCTCTGTACCTCATGTTACATGATCTCCTGTTGAGCTGATGGTCAGATGTTCTGTAGTCATAGAAGACTGACAGTCTCTTAGAAAATGCTCAAAAACTGTGAAGAAATTGTGCACATACTACTGTTGGTTTTGTCTATGTCTGTATAGCATACTTGTAAGAAAGAACACTCCAGCTATGCTTTCGTATTATGATTTTGGCCTCCACACATAGAACTTTAAAATGTCTAATATCTGGACTAGCACACAATTAAGCAAATCCACACAGATTTTTTTTTTATAGTCTCATGTAGAAATTTGAAGTTGGCTGGATGAGTCTGATCTGCAAACCAAAGGCCCTGTACCCACTTAACATGGATAGCTCACAGCTAACAATGTTAGAAAGGAACTTCTGACATCATGTGCCAAGAAACTCAGGGCACAGTGGAGGCTGGGCTTTGTGAAAGACAGAAAAGCTGAAAGCAGATGGAGTCCATTGGATGGAACTCAAATGCTACAGATGATTGACTACCTAAAAATGAGTCTTTGGCCGGGGCTTTGACAAATTTGCAGACAACTTTTCACTGAATAGCTTATTTTGATCCCTGTCATTTTATCTTTCGTAAAGGATTGCATTTTTTTGGCTACAGTTGTGCTTAGTAACACTAACATTTTATCTTCTTTTGTAAGGTTCTGGAAGTATAGACTAAAAACTGTTTGCATGGAAAAAACCATACCCTTCTATTAAAATCAAAAACAAGTTTGCATGCGTTTTGACTTCTAATGAAAAATGTGTTCCAGAATATAAAAAAACTGTTTAGGAAATTGTGATATGCTAATGTAGTAGACTTTTTCAATGATTTCTGAAAGTGAAGTACTATTTTCCTACAGCTATAAGCTGTAATATTCTCCTCTGTCGAAGAAAAAACATTTGTCAGTTAGAAAATAATATTTTATGTCAAATTCAAGTTTACAGAAGGAAAAAAGCTTTATTCATCCAAGTTGTTATATAAAGGTTTCATTCAGATCACACCTCATGACCTCCTGGGATCTTTGGAAGACTTTGTTTCCTAGGCAGTTGAAAAAGAGAGATTCATTGTAAAAGGAGTGGCAAAATGAAGAAGCAGGAAGGGATTCTGTGACATGTTATCTCAAATGAGTGCTTTCAGGAAGTATTGAGTTATGCTAAAGACACCTACCCATATGCTGTATGCACATTTCTAAATAAAGTACTGGAGGATACGCTGTTTTTCTACAGATTAAATCTATTTTATACTTATGGCATGCTGCTCCATAAATGATTTTGCCTGGTAGCATTGCTGGTTAATGTATTATTGTCACCCTTGACTCCACTGCAAAGATTTTAGAGTTTATAGACACCATTTTGCTGTTCAAGTGATAGGAAAATATCTGACAAAATAAAAGAAATGTGTCATCTTTCTTATTAAAGGTTTATGAATAAAAGGGTACTGAATGACTGAGATATATTAAGCACATTATAGAAAATTGCAGCAGATTGTAACGCATTTGTAAGTATAAAAGTAGAAGGTTTTACAAATATTAAAAGCCATGGGTATTGACCGATTATGTACTAAGAATTCCAAATACGTTACATAAACTGGCTCATTCAGTAGTATTTTCAGTATCTTTAGATGAGACTGCACTCTGCTAAGTGAGTGTACACGTGAACTTTCTCAGGTTGACAGATGTGTATACATGTATAGAACATTTTGTTTGGCGTGTTAGATGGTCCTTTAACTTTACAGTGTACATGTATTACAAGGAATTAGTTTAGAATATACATCAGGCTTCAGCTTGTTTTAAACCTCAGCAATAGTCTCAAAAAGACTTGGACACCCCCTGGCTATGCTTCTTTTGCTAGCAGCTGGAACAAAAGTATGGTTAAATAAGCTTCAGCTGTAGACTAGGAAAGTAAATATATTTGAATACAGTTCTCATTACTGTAGTTAGAAATGCAAATTGAGACACTCTAATTATGGTTACCATATGACGCAGATTTCCATTAATGGTAATTTTAGGGGTTTGTTTTTGTTGGATTAATATTAATAAACCATGACTTATTCTTGCAGAGAGCATTAAGTATCAAACAGTTGCTTTTGGCATCATTATTGTTCTGCTGCAATGATTTACAATTAAAAATCAAGTGTCCCACCTGCCCTCCCCCCAGGTCTGGTTCCCAGTAGCTATACGTAACTAGATAAGAGAGGGTTAACCTTAGCAATGGCACTTAAATAAAGCTATGCTTTCCAGACTTGTTATGGTGCTGTGTCTTGTGGCACTCCCTACTTGACAGCACAAACTCTACATTGCATACTGATGTGCACAGGCATATCCAGACTGGCTTGTCCGATGCTGGATGAAGGAAGAGTTCCAGGAAGCCTCAGGTATGCACTATACCTATGATTCCTTCTTTCTGCTTTTAATGCAGTTGATTAAACTGGCAGACTAATTTTATGGAGGATCTGGCATATTGACAATAACTAATTTCAACAAAGAAGCACTCTTCTTTCATGATGAATTTATGTTGTAGTAACTTTTACTATTACAATTTTATATCACTGCAGGTTAATACTGGAAATAGTTTGAACCTGGTACTGAATTCTGCTTTTTTGGGGGTTTTTTTTTTGGTTTTTGGTGTTTATTTGGTTTGGGTTTTTTTGTTGATTTGGTTTTGGGTTAGGTTGGGATTTTTGTTGTTTTGTTTTTTTTTTTTTTTCTTTTACTGATGCCATTAGTTGAACAGTTACTAAGGAGAAAAGTAATTTAAGTAGAAGAGTAACATGTAAGTGGGTTCTTGAGTGTGTTGTTAAATATAGGCTCTCGAAGACTACCTTACTATCTGTCATAGGTTGGTTTCACTATTTTCCAGGTACTTTTCTATAGCTGTCTAGACTAGGTGGCTTGCTGTAGTGGACGGAACGAATGACCCAAACCAGCTCTGCATAGCTCATTTCAATCTACATCATTGTTGGTGACAAAAGAAAGAAAGCCTGAAGAACTTTTGAAAAAAAAAATTATGCAGCTTGTATCTCTTTTTTAGCTATGTGTGCATAAAGACCTTAGCAGGAACCATAAAATGCATTTGGCTTCTTCATGGTAAACCTCTTCTGATCCAGTTATGTTATCTCTTGTCATGGTTTAGGCCCAGCTGGCAACAAAGCACCACACAGCCGCTTGCTCACTGCTCCCTCCGCCGGTGGGAGAAAATACAAAGAACGGCTCGTGAGTCGAGACAAGGACAGGGAGGGATCACTCACCGATTATAGTCACAGGCAAAACAGACTCGATTTGGGGAAAAAAAGAAATCAATTCAATTTGTTACCAATCAAATCAGAGTAGGATAATGAGAACTAGAACCATATCTTAAAAACACACCTTCCCCCCACCCCTCCCTTCTCCCCGGGCTCAGCTTTGCTCCCGATTCCTCTGCCTCCTCCCTCTGCAGTGGCACAGGGGGATGGGAATGGGGGTTGGGATCAGTTCATCACACGCTGTTTCTGCTGCTCCTTCCTCCTCGGGGGGAAGACTCCTCACACTCTTCCCCTGCTCCAGCATGGGGTCCCTCTCATGGGGGTCAGCCCTCCACAAGCTTCTCCAACGCAAGTCCTTTCCACGCACTGCAGTCCTCTGTGAACTGCTCCAGCGTGGGCTTTCCCACAGAGTCATGGCCTTCTCTGGGCCCAGCCCCCTGCTCCGGCGTGGGGTCCTCCACGGGCTGCAGGGGAATCTCTGCTCCAGCGTTAACCTCCATGGGCTGCAGGGGGACAGCCTGACGTCTCGCCACGGGCTGCAGGGGAATCTCTGCTCCGGCGCACCTCCTCCCTCTCCTTCTTCACTGACCTCAGTGTGTGCATGGTTGTTTCTCTCGCATCCCACTCCCCTGCTCACTGTAGCTCTTCTTCTTTTTCTTCCTACCTCAGCAGTCTTTCGCCTTCTTAAATATGCTGTCACAGAGGCGCTACCACCATCGCTGATGGGCTCGGCCTTGGCCAGAGGCAGGTCCAACTTGGAGCCAGGGAAGCTTCTAGCAGCTTCTTACAGGAGCCACCCCTGTAGCCCCTCCCCCGCTACCAAAAGCCCACCACACAAACCCAACACATCCCTTTATAAAACAGACAATTTTAATTAATTAATTAATTAATAAAATTTCTAAATATTTGAGCTGGAATTTTAGTTAAGATGACTAGGGAATTCATACAATCTTTATCAATATATGAAATCAGGGTGAGCAACATCAAGGAGAGAAAATAAGGTATTTTAAAATCATGTTTTTCTAGGTAATAGGACACTTGTCTTCATGAATAAATTGTAAACTATGTAAATGACTGTAAACTTAATAATTTCTCTCAAAATGGAAGGTTTTTAATCTCTAACGAAGTGTCAGAATTTGAACACAGATGTACAAGAAACAGGTTTTGACTTGCCTGTGGAGTTATTCTTTGATACAGGGAAAAAGCTGTGAATCAGAAATCTCATCATAGGATGGTTACAAGAGTATCTTCTTCCATGACAAAAAGAAGACAGAAACATGATCAGTCCCTTTTGTCTGACTGTTCTTAGGCTTGTTTTGAATTCAGCAAAATTGCTTATTAGTTATTAGACACACGACTTAGTAGACTTATTTCAATACATACTAGCCACATATTGGGTAATAAGCTCTCTACAGTTATGAAGGTATGCAATAAACTTCTTTTATATAACATATTAGTGCTCTAAATCTTGTGTGTGAAGAAAGACACTTTGCAAGGTTACTGGTGTTTGGAAAAGCACTGCAAATGTTTTGACTTTGAAATTTGTCTATAAAACATACATAATCTACTTCATCCATTTCCTAGTATATCAAAAACTGTTACACCATGGTATAGTCCAAATCTTTCTGTCATTGAATTTCACCTGAAATGACAACATGACTAGACCTCAGATATTAAGGAAGTTTAAAATCTAATATTTCTGTACAACATAGAATAGATTCAGGTAGCACCATCCTTTCTCTTGGACAAGTTCCAAAAGACCCTGAGAGAGTTACAGGTATTTCACTTATGAAAAGAATAAGAAAAATAATTTAATCCAGAAGTCCAAGAGTGGAATATCAAAGGGAACAGTATAAAACAAGGCTGTGGTATGTAAAAGTAGGTTGTGGTTTAAACATCAGAAAAAAACTATTCTGGTATCTATCATAGCTTGGAAAAAATATATTTAACTGTAAATACTGACTTGCCTGGAAGTTCCAAAGAAAGCAAAAGGACTTTGATAAGTCCCGTTAGAAAAGGCTTGGATTGAAATTTAATTGAAAAATAGCAGTGTTTCAGCTTGTACAAGTTTTATGGGATTAATATTTCAATTAATGCTTTGTTTCTAAGGTTAAATATTCCATAGAAAAAAACCCTAAGCTTTTGTGATGAACTGGGTAAAAAAACCCGAGGACTGCAGTCTAACATGCAAATTCTTTCACAGAAGAACACTGTGAATGAGAATGTCTCACTCCATCCTTAGGAGGAATGACAGCTTCTTTAGTAAGATTAAACAGACAATGCAAGTACTTGAGGATTTCAGGATTCAGAAATAATTTTTTAGGTTGCGGAAAAAATCTGACCTCATTCCTTTCCCATGATATGCTAATCAGGGCTTTTTGAGGGATTGGGGTTGTAGGGGGGAAAGTTTAATATACGTAGAGTATAGAAAGTTCTTCCAAAGTGGTCCTGCTACTATGGTATCATAATGCCATACTTCAAAATTCCTGATTGGTATAAAAAGATGAGGAGAAGAATTTCAGTCTGATGTAGTAATATAAAAGTGCTCTTTTGCTAGGAATTTAATTAATACATTGTTTTGTCTACAAATAGTAAAGGCAATTATCTCAAACAAGTAACAGAAAGAAACAAATTAATCTAAACTTTTGCATTTCTTTCATGTAAAACACGTCAAATTAAATTATGCTGAGGAAAGACTAAAAAACTAAAAAAAACCAAACTAAAAAAGATTTAACAAGACAGAAATAAATTGATGAAATGCTTTTAGGAATGCTTTCTACCAAAGTCTCTATTGATCACTGTTGATATCTGTGAGATTTTACTCTGATGGGATCTAAAGGACATTACCTGACCAGGGAGTAGCATTTCGGGTTGCCTAGTCATGCTTTAGTTAGCCTAGCTTGAGGGACACCCTTGAAGGCTATTAAGAAATGTCAATGTAACTGTATTTTTCCATTTTTTGGACTAGACATTACAGCTAACAAAATCATGTATTTTCCCAGAAATCTATATTATTAATATAATAAAAATGCTAAAATGAAGGTATTTTGTTTCTTTGTATATTTTGGGGTTGATGTTTTTTGTTTTGCTTCATATCAGTTTACTAAATGGGAAAAAAATGAGGACTACTAGAAGAGAGATTGTATTTCTTTTCATCCAGGCTTGTAATTCTCAATATCAAATATTTTAATAAAATGGTTCTGAAGTCAATGTTATCTCTAAATAAGCCCAACCTGGAGATTTGTGTTTTTGAAGAGTCACTTTGACTGTAAAACATACATGCTCCTTTCCACCAGAAGAAATATATATTCTTAATAGTCAGCATATATTTTTTCAGTACTCTCAATATTTAGTACTCAGTCACTTTTCTGCTGAAATGAGATTCTGTGTAATTTGCATTCAGTGTTTCCTTTATTGGATTTGACCAATTTATCACTGTCTTTTCTCATTGTAGTGCAAAACAGCTTTTAGCTGCATACGGGCCGTGCAGTGATCATCAGTCTATTGAGTAGCAACCATTAGGAGCAACTATTATACTAATTTAAGAAATAGAAAAGATTATAGAATTTTCAGTGAATTATTATTTTTGGCAAAACTTTTTTTTTTTAAAAAAATTGTACTCTTTGCAATAAGTCTACTGCAAGAGATATCTAGAAACCCATCTAGGATACTTTTGCTCCAGAAAAAAGAAAACCTCTACTTGAAAATTACATTCTTTGGATACGTATTTTGTTATTTTATATTACTGTTAGGTTTTTCCCATTTTTTTCATGATGTCCTAGTTGCAAATGCACATAATAAATATCATGTCACATTATATCCTATGATAGACCATGTGATGACAACATAAAAGAACCTAAATATTCTAGTTTCTTTTGTGTCTACTTAATTTAAAAAATGAAGGGCAGACGTCACATAGAACAGGTCAACATATTTTTTCAGAAGTATCATGTTGGGTACAAATTTAGAATCAAACTATTTCAAAACATGAATGTTTCCCACGAACAGAAACTCTCAGTCTCACTTAAGTCTAATTACAGGTGTAATGGTGCATTCAATAATGTTTTTTTTCTTGTACAGGGGATAAAATCAGATAACAATATATAAGTAATAATGGAGAACCCATCTCCTACACTGCATAAAACATTGTAGTTGTATATACTTAATGAGGAGGAGAAAGGTAATTTCAGCTTGCACAGGGAGAAAGGCGATGCAGAAATATTGGGGGAACTTCTGAGGATAATGGAATTGCAAAATCCAGAGTTGAGCCTAATGGACTGCTGAGGTTGGACCCTTAATGTATACTGCTGTCTCCACACCTCTACATTAATTTCTCTTTTTCCAAACAACACATATCCAACAGAAACTGTACTTTAAACAAGATTTCTGTTCCACTGTATTTTTTATTGACTTTGTCTGGTTTCACATCTTCAGCAGTACATCTGTTACTTTCATTCTGCTACCAATGGCCTTGCATGAGCATACAAACCTTCCAGCTATTCCCTTGGGCTTCATCTGACATTCTAACCTGACAGAGTACAGATTCACTCAGTGTGTTTTCTACTTAATACTTCTCTCAATAACATTACTTACTTATGTTGCCTATACAACTATTATTTGTTCCTTACTAAATCCACTTGTTTTAATTTTCTTAAAACCAGCATGGAAATTATAGAAATACCTCTTCCTCCCCTTTTCCAGATTTCTTACTATCAGTTGTGTCAAACTCTATTCAAAGTATGAACTCAGGTGATACATTTCCAGTTAATCCTGGTGACAATATACATAAAGATGAGATCCTTTTTCCTGCTCATTTCCCAAATAACTCCTTAAAGCTTTCTCAGAGCATCAATCTTTGATCTTATTCTTCATGCTAATCTTCATATTTGTGCAATGTTGTTTTCATTTTTTTTCTTTACGGAAAGAAGGCATCAAATGAAAATCATTCTTCTCCATGGGACATTTTATCCACCTTGACCTAGTCATCCTTCATCTGGTCAAGTAGGAGTCCAGTAGTGTTTTGCGCAAAGGTAAGGGAAAATCAGTAGATATTTTTCCAGGTCCCAGTACATTTTTTGAGACTCATGGCTATACCTGCAACTGTTCCTGTGGTCACCCACCACATATTCCCTTTCATGAGCTTCAAATGCAAATAATTTTTATTAAGTGCCCACTAGCATACTTTGGGATCTCGCCTTTGTTCTTCCTCATGACAACAGTAACAGTGCCTGTGTAGTTATTAAAATATTTGAATGCAGTAGCAAAAAAACAGACTCGACAGAATTATTTTAAAACTCATCAGAATAGTGCAGAAGAACATACCTCGGCATCTTGACTCCCTACATCAATGTTCTGCACTGGGGGGGAGTGAGAGAGAGAGAGATTGTGTGGGGCTTTTAGCAGATCTCAGTAAGAAAAGCCTGACAACAAATGGCGTCACAAAATCCCCATTTTACTAACAGAGAATAAAAAGATGAATATAGATAGCAAATAAATCTTATGTCCTTTCAGATGCTGGGAATCCTGCATTTGTGCAGCATCAGACAGAGCCCAAATGATTTTTCCATGGCACACTGTGCAGATCCCACCTGTGGAGAGGTTCCCCCTCCCTCCTATACTGTGGTACCTTTTATTTTGTGTACCAAACAAAATCATCTATCTTCTCCTGACAGGCTGGAATGCCATCTCTGCCATAACAGCCACCAGCATGTAGCACAGGCCAGCACAGGGCGTTCCAGCAGGCTCCCTTACAGCAGCTGCTCATGCTAATGGGCTTCTCAAGCCTTAAGTACAAGGTCCAATAGAGCAGGCAAGAGATTACTAACTCCTTGAATACAATGTATTCCACAAGGCTCCAGTTATGAAATTTTCATCTTATAGGCCATTTTGTAAGAAATAAGTTTTCTCAACGTTTTTTTTCTTTCTTTTTTTTTTTCTATGATAGTATCAAAGTGGAACTCAACCGTTTTGTGCAAATTTAACACTCTAGCAATGGGTACTCAATAGCCCTTTTTTCAGTACCCAGACAATTGGTTGAGCTCGCAGTGAATAAAACTCTTAAAGGCATAGGACAATTGATATGCTTGCTTCTATTAGAAGATTCTTCTGTTGGGCTAACTTTGGCTGTATTTACTTTGACTTTTTCATTTCACTGTTATCTTAGTGGTACGGATAAGTGTTTAGTACACTGGAATAAATAAGTGAGGCAGTACATTAGATTTGTACATGTTTCTATAAATTTTAATGGTCCAAGCAGCATTCAGAGGGAAAACAGGAGAAAATACTTTGGGACAAGAGCTCAATAACTTCCTTCCTTCCTTCCTTCCAGAAATTGATTTAACGAAGTTGTATGCTCAGATACACCTAAGGAAAGCAGGAACCCTCAATGGAATTAAGTATTCTGGGCTACTTAACTAGTTTTTAAGTGCAGGAGTTGTGTATTCAATTTAAATGAGTCACACTGGCAGGCTGATAGATTTCTTTAGAAATGTTGGAAAGAACTTTGAAATACAAAGACACAGATACATGAAAATGGGAGGATGCGAAAATTATGTGTGTTTCTTTTTTTTTTAGACACCAGACAGGATTTTTGGAGTGAGTCAGTGGAAAAAGAATGGAAAGGGAAAAGAGGGACCTTCAGCAATGGAAGTAGTGCTTTAAAATGTGGAAGGATAAGAAGAAACCATGAATGCAAAGTATCTTGCTGAGTTACACATTGCAATTTTTTTTTTTTTTAAAGGATAGCACAAGCTCTGTTAGTCTTAAAAAAATCTCAAAAGGACAAGGATAGGATAAGTATAAAAGCACATCTAAGACTAAAACCCAATCATATAGTAGGAATTCAGAATAACTTTTAAAGGAAACTATAAGAAATTCCACAGAGGTAGTCAGAGAATGGACTAAACTGAAGTTGGAGTTTATTAAAGCAGAAATCCATGGAAACAATATAAGGCACAGAAGACAGTAGAATAAATCAGGTTGTACTGAAAAGGGAGTTGAGTAGAAGGTTACTTCTGGGAACCATTATACAACTTTCACTAATCACATTGGCAGAAAACCTGGGATCTTATCAGTTAGAAATGACAGATAATCTAATTATACTAAATGCACCAGCACTGATGGCAGAGATTAGTCGTAAAGAAGAAAAAGGTTTACTATGGGGAACTTGTGAGGAAAGTAAATTAATTTTAAAACCCTAGATGAACAAAGCATCAGAGAATACCTTTATCTTTAAACGAAGAAATAGGTCCTATCTGAAGTTAAATCTTTAATTAAGTAGTTTTTTAAATGGTACTAATGAGACAGAAGTAGGAAGGAATTGACAGAGCTGTACACATTGGTAAAGGGGAAAAAAATCTGTACCAGCTCCAGAAAGGTTCTGAGCAAATGAACTGGGTTCCTTCTGTGGACAAAGAGCCTTAACTGTCTCACTGATGATGTAAGTAGTCCTCTTCTTTTCAATATAACAAGAACAGTTTGAAGCCCCCCTCCCCCTTAACTTTCCCCGTGTCTGTTCATGTCTATGTCTGTCTATGCACTTTGTATGCAAAATATATTTTGAATTCTGAGTGTACTTATTTGTTGTCGGCACAAATTTTCTGTCTACTTATCAGGTTTATCAATACAACATATTTTAAAACAAGAGTCTGAAAACATAATTAGATGATGAACTGATCTCTAAAAACATATACCTGATAATTGATTTGAAATTACAATTGATAGCCTGGACTGAAATCTTAACTACCCTTCAGGGAACACTGCTTTTTTTTTCAGTTTGGGTTACCATATACAGATGACACTCATTATTTATTAGCTGTTATTAATTGCTGTGTATTTCAGTTCAGAGATCTCTGGAGATGGGGATTTTTAATTCAGCATTTATTAGACATGACAGACACTTGCTAGAGATATTTGCCATTAATGTTTCAGGAAATCTACTGGTAATGACTCCGCAATTATAACACACCATATCAGGAAAGATTTTACTAATAAAAAAGCAGGAAACCTCTGCAACATGATAATGTGTTAGTCACTAACAAAGAATGAAGATCTGATCTATGTTTCTACTATAAGATTTAGAGGTTGTAGATTGCTCATATGACTTCAACTTGGACTGATATGTGTTGTAAAAAGTTTAAACTTTTGATTATCCTCTCTCACTTCTATTTTTATTAAACAGATTATCAAGAGATTAAGTTTTGATATTTTTGTTGCTATTTTTATATAAGAAGAACAAAATAATGAGGCTTAAAGGATTTAGAGTTTGTGATTGTGGAAGTCTGCACAGGTACATTTGTAAATATGTATAAATGGAGAAATGGTGTTCTCCAGAGTATTTTCACCATCAGCTTTCCTATCTCTGCTGTATTGGGTTTGCGTGGCAAGGTTTTGGCAGTGGGGGGGGCTACAGGGGTGGCTTCTGTGAGAAGCTGCTAGAAGCTTCCCCTATGTCCGATAAAGTTAATGCCAGCGGGTTCCAAGACGGACCCGCCGCTGGCCAAGGCCGAGCCCATCAGCAACAGTGGTAGCGCCTCTGCGATAACATATTTAAGAAAGGGAAAAGAAGTTACAGGGGAGTAGCAGTTGCAGCCAGAGAGAGAGGAGTGAGAGTATGTGAGAGGAACAACTCCGCAGACACCAAGGTCAGGGAAGAAGGAGGGGGAGGAGGTGCTCCAGGCGCCGGAGCAGAGATTCTCCTGCAGCCCGTGGTGAAGACCCTGGTGAGGCAGGCTGTCCCCCTGCAGCCCATGGAGGTCCACGGTGGAGCAGATATCCACCTTCAGCCCGTGGAGGACCCCACGCCGGAGCAGGTGGATGCCTGAAGGAGGCTGTGACCCCGTGGGAAGCCCACGCTGGAGCAGGCTCCTGGCAGGACCTGTGGACCTGTGGAGACAGGAGCCCATACTGGAGCAGGTTTGCTGACAGGACTTGTGACCCCGCGGGGGATCCATGCTGGAGCAGTCTGTTCCTGAAGGACTGCACGCCGTGGATGGGACCCATGCTGGAGCAGTTCATGAAGAACTGTCTCCCGTGGGAGGGACCCCACGCTGGAGCAGGGGAAGAGTGTGAGGAGTCCTCCCCCTGAGGAGGAAGGAGCAGCAGAAACAACGTGTGATGAACTGACCCAAACCCCCATTCCCCATGCTCCTGTGCCGCTCGGGGCGGGGGAGGAAGTAGAGAAAATAAGGAGTAAAGTTAAGCCCGGGAAGAAGGGAGGGGTGGGGGGAAGGTGTTTTAAGATTTGGTTTTATTTCTCATTATCCTGCTCTGATTTGACTAGTAATAAATTAAACTAATTTTTCTCCAAGACGCGTCTGTTTTGCCTGTGATGGTAATTGGTGAGTGATCTCCCTGTCCTTATCTTGACTCACGAGCCTTTTGTTTTATTTTCTCTCCCCTGTCCAGTTGAGGAGAGGGAGTGACAGAGCGGCTTTGGTGGGCACCTGGCATCCAGCCAGGGTCAACCCACTACATATGCAAACTTGCTTTCTTTCTGCTAGGTTACATGATAAAAGCTGTTAGCACACCCACAAAGGAGCACAGAGAGACAATGGCAGGCGGGGGAGCGCAAGTAACACCTTGCCCTGGCTCCTCCCAGGCCCACCATAGGAGCCACCAGCCATCCAAGGCCCATCTCCACAAGCCCAGAGGAGCACATTTACGTTGGACCTCAGGGCACTTTCATACATTAGGGAATATATCCATACCATAGTCTAATATGACAGAAGCCAGACTATTAAACCCCAGACTTAGATCAAAGGTTCTCAGTAATGTGAAAAAATAATTTCTGCAGTGTCAGAAGCAGAACCCATCCTCAACAAGCGTTTTAGGAGCCCAAGACACAAGGCCCAAAGAGCTTATTGACCTTAATATGAGGCTGACAAAGTTCTGCTGCCAGCGTTCAAGTCCCACTCTGCACCCGTGCTCCTGACCAAGCGTACCAGAGTATCTGTGTCTTACTCCTGTTTGCTGGAGTTTGTGATTTTACTTTCTATTAGCTACTCTACTCAGTTGCCTACTTTTCCTGTACCTAAGACCAGTCCTATTATAACCAGCACATACGTAATATAAGTAAGCTGGACAATTTAAATAATATGTCCAATGTCCCAAAACTAGGAGTGGAACCAATGATCATGTGAATCTCCGTCAAGTGCTTCAACCACGTCATTGTATTTCTGCATGTTTTCAAAACAATATTGAAGTTAATATCATATTAACAATATCCTTGGAGGCTATTATGTAATTCCATTGATATAGGAAACAAAAATTAACTCTGAGCTTCTTTGCTTTCTGTGGTTTAAAACAACCTAGTAGTTTGGTGGTACAAGTTTGCTTAGAAAATAAATAAATTCATTGAATAAAAAAAAAATATTGGCTTACTTCATCAAAGATCTTACAGCAGAGTGGATAAGTCTGTTCTTTTGATGTAAAAGCTTCGAAAATTCCATCCGGTGTATGCTTTTCAGCTGCTGAATATTGGAACTATAATAATCAGCACATAGGATGAAAAGAATAACTGAGCAGAATTTTTCAGAAGGAGAAAGAAACTGTATAAATTAAAAAGGCACTGGTAAATAATGGCATTCTGAAGAGGATAATTATGACATGAGAAAAGAGAGGTAATATTATTTTAATAATATACTGAAAATAGAAAAATATCATTGCTAATGGCATTTCAGCTAAAAGCTATCTTAAGGAGGAATATTTCATTGTATAGCTGTACCAGTAGTTGTATATAAGAATATGCAGTCCAAATATGACCTGTAAAAATGACTACATGCTTCATAACATACCAATGTGATTGTTGTTCAGGCACAGAACAAATGTGAAACATATTCATCAAAACCAGCAGATAACTGACACAGGGTGAACACTTGGAAGCCACATGAGTTGCATCAAATGGCATAAAGGATCCAAAATCCTCTCTGAATACTGCACTATCACTTTATCTCCTTATTTATTACGGACTTCATTCAAACTATGTCAGCATCTGCTAGGGTGTTTGCCCTAATTTCAGTTACCGTCAGAAGAACTCTTAAATCAGGTGGTGGTTGTAATGGATCCTGGTGAAAATAAGAAAAAACAGTCATAAAGCACTAGCAGAAAAGAAAGAAGTTGTTGCTGGAAATGTGTCTTTAAACATCTGTCTGTTGAGAACCAAAACTTGCTGTGTAACAATGAGAACTAGCCAGATATTTATTCTTCCTGGTGAAGGTGCATTCAGTAGAAGAGTGTGACAACAGCTATAGCTTGATTAGAAGTCACATGATAGGGTGAAAACAACAATATACTGCTACTTAAGAGCCTTAAGAGCACTTCTCTATTGTTGTGGGCCATGGCTCTGAGATCTCTGAAAGAGCAGTGATGTATAAATTCACCATCATGGCTGTGTTCGAGTTCAGTGTCTGTGGTCTTAGTGCTAGCTATGTTCTATAAGATATAACCCTTTATTCTGGATATGCTGACAAATAAGTGCCTACAGTAAGATTGTCCTGGTTTCGGCTGGGATAGAGTTAATTTTCTTCTTAGTAGCTGGTACAGTGCTGGGTTTTGGATTTAGTGTGAGAATAATGTTGATGACACTCTGATGTTTTGGTTGTTGCTAAGTAGCGCTTATCCTAAGTCAAGGATTTTTCAGTTTCCCATGCTCTGCCAGCAAGCAGGTGTGCAAGAAGCTGGGAGGGAGCATAGCCGGGGCAGCTGACCCGAACTAGCCAAAGGGGTATTCCATACCATGGAACGTCATGCCCAGTATATAAACAGGGGGGAGTTGGCCGGGAGGGGCAGATCGCTGCTTGGGCATCGGTCAGCGGGTGGTGAGCAATTGCATTGTGCATCACTTGTCTTTTCTTGGGTTTTATTTCTCTTTTTTTTGTTATATTCCTTTTCATTACAATTATTATTATTACTATATTTTTAAATTCTTATGTAGTATTCTATTTTATTTTACTTTATTTATAAACTGTTCTTATCTCAACCCACGAGTGTTACCTTCTTTCCCGATCCTCCTCCCCATCCCACTGGGAGAGGGGAGTGAGGCAGTGGCTGTGTGGTGCTTAGCTGCTGGCTGGGGTCAAACCACAACAAAGGAGAAAGTGGATACATCTGCACTGCATCTTAGAAACTTCACTAAGGCAGTCCTCAAGATCAGGATCATGTGCCGTATAGATGATACGCCTATAAGCATGGTCCCAGGCATGGCTAGAGGCTACTTTTCAGAGCAAATGAGACTCCATGTACATAAAAGACTAATACTTTAAAAGGCAGCAAGTAGGAGGCTTTCAAAGTATATTCTACATATAACTCCTTCTTTCTGCCAGTAAAACGCTGTGTAGGTACACTTTGGAGTGCCTAATTTTTCCATCCAGGACATTGGCATAATTTGTCCTCAGCAATTCATGTTGTCTTAATAATAACAACCAAGCTGTCCAATTGATTTTTTTTTCCCTAGCTGGTATGACGTATTTTAGTGCTGCAGTCACTGTTGTATTAAATAATTTACAATTTGATAGAATTTCTTTTCAGAATTGGTAGTATCTGTAAAACAGTGAGGGTAATTAATCACTGGCACAGTCATGTTCTTCATTACTTGGTGACTTTAATTAAAACTGGATTTCCTCCTAAAAGTATGGAAGTAAATTTTTAACACAGTTACATTTAGGCTCCCAATTTCCACTTTTGAAACACTTGTGCTCTCTAGTGGGGGGAATATCAAATGTTTTGACAGCACCACAGACAGCCTGATTGACAGGTGCCAATCAGAAAAAAGTATCAGGCTGCTTCAAGTGATTGCTGCTGTCAGCTGAACAGTGAAACAGTCTATAACACCAATGTAAAACTTAACGTCCAGCTAAGTGCTTGGCTGCTGGACTGTACTTCTTTGATTTCACATCTTATATTGTGAAATTAGACTTGAAATTATGAACATTAACTGACACTCTCTGAAGACACTTAAACAGTTAAATTTAGAAATGTGAACCGCCTCATTTATCTCAATCAGGGACTTGGTATCTTGTTTACTAGCCAAGTTTTTCTGTCCAGCTGGTATAAGCATCAATTACGAGTAAGCACATTTTATTTCTCTCAGCTGCAAGAGTCCAAGTGCGTTACCTTTGCCAAGGCTCAGAAGCCTCCTTTCTATGAAGGAAGTTTCTGGCATGCTTCAATGATTGCTACAGGCCAGATATGACTATATGTCTTCAATCTTTAAGTCTGGACAGCAGAAATAAGTTCTTGCCAAACTGTGTTTTAACTGAGACTCGATAGTCATTTATTCCCAGTAGTTTCCACATATAATCACAGAATGGTTGAGGTTGGAAGGGACACCTGGAGATCCTGTAGTCCAGCCCAACTGGCTCAACCCATGTCAGCTGTAGCAGGTTGCCCAGGACCGTATCCAGCTGAGTTTTGAATATCTCCAAGGATAGAGACTCCACAACCTCTCTGGGCAAACTGTTCCAGTGTTTGACTACCCTTACAGTATTTTTTCTTATGTTTAAATGGAATTTCCTGTGTTTCAGTTTGTACCCATTGCCTCTTGTCCTTTCACTGTGTACCACTGAGAAGAATCTGGCTGCATCATTTTTTCTCAGTCCCTTCAGGTACTTACACACATTGATAAGTGCCTCCTGCTCCCCCAAGATGTCTTCTCTCCAAGTTAAAAAATCCCAGTTCTTTCAGCCTCTGCTTATATGACAGTTGCTCCAACCCCCTAATCATCTTAGTGGCCCTATGTGTATGTGCTTTCTTCTGCAATACCTCTGCCTTTATCCCTCACATCAGCTGTTAATTTTTTACCAGAACTTTTGAAGAGAAAGGTGGTGTTCTCAGTCAATAAATCATTTGTTCACCCAAAAATGGTTCAAGGCATGGGTTTCACACAAACTGCATCTCTATTAATTTTGGGTGATTTTCACAAAGGATTGACCCTTAAGTAAAAAGCCTCTATGAATTATTTATTTTTGTACTTTCAGGGAAAGTTGAGATGGAATATTGGCAAGTTGTAAATAATGGAGAAATGCATCTAAGTATAGAATTCATGTAATTTCTGTTGTAGGACTTGAAAAATGCACTAGAAGTTTCTGATGCATAACTTTTGAAATTTAATTACACCAAAAATAACTCCTAATTTGAAAGGAAATTTTTTAAGGCTTTAGCCTTCTGAAGCATGGATGTCTCTTTCATGTATTTATTCACATGCAGAATCACAGTCATCACTTCTTATGCTCAAGAAGTGCACCGCATCAGAAAGGAACTTCTGATTCAGAACTATACAGATAATTGGAACTGTGTCATTGCAGCTTCCAAGGACTTATTTTGCTTTTGAGCTGAAAATTGTATTATATTTTTGTCTGTTTGTTTAAGTAAAGGTGGTAGGCTTGTTTTAAAAATATTTGGAATTTTTTTTAACATCTCACAAGCAACTGAATCCTAAACTATACAGGGTCAAACCATTTCTTCCTCCTCAGTCATATTTTCAATAGCTTTTACAGACAGTGTTGTGTCAGGAAATTCTACTTTTGCAAGGACAACTATCATTGTACATTTTGAAAGATACTTTCCAATCAAATTGCTGTTACCAAGCAACCTGTCATTACCTGACAGTTTTTTCCCCTGTTTCATAAAGCTTTTGTTATAAAATTTTTTTAACAAAAATAAAACCCCACCAAAATGCTTTGAAAGCAAATTCTTACCAGCATATGGTTTTGAAGTTCAAATTATTTAATCAAAGAAGCTTAAGTTTATATATTTAATTTGGAATAAAGATAATGGCATATAATACAATTCTGAAATAACTTTTACAGTCATTCCATTAGACTGGCTTTCTTTTTCAAATATTTTGATTCTACTTTGGGTTGAAATGTTTGAATCTCACACTTATATTTTTCTGTAATCAGTATGTACATTCTTTAGCTGTTTTTCTTAAATTCCTTATGTAATCTTTATGTTGATGAACTCTTTTTTTCTTAATGACTATCAAGAAGCTTTTTATATTGAATTTCCTTGGAAGCAAAGCATGGCTGTTTGTCTTGTTGGCAGACAACAGTACCTGTTATAAAATTCTAGTATCGAATATAACTGCTCATTTGAAAGGGTAAGATCTAACCAGATTGTATTCTGAAAAGGGGGATGGATGGAAACATCTCAGATGCTCATAGTGCAAACACTAATCACCATAAACAGTGGTATGTTTTATGTTATGTTTAACAAATAAAGTGTGCAGGTGCTAGTGAATAAAATAGCATATAGAAAACACAGTGCCAGGTCTGGAAACAAAGAGCTGAATCTGCTAAGGAGTGATGCTCCTGTCCTGTTTCTTGCTTTGAAATGTCAAGCATACCAAGGTGTCACCATACCCCATGGACACAGAGGAAAGAACTGTTGAAGGGATAGTGTTCAAAGGAAGATGAACATGAAGGATTCCAGAGCCAAAGGATGTCCTCTGTAGCTGTACTGAGTTCCTGTATCTACGTGCATCTTGGTCCACCTCTTGTTGAAGATAGTGAGAGCCTATGAGACACATCAAATAAATCTACTGTGAGATGCAAGGCTGTTTGGCCTCCTGCAAGCACTGTTGCAATACTGTTTGCACAAAGGTCATGGTGTAAGAATTGAAATGAACCCCCTGTTCACCTTCCTGTGCTCACCTCATTGTCTCTCCTTTTCATAACCTACTGCAAGTGTGCCTTCAAACACTGGGCCTCAACAGGCTTTCATTGCAATCAGTAATATGCTATTGTTGACAAGGTTCTAAAATTGGCTCCTGCTCTGCTACGGGACAGGAAGGCTTTATCCATACAGGAGAATTACCACCACAGAGAATGGTGTCTTTGAGGAACACGACAGTATAGTTACAGTATTTCATTTCCTTCTCTCACACGTTTAGTTCAGACTGACAACCATTCAGAACAAGGAGGATGAACATTTGGCTCCTGACCATTAATCTACAGCAGCTTATTCCATTTGCCTTCATCCCATTCTAGCTTCTTAGCTATAATGAAGCCCCATCCTGGGTAAGGAGAGAAGAGCTGTCAGTAATAACATGACTGAAAAAAGGGGAAGGAGAAGAAAAATTAAAAACTGCAGCAGAAACTCCAGCAATAGCAGATGATCTGCTGGGTATGTATCCTTTATGTGGATTCGATTTAGAAAGGAAAAAAACATAGAAACCTTTTAATCTAAGGGTTCTAAGGATCACTAAGAGTGAGATTTTGTCAATTCTTTGCCTCACTGGCAAGTATATAAGTATATATTGAATAAGCACTATTTTATATGGATTTTCCAGTAAGTTATAGTGATGCAGATTTGGAGTAACATCGATGTGGCACCATTGCACCAACGTTACAACTGAAAATATAATAAGGACTCTTTATGTAGACCATAGTGGCCTAGTTTAACTCCATGAATATTGCAACCAGTATTTGTTTTCTTTTCATACACTCGATTACAACATTAATTAGATTTTTCTTTGATTTTATGAATTTTGACATTATAATTTGTTGTGGTTTAACCCCAGACAGCAACTAAGCACCATGCAGCCGCTCGCTCACTCTCCCCCCACCCCTGGGATGGGGGAGAGAATCGGAAAAAAAGAACCTCGTGGGTTGAGATAAAGACCATTTAATAGGACAGAAAGGAATGAAAAATAATGATAATGATAATAATAATATGACAATAGTAATACTAAAAGAATTACACTATACAAAGCAAGTGATGCACAATGCAATTGCTCACCACTTGCCGACTGATGCCCAGTTAGTTCCCAAGCAGCGATCCGTCCCTCCCAGCCAACTCCCCCAGTTTATATACTGGGCATGATGTCACACGGTATGGAATAGCTCTTTGGCCAGTTTGGGTCAGCTGTCCTGGCTGTGTCCCCTCCCAGCTTCTTGTGCCCCTCCAGCCTTCTTGCTGGCTGGGCATGAGAAGCTGAAAAATCCTTGACTTAGTATAAACACTACTTACCAACAGCTAAAACCATCAGTGTGTTATCAACATCATTTTCCTATTAAATCCAAAACACAGCACTATACCAGCTACTAGGAAGAAAATTAACTCTGTCCTAGCCAAAACCAGGACATCATTGCAAGTATAGTGTAGCTCGAGTTGCCTTCTTATACTAAAAGACATCATTGTGTAATAACCAAATTCTCCTTGAAGCCTGAGTTGATATTATAGTGGAATAATCACTCCAATGATTATCTTTAACTGCTGTGAAATAGACCTGCTGTTTTTGGAAAGGAATTTCTAGAGGTCATTAAACAAATAATTGGGTTTCCAGTATGCTATGTAACTCTCAAGGCCAGGGAAGGTATAGGAAAGGCATAACAGGAAAGGCAAAACCATATCTGCTAGAAATGGTTGATTAAAATAAAAATCTACACTTATCTGAAACATCTTTTGAGTTCCTGTGCATGAAGACCAGATAATATTTCCCCATTTTTCCATTTTCCCAGGAAAATTCAAGTTTTTAATCCTACCAAACAAAAAATCTTTTAAGGTTCAATGATTTTTTCCTTTTGTTTCTGTTAAGGCTCATGAAGTTGGCCCCTCAGTCTCTGGGAATATTATACAGCATAAGAAAGAAATTAGAACAAGTCCTGATTTGGCTCTAATATGACATGTTTACTTTGAATCACAGTGAACAGAGTCCAACCACTTTCATATGTTCTTCATCTATGTCCTTTGTCTTCTCCATCTTCCAGCTCCATATATTTGGCTTTTCCTCTGTCTGAGAAGATCTGAGCAATGGTTGGTAGACTTCTTGCATATCAGGCCTGTACTCAAGATATTTTCTCAGCAGAGAACTATTCCTGCTCTTCTTCAGACTCCTATATACCATTCAACTTGTATAAAAGAACAGCAACATAACAGAGAATTAGCTCTTAAGTCTTTTGATGCAGATAAGTAGATGTGTATGTGAGTAGATATGGATAAAATAAAAATTGGTGCTGACTTGCACTTTGGATATGGTTCAAAACAGACCCTTGAGATTAAATGAAGGCTGCTGCACTTTTCTTAAAAAAAAAAAAAAATTACTATTCCTCTGAATTCTGGTTTTGGCTGAGATCAGAACATGAAATTTTAAGGGACTCCTGAGCCATATTCCCAACTTGATCCAAAGCCAATATGTACTACAGCATCTGTCAAAAACCTCTCTTTGTGGGGTTATAAACCTATTTTTAAATGTAAGTATATCAGATCTATTTCCAAAACTGTTGAGTTTTGTACATGATTTCTTGTATCCGGGATTAAAAAAAAAAAAAAAAAAAAATAGGATGGTCTTCTTGTTCAATGTGAGAAAAATATGCATGATGAAATTGCCAGACTGTGAGGCACAACGGAGTAAAGAAAGCCTTTTGCCTAATTTTACCATTGAACAAAGAGTTCATTACCATATGCTCTGAATTAACAGTGTTATTGACAAGGTTTATTTTGATCTAATAAAAGGATAGTTTTGGAACTTCAGACTGCAGGAAAAATATGATGAATATGAGTCATTACATTTTATTCAGGTTAATGACTTTAACCTTGCTTGAATCTGTCTGAAAAATATAGATAATTACAACAGTTGACACCAAAAAGAAAATTCTTGAGGAATGTAGGAGTTCAGGAAATATAAGAAATTTTGACCAGTATGCTAAACTATTTTCTGCAAAGGTAGGTCTTTGGGTACAAAAAACTCCATTCAGGCTTCTGGTTATTGGTTCATTCTTTACTATATACTTTTTGTTTTGATTTGTAACCTGAAACAGGGACTGGCTATTTCCAGAAAAGAGGCATTAGACATTATGGTCTACTACTGTTGTCTTTTCTGAACTTAAAAATTGGAACTGTTAATCAGATTACTTAAACTGACCAGAACACTGCTCCAAAATACTTATGTGATCATGGTTGAAGTATTTCCTCTTGCAAGCAAGATTCACATGTTTGGACTGGTTCATGTTCTTGTGAAAAGGACTGCTGTCCTTCAAACTCAATGAAATCTTTTTGTCTAACTAACCTTTGAAAGATTTGACTATTTCTCAATACCTGATTTCCATGAGCAACATTCCACATTTGTTTCAACCTCTTGAAGATTTGTGCTTGTTAGCTGATCTGCTTTTCATCATAAGCCTTAATCAATGCATCTCATCAGCTGGAGAAAGAAAAAAAAGGGTCTCAAGACAAATTAAGGATCTCAAAATTGCAGTATCCAATTGAGTTCATAATTTCACACAAAGTAAAGTTCCCTTGAGAAATTTCAGCTCAGAATGTTGCACTATGACACAAAAGATATCTTTTCCATCTATCCAACTACTATTAAAACAACACAGAAATCATTTGTGTTCTGGAAATTGACTCTTCTGCAATCAGTGATATGAGTGATGGACTGTATGAACGAGCTGTAACTGCGTAGAGTCATCAAGTAATCACTGATTGCAGTTGGAAGATGGAGAAGCAATCCAATTAGCTTCAGATAAGTTAAACATTAAAGCTTCTTTAGCCAATAGAGAAAGTGTAGCAGCACTCTTAGGCACTAGCTTAAGAGGTTCCTGTGTCAGAACTTATAAATAGAGTGATTATTGTAAAAATAAATGAGAAAAAATTTATCATGGAGAAAATCTATGTGAACCCTCACTGTCGGCCAGGCTGGCACTAATAGCAAGTGCTTCAAACCAGCAAGTTGTTAAATCTGTTAAACTGAAATAATGTATTCTAGGAACACAAGAGTGACACATGTCACTCCATCCTGGCAGACCCGTTATACATGCTAGTAAAACATTTCGGTCAGATCATGCATCAGGAAATGGGCTTAAAAGCATTGTTCATCCTATCCCAAATTCACATTGCAGGGACCACAGCAGGGATAGATGTACTTCATGCCTCACTACAGCCATAAGTAGGTGGCAAATTTTTTTGCCAAAAATGACTCTGGAAGCTGGGGAAGGTTCTCAGCAGGAGCTGGGCAGTGGTGCAGAGAAGTGATGTAACATTAGGAATAGAATTGCTCTGCTACTGCTCATCTTAAGCATTCAAGAGTCATGACTAAGGCTGCATAGAAATCATGAGAAGGCATAAAATAATCAGATACAAACAAACAAGCAAACAGTTTGTAGAAGAGGATGGAATTTTAATCAGCCCCCTGCCTGGGAATCTTTCAGGTTCACTGAGGTCATGTATTCTAGTTTATCTCGGCAGCTGCGGAAGCTAGAAACACTTTTTTAAATGAAAGCTTATGTATTCATATAGGCAGCAACTGCCTTGAGGGGCTCAGCCTTAAGTAGCACACAAGCACTAAAAAACTTTGCAAGGAATACTAACACTGTTTTTCTTACTCTAGTATTTCCTTTGTTCAGTATTGAAGAAAAATACTCTGGTTTTTCTTTCCTCACAGCTGATGTTGGCAAAGAATGTCCTTGCATCATTTAAAAAGGAGTGGCAATTGCCTTTAAATGAGCTTTCTGAATAACTCTGGTCATCTTCTGCCTGCCTCTGTCCTCCACAGGCAGATTCCTTCAGGCATCTATCTCCTGGGTGTGAAAGAAGAAGCACTTGCTTCTGTCTCTCTAAATAGTGCATGAAGTATATGTTACTGGAAATGTTTCTCCTTCTGTTAGTTTAAAATGAATAATAATTAAAAAAATTGAGTAGTTTGTTTCTCTAGATGCAGATGAAAACATGTCTGGAAACTGCTGAAAAGTTATTTGCTTTCCTGGTTTTTTTTGTAATTTCTTTACACTGTTTTGTTAATTTCAAGTGTTCACGTACTGTAATGAAAAATTCAGGTATGTACCAAATCACTGTGTTTCTGTAGTGTATGATTCTTTATACACTTCTCAATGACATCTGTAGTGGTACTTATATATCATACATTAGACAAACAGATCCTTCAATTTTCGATATGTAATACTTCTGCTAGGCAACAGCTACCGTCACAAAATGGGAAAATCTGTTTCTATGGGTCTCTACTGCTCAGTAGAGTGTTTTCTAAAAAAAAAAAAAACATGCAGGAAAAAGTAAAAGAAATTTTCCCAACACTTTGCAAATAAATGATGATTTTAACAAATGGGAAGAACTATACAAGATAAAGAACTAAAAATATTCAAATCCTGTTATCCCCTCTCCCCCTTGACTAAAGTATATTACTAATATTTTGAGTCCTTTTTTGATGTGTTACTGCTTATGTAAGTGGATTTCCGCCTTCTTTCTCTATATTCTATAAATTTCAGTGCTATAAATGATACTTACTTTTTTGGGGGTGTATAGATAAATCAAGTCTGAGTGCTCTATCACCAATTTCATATGAGGCTGTGATTAAGAACCTACTTACTGGCTCTGAAAGTGAGCAAGGTGTAGGACTGATCAGCTCTTTTTTGTCCTCTGCTCTTTACTCCTTACTCCTAGTAATTGCTTTGGCTAGTTACTCACTCATTTCAGACTATAACTCTGTAATTTCAGTTCCTTGGCAGAAGTATCATCATATGGACCATATCCATGTAGTCCTTGCTTTAAGAGGGACTCACTGCCAATGAAATTTTGTTGATCCTGCATTGACTAGAACCTCTCCAAGGTTAAAATTACACTCCTCAGCTGTGACAGACGGGTTGACCAGGCATTTCATAATAGAAATATAACTCTAATTCCCTCAAATTCTTTTTCTTTTCTTTCTTTCTTTCTCTTTCTTTCTTCCTTTCTTTCCTTTCTTTTCCTTCCTTCCTTCCTTCCTTCCTTCCTTCCTTCCTTCCTTCCTTCCTTCCTTCCTTCCTTCCTTCCTTCCTTCCCTCCCTCCCTCCCTCCCTCCCTCCCTCCCATCTTTTTTCAGGTAATTAGAGTATTTAGGATGAATATGCAAGTTTATGCTGGATGGAAATGATGTACACATAATTCTCATAGCATAAGAGTTTATCTATAATATCCAATATTTAAATAAGGTCTGAGTTTTTAAGGTACTAGGGCTCTTGATTTCCTTGTGATGAATGTCATCTTTTCAGTGGTAGCTTCCTTAATGCTAAATATGACAGTGTGTATTATGACACCAGTAAATTTCATTGTGAGAAGCAAGTCAAAATTCCTTGGAGCAAAGAACATTCAGAGCAAAGAACATTCAAGGCAAAGCCCAATAAGATAGTTTTGGACATGCAGACCTTGGTGCAGATAAAAAGAGTCCTGTATGAAGCATCAGGAGCTGCTCTTCCTTTCTTCTCTTTCACGGTAGCTGTTTCAGAAGAGCCACATTTCTTCCATTGCTGGGCATTTTGGTTGCATTCATTTTGTACTCAAGGTGCTGTTCTGAGCAGATTCAGTCAGCTCTATACTGTACATTGCTTCATTACAATGACAGCACAATAATTTTTTTTAGTGCCTTGCAAGCAGATTCTCTTTTGAGGGAGGTGTTTTATCTCACCTCATATTCAGTTAAGACCATCTTATCCAAGTGCAAGTGTTTGCTTAAACGTGTTGTTGACTAGTATTTGTTAGTTTTTAGCAATTATTGTTTGTTAAATGGTTTAATGTGCACATGGAAGCAAGAAATTCCGTACAAAGGAGTAACAAATCTTGGATAAACTAATTTTTTGCCAAGCCTCACTCACTTTATAAACTGAAATTTTTACAACACAGTAGGTGTGGACTGGTCTGGTGCCTTTTACTTCAAGCTTCCTAGTTTTTTTGCTGTAGATAACTGAATTCAGTGTCTGTACTTTGCCATTTCTGCAGTATCATTTATAACAGAACTTGTACTAAATTAGGCAGGGCTAGGCCCAGATTAAGTGGGTGAGGTGCAACAACTGCTTTAAAAGTATGTTTGCAGAACACTATTTGCAGAATAATGAAATGATGTTGGATAAATAAGCAGGAGGCATCCTATTTTATGGTAACTGCACTTGAACATTATGGGGAGCCATTTACAGACCATAAGTAATTGTTTCTCAGCATTTCCATTAGAAATCACCATATTCAAGTGTTTATAACTGGTCATAAAAACACCCAACAGGCTTGAAACATAAGGTCACATCATGAAAGTGAGTTTATTAATACATGGTGGAAGTAGTTTTGTAAATCAGTTTTCTATAACATTGCAACAGAAAACTAATTTGAACACTGATTAGACCAGGCTGGAGATTATTTTTGAGCAATCAGATTAATTCACTTAAAGAAGAGTCAATAATTTCATGCTAGATTTTTATTTTTGGCTCAACTGCACAAACAACACATTCTAATTCCTGTAGAATTAACAGAATTACTCTCAGACATTCAAGCTTAGATCCTCAAAGGCACTAAGGGTATCAGTGGAAGTTAATCACCTAAAAATCTTTGAGGATGTGAATAGAATAGAATAGAATAGAATAGAATACAGTATTTCAGTTGGAAGGGACCTACGATGATGATCTAGTCCAACTGCCTGACCACTTCAGGGCTGACCAAAAGTTAAAGCCTGTTATTAAGGGCATTGTCCAAATGCCTCTTAAACACTGACAGGCTTGGGGCATCAACCAAGCCCCAATGGTCTTGAGATACTTCAGAGATAAGTGTAGATTAGACAGAGGAAACTAAAGACAAAGCTATTGTACAGAAAGCAGGATTCTGAGCACAGTGAGCTTTGCTGTTGTATCCTTAGCTATGTGAAAATGCAGGTATCATAGCTTTTTAGGAGCCCATGTAATATAGTTTTAATATATACATGTTACAAATTACTTCATTCCTGCAGTGTCCCTTATAGAAATATTTATCAGACCTGAAGTCTGTCAAAGCTGGGGATCATAGAATCATTGAATGGTTTGGGTTGGAAGGGACCTTTAATGGTCATCTAGTCCAACCCTCCCCTGCAATGAGCAGGGACATCTTCAATTAGATCAGGGTGCTCAGAGCCCCGTCCAACCTGACTTTGAATGTTTCCAGAGATGGGGCATCTACCACCTCTCTGGGCAACCTGTTCCAGTCTTTTATCACCCTCATCGTAAAAAATTTCTTCCTTCTATCTAGTCTGAATCTACCCTCTTTTAGTTTAAAACCATTACCCTTTGTCCAGTCGCAACAGGCCCTACTAAAAAGTCTGTCCCCATCTTTCTTATAAGTCCCCTTTAAGGATTGAAAGGCCACAACAAGGTCTCCCCAGAGCCTTCTCTTCTCCAGGCTGAACAACCCCAACTCTCTCAGCCTTTCTTCATAGAAGAGGTGTTCCATCCCTCTGATCATTTTTGTGGCCCTCCTCTGGACCCACTCCAACAGGTCCATGTCTTTCCTCCAGACTCCAAACTCCAGAGCTGGATGCAGTACTCCAGGTGGGGTCTCACCAGAGTGGAATAGAGGGGCAGAATCACCTCCCTTGACCTGCTGGCCATGCTTCTTGTTATGCAGCCCAGGATATGGTTGGATTTCTGGGCTGTGAGCGCACATTGTTGGCTCATGTCCAGCTTTTCATCCATCAGTACCCCCAAGTCCTTCTCGGCAGGGCTGCTCTCAATCCCTTCATCCCCCAGCCTGGACTGATACCAGGGGTTGCCCTGATCCAGGTGCAGGACCTTGCACCTGGCCTTGTTGAACCTCATGAGGTTCACATGGGCCCACTTCTCAAGCACGTTCAGGTCCCTCTGGATGGCATCCCATCCCTCAGGCATGTCAACCGCACCACTCAGCTTGGTGTTGTCTGCAAACTTGCTGAGGGTGCACTCAATCCCACTGTCTATGTCATTGATGAAGATACTAAACAGTACTGGTCCCAATACGGACCCCTGAGGGATAAAGTTGCATAGCAGATTGTCCTGGTTTCGGCTGGGATAGAGTTAACTTTCTTTTTAGTAGCTGGTACAGTGCTTTGTTTTGGATTTAGTGTGAGAATGATGTTGATAACACTCTGATGTTTTAGTTGTTGCTAAGTAGCGCTTATCTTAAGCCAAGGATTTTTCAGTTTCCTATGCTCTGCCAGCAAGCAGGTGTGCAAGAAGCTGGGAGGGAGCAGAGCCGGGGCAGCTGACCTGAACTAGCCAAAGGGGTATTCCATACCATGGAACGTCATGCCCAGTATATAAACTGGGGGGAGTTGGCCGGGCGGCGCGGATCGCGGCTCAGGAACTAACTGGGCATCGGTCAGCGGGTGGTGAGCAATTGCATTGTGCATCACTGGTTTTTGTCTTCCCCCCCCCCCCCCCCATTCCTTTTTTTTGTTATATTCCTTTTCATTACTATTATTATTATAGTTCATTATTACCATTGTTAGTATTATATTTTACTTTAGTTATTAAACGGTTCTTATCTCAACCCACGAGTTTTACTTTTTTTTTTCTTCCTTTCCTCCTCCTCACCCCACTGGGAGGGGGAAGGGGGAAAACGGCTGTGTGGTGCTCTAGTTGCTGACTGGGGTTAAACCACAACACAGATCTATTATTACAACAGGCTACTTCATGTTAAAAACATTCTGAAAGACTTAGCAATAATGCAGCCATGTTCAGTATACTAAAATCATTATCTGAATGGCTGACGCTAGAGAGGTCTTGAAATTGTATGTACAAAGGATGACATTTACAATATTCAGACAAACCAGCCAAAGCCCATTTGCTTCTAATATTCAGTTGGTTTAAATATTAAAAAAAGTTTAAATGTTTAAAACTTTATGTTAAAAATAAAACTGTTGGAGAATTCTTAGTGAAACATGAAGTTCAAGGCCAAAGTCAGTCTTTATACAAGTATTGGAAGAAAATGAGTCACGACTATCTTAGCATGCCATTCTATATTTAACCCTGCAAAGAAAACTAGCACAATGGGATTTTGAGGATGAACTTGGAGTTTTACCGCTATTTGTTTAATGCTAGCATTTTGTGTATTATTAGCACAATTTATAATGGTAAATACATTGTGCAGTGGGGAAACAATGATATGAAAGTACAGCCTGTGCAAGTTAACACAGAGAATGAACAGTTCTGTTGTAACCTGTAATGCAAATATGTACCAAGGTGTGTCAATTTAGCTGGTAGCTTGCCAGAGCCGTTAGGCAGTTGTGTTACTTAAAACCGTGGGTGTACTTAGAAAGACTGTAAATATTTTTTTAAAGTATTTATTCTGTTCTAAAATTTTATATTACTTTCCAAGGCCTCAGCTTCTGCTAATCGCTTGTGTTGTGGTAACGTGTCACTCCAGTCTGCTTTGTATTCTTCAGCCCCCCCCAAACTCCAGGCTATCTTTCACATCCTTCTAAGCACTGCAGCTTTTTTCTAAGCAACAGTCATCAGAAATTTCCTTCTACTGCTCGCATTCTAAAGTCTCTCTGCACCATGGAACCCTGTAACTCTAAGGTTTGTATACTTACATTTTATGTGTCATTTCATTAAGAAAAAGAAAAGTTTTTCTTTATAATGTACCTTCATGTGATAATACCTATAAGGCAAAGTCTGTTAAATGATTATTAAGTTACAGATGACCAGCTGTCCATCTGTCTATCTATGGGAAAAAGAAAATAAACTACATACATTAAATTGAGTATTCAATAACTTTTCAAAAACTAGAACGTTCAATAGTAAATAATGCTTATTTAGCATATTTTTCTACATGTGAATGTTGACTCAGCCACCCCAGTGTCCTTAAAGTGGTTGATGATATGGACCCAGCCAGTAGTTTCAAGAAGGTACAAGCTAGTACAAATTGCAGTGTTAGTGAGATCAAAGCCCTTTCACACCAGTATATTCCTGACTTAGTAGGAAGAATCCATAATCCCTCTCTCCAATGAAAAAATAACATGAATAATAATAAAAGAAGTACTAAAATAATAATAGAAGAAGGAACTTATCATTACTCTAACCATTTCTAACTCTGTGTCACAGCCAAGAGGACATGAGTCTCCAGTCACACTTTAGACAGATTGTCTCTGAAACCGTTTAAGTGTTTTGCTTTAATTTTTACACTGATGAAACATTATTTATATTAATTTTTACCTTGAAGAAACATTATAAACAAAATGGGAATTCTGTGGGAAATTTTGATTTTTTTACTATTTGGTTAATTAAGATCAGAAGTTCTGAAAGAAGGTTTGAATTTTCTTCATTTTTTGAGGGAATAAAACCGCTTTCAGTAACTGCTGGAGTTTTCACCCCTTGCCGTGTGCTCAACAGCTGTGTAAACTCAGAGGAGTTAAGTAAGGTTTTCTTAGCAGATTTTTGGTACTGAGTGTTTTAAAAATATCTAATGATTATGTGAGTACAGGCCTAGAGGTCCTCATTAAAAAAAAAAAAAGAGATTTAGGAATATGCTGCATTGGAAAAGCTCTCTCAGTCACAACGATCTCATGTCCTGCTGCTTTCACCCAAGGAGAAGCTGGTCACTTCTCTGACTTCCTATTTCTCTTGTATCTCATAAAGGGAAGAGCTAAATGAGAAAATATTATTAAATGAGAAAGTTTAACCTGGAATCTGGTATGCCTAAGTTTCAGACTTCTGACGAAGAAAACTTACTCTTTAGGCCCTAGTAAGGAGTATTAGCCCCTCTTGTGGAAAAATGCCTTTGTTTCTCCAACCTTTTAATATGGCGAATGTTACTGAAAGCGTATACAACATTGTATCAAACAACATGGATGTCAGTGGAATATCTACACAAAAAGATGAAAAAAAATTTAAGCATAGTATAGTTTGACAAGACTACCTGTCAGCAATCGTTATATATATCCAACTAACACTAACTTACTGCTTGAGTATCTGCTTGTGTGCATGAGCAGGAATGCATTTCAGTCATGTTCTTTTCAGTCCTTTCCTTAAAAAGATCCTGCTGTGCTGCTGACTGCCTAGAGCTGGTGGAACCACCGGTGGTAATTATCCCTTTGCAGTTCTTTTGAAAAGAATTCTGGTTTTAGAAGAGATGGTTTGAAAAATTAAAAGGGAACGGGAATCATATTTTATTAAAGTAATTAGGATGTTTATTTTCTGTTTATTATAAAATCTACTGATTAGATGGAACTAAAGTTGAAGTTTAAGGCATTTCTGTCAATAACACTAAAGAAAATGTCTTTTAATGAAAAAGACTCTATTGCATTAAAATACACAATGTAATACCATTTACTGAAAAGGTATTTAATCTAAGATTCAGAGGAGTTAAACTAAATATATACTGCAGTTTGGCTGGCCCAAATCAGCAAAGCAGAAAAATCCCATTGCCAGCTCATTCCAACAAGGACATAGCAATTTAAGAGAGTGTAAGGACCTTTTAAATGTTCACTCTTTGTTGGACTGGTATTTGGAAATACAGCTTGTGGTGTTCTGTCTGACAGTCGTCTGATATAATGAGGTAGTAAGGATTTCAGATACTGAAAAACAGTGTTCTGGACCTCATATTGTACAATTAAAGAATGTAAACTGCAAGTATGCTAACAGCTTGCTTTGGGAAGAGCCCAATCTTAATTGATTGCATTGCATAATTAGCCATATTTCTCTGAGTTGTAGTCTTGCAAAACTCAGTTGAATTGCCTGAAAAGCACAATGTAAAATGTAGTCCAACAGATGGTTCTATGTTAAATATATGAACTTAAATAGCTCTTACTCTGAATGTTTTCTCTTTTGTGTATTTACAGAAATATACCCCTACTCAGTAATTTGTGAGCTGAACAACTTTTTTAGCTTCTTTTTGTATGGTAAGGTCATAATTTTGGTGATCATTACAGAGGTGCCTTCTTTGTGTTTCTTTCAGGTTCAACCAATTATTCTAAATATGAGCAATTAGAATTATGCATTGTATGCTAAATTTAGTTTCACTAGAGCCTTATACAATGCATTACTGTTCTTCTGTAAATAATATGACTGAGATGATTGGCAAATTATATTTGCCTTTGTAATGCTGGTTTCATATTGACAGCTCACAGCCATTCTGAGATCAGCTGGCACAGTCAGATTTTTCTCCTTTATAGTGCTTCTACTAAGTTTCAAGGTTATAGAAGGCTTTTTGTTATTAATCCCCAAGTACACAGCCTTGTATTTCAGTTCACACTGTAAATTTCTGTCCTCTTGTCTCCAGCTCTAAACTATCACAAATCAAACTCATACTTCACTCAAATTTAGGAAGGTATTAAGATCTGTTTCAAAACAAATATCTTCCCTGTGACTGATGCTTTCTTTTATAGCATCATCTATTCTGATTTCTCTTGGCTGAGTTTCTTACCAAACTTAGCGTTCACCTACTAATCTCTATTTTCCATACTTAATTTTTAATGTCTTATTATTCTAATTATATTACTAACATTACAGATACAGAATCTTACTTCAATAGAACTATACATTGTACAATGAGAAAAGTTCCTCTGAGACGTACCCATGCAAACCCCCATTGAACTGAAGGAGATATTTCATAAGCAGAGCAGAAAAGAAAACGTAGCCCAGTTATGACTACAAGAAAGGAGTGATAAGGATTATGTGATAAAGCAATAACTTGATGAGGATTTCTGTTTTATTTTCAGTTTGTAAACATATTGTGCGTCAAAAAACATCTCTGTTTATCATAAAACATGGGTAATTTCCTATATGTACACACATAAATACACTTCCCCTTCAGAAACCTGCACTCCAGTCACGTTAGCAATGACCTACACATTCTGTTGCATATAGAGTAAGATTTCCAAAGTATCACAAGTCTCTTTTCCCTATTGACTTTCAGCTTTTTTTTCTTTTTCTTTTTTTCCAACCCAATACTAAAAAAATACTAAGGCAAATACTTAGCATTATTAAGTGAGGTAAAAGAAATTGCAGAGTTAAATGGTGTCTGTAAATATACATAGGCCTGGGGTTTTAATTTGGTTTGGAAAGGCTAGCACTTAGGAAGCACAGCCATTGATTAGATTTTTTAAATTTTTATTCACCTGTTTGTGTATTTCTACACTTTTAAAGTTCATTTTCATAGCTACAACCTGGAAAGAGAAAACCACATCCAGAAGAATGTAAAAGACATTGCCTGTATCATTCACCCCATATTGCAGAAAGGCTCCCGTAAGCTCCCTCTAGTGGGCAAAGCGTAAAGCTCCTAAATCATTGCTGGATTTGTCCTAAGAAATTACAGAAAAAATAAACAAAACCCCCACAGAACCCCTAAACCCACAAAACCCTGTAGGCAAAGATGAGCAGGCAATTGGACATATTTTTACATATTTAAATCATTTAAAACTAACTTTTAAATATTACTCCTCGTCTAAATATAGGAAATCCACAATTTATTTTCATAAGCAAACATTTTAGGATTAAGAAATAATTGTGACAGTATAAAAAACCCCTTACTCTGAGAGAATAAACATATTCTAGTTAAGCATACAGGAAATACTTTTGCTTATTCTGCTTTTACTCCACATAAGAAGAACATTTTACTGAAAAAAGCTTAAAGAAGAAATTTAAAAAAAAAAAAAAATTAAATTCCCTGCATCATCAATAAGAAGACTAGTGTGTTTGGGTTGTTTGAGTGATACCATTGCCAATAAGTGCTTTGAGAGTTATGACTCCAGCTGTGAAAGACAACTGCTTTTGCCCATCTAGCCATTTGCTGGATGGCAGCTACTCTATTTTGCAAGACAAAATTTATACAGAACCTGACTGATGTTATTGGACACAATAGTCCATCCATGCAAAGCTGATTGTAAGGCTGTGATTTAGAACTTAAGGACAGTCATGGTCAGGGAAAAAATTCTTTTAAGTCTACAACTGGCTGATAAGAAACAGGTAGGAAAGAACTGTGAGAACGGGGCTACCAAAACCATCTCTTGATCTGCAGTTCAGTGCTTTACTGAGACAGAGATTGTGTCTTTATGTTTAACAGCTCTTGATAGGCACATTATTGACTTAACACAGTTAGTCTATAATTACGTTTTCTGTTTTGTTCTCTACTAGTCTTCCTAATATTCAGATTGCCTTTTTGACTTGCCACTGAGAATTGAACTGATGTTCTTGCACAGCCATAATAACTCCAAGATCTCTTATCTGGCAATAACTTGTTCAGAGCTCATCTTTGCAAGTATAATGTTAGGTCGTTTTTTCCCATGCATAACACATTTATATAAATTGAACTCCATCTGCCATTTTATCATCCATACACTCAGCATTGCAAGTTCTTTCTGCAAGTCTCCATGGTCAGCTTTCTGTATAACATACTGGTGTATTCTTTCCATTCACCTTTAAATTTGAATCACTGTGAAAATGAATCCTGATATCATATCATGTCATCGACAAACTTTGGAGCAAAAAAGACAAGTGTGTGTTTGGCCTGTAACAGTTTGCTGGCTAGAGACAGTGTTTCACGTAAATGACATGAGGACATTGAGCTTTACATTTGGTGTCTGTCCCACACCAAAATTTTAAAAGAATGATTATTCCCTCTGTTCTTCAATGGCATAATAGATTTGATGATTTTAAGATAATTATAGTAGGAAACACAGTATAACTGTAAATGCCTGTATTTTGAACTTAGAAGAGACTGACTGAAAACAAACATTGAGAGGAAAGAAATCAAAACAAAATCCAGATTAAAAAAACCCACAATCCCTCCCCCTCTGAAACACGAAAAATCAAGCTTTCAGGTGTTTAACAAAGCTCTTAGTCACCCCACATAAGAACCCACTGTGATCCACACCATAATCCTAGACTATTACTGTCCTCTATGTGCTTTTTGGTTGCATATGATTTTTTGCATCTAGTTTACAGGTACTCCCCATTTTTCAGCTGAAGTTATATTTCTGAAGAAGACTGAAATGTTGACTGTTTTTAATTTAGCTCTTTTTCTGTGGAAAATTTTGGATTTGCTAGAAAGCCCAGACTGTCCAATCCCTAGCATATTTGGAAAGTGTTGCTGTAAGCCCATAGTGGTCTTATGACCACATTTTTCTCTGTGGCCCATCCTTTTCTTTGTTGTCAAGGACTTCTAGGATTCACCACCTCCCTCACAGAGGTGGAGACACTGCACAACACTGTGTGACACGGAAGGTTCCTACTGACAAGAACTGGAGAAATATGACACTGAACTATAGCATTTTCCAGTAAAAATCCTTTTTGGCTGAATGTTTACCAGCCAAGGTCTATACTTTTCATTGACACCTGAGATGAAAACCACCTTTATTATTCTCACTGAATTTCTCCACAAAGAATAAAATGTTTTCAAACATTTGCCATGCAGAGGTGAAAGTGATTCTCACCAGCCAAAGTCATTCCTTTTGTCACATCTGCAATGGTGGTGCTGTTTCCCTATTAAACCAAGTGAAACGAAGTGAAAACAAAAAATCTAGAAACTCCAAATGTGTAGTCTTAAAAAAAAAAAAAAATTCTTGTTTCATTTCTGTTCTTCTTTCACTTCACTGTCTTCTACAAATCAAATTCTTTTGATTGTAGACACATTTTTAGCCCCACTCAGATTTTCTAAGCTTTCAGAAATATTACTACATCTTTAGTTAAGTGTGCAGTAGTTAATCCAAACTGAGGCTACAGCTATATCAATGATTTTTGATCTCTCATCTTCCTCCAAATTTTTGAGAGAAACTTTGCTTGTAGTATTAACAGTGAAACCCCGCCCCCCATGAATATCTATATGGGCCTGAAGACAACATTGTACTGGTTTTGTTTTAGCTTAGTTACATCTAAAAGAAGATTTGGAAGAGCCATGATACTGTTTCCAAGAAAGGAACAGGGACTCACTCCAGAGGATACTAGACAAATAAAAGAAATAAGTATAATGTTGCATAACTAAAAATTATAACTGTAAACCAATTATTTCAAGTACTCCTGCACACTGCTATTGTTTGGAGTTACCTTATATGACAGCAATGTTATATAACTACTCCAAAACCTTCCACACCAATGGATAATTTGTGTATATCTGAAGGTACGATATTTACTTTCATTGTATTCTGACAGCAACGCATATGATTATGCATTATGATTATTCAGTATCTCAAAGCTGTTATCAGCGACTGCAGTTTACCCAAAACCATTGCTTTCTGGTCTCTTGCCTGTAATTCTATTTTCCCCAAACAGTAAATGCATCCAAACAAATCTGTTATATTCCTTGGCATTTTGTTTTTTGGCAGAGCTGCTGAGTTATTTAAAAAAATAAATAAAGCCCTGAATCATAAAAATAAATGGGATATAAAAATAAGAAAGAATTCTAAAACTCTCATTTACAAACAAGGTGAATTTTGAAGTTTTAGGGAAAAATATTCCTTGTTTACCTAACAGTCTTCAAATAGGGTGCATTTTCATCTCTTGGTAAGCATCTTGAAGGGCATCCAAGGAAATACTACTGCTGTAGTATTTTCTATGCTAGGATCCTGAGCAATTGAATTGTGAACCAATCATTTCTCAATGATTTCCATTGAGGAAATGGTTTCCAATGGTTTCCAGCTGGGAAAATTGCTTTGAATGGCAATCCAGTGTCAGGGATGGGGACGTGAATTGCCTCCTATCCTATTGCTATGAGACTTGCTATAATGTAGGTTATACTATTTGGAATAAATAACTGAGTATCTTTTGTAGCACATGCAGACTGCTTGTCATTTTTTCCTGTAATAAAGACATGTCCTTCTGCAGTCCACTGGATTACACTGATATGTCTTAAGAATGGCACAGAGACAATAAGTAAAAAAAGTTATTACCTATCTCTTGCTTTACAAGAAGTAGAGGTCATCCTACTGAACAGAATACATGGATTTTTCACATATTAGTAATACTTTACATTATTAAAATACGAAACTCATTGCTAGTGGATAAACTCAAAAGTATTGCTGAGTTCGAAAATGGATTTATTTTCTTATTTCGAAATGGAATCAGTACTCAACCAGTGTCTATGAAACAAGATGGTCCAAATTCGACCTCCAGGTTAGGGAACACCTACAGTGCTGTTTGCAAGAGGCTGGGAGGGTATACCAGAGAAAAGGAAGATCTATATATTCCTGGTTACCTATATGTTTTTTCCCTAAGCCTCTGTTACTGGACACTACTGAAAAAAGATGGAGGACAAGAAGAACCTTTGGTTTGACCCTGTTCTTGTCTTCATATTTTATCTGCTGTATGCTGTTAAATAACCTTCTTAGTAAAAAGTGTGTCTGGAACAGCAGAGCTCATTTCTTTTATCTCACTACAGGGGTGCTGACAGAATGGCTGTCTCCTCCTCATAAATTAGATACAGACACCAAAAGATTATAGTATGCTTTGACAGAGGGAAAATACTGGCAGCAGATTGACTGTGTCTCAAAAAGTTACCATAAAGGACCTAGATTGCTATGTATATAAAAGCACGCTGTTGCTGTCCAATAGTGCTGATGTAATGTATGTCACTGGGCATCAGAGAAAGTAAAATGATTAGCTGACATTTTTAATGTCCTTGAAATCTCAGTTACTGAAATACTTGTTTCCCTATCAATTAACCTTTGAACATTTCTGATGTTGATTTTATAAGGGAAACCAAGTGAAAATAAGGATTTGTGAGAGTATTCATTCTAGTATGCAGTATAATAGGTTTATGAATGCTAGGGTTTGGAATTTTATGAATTTTTGAATTAATTTAGCTTAAAAGCATGGTCTGATGTAGCCTAGATTTAATGAAGACAAAAGAGAAAACTTTTTCATACACAACAGCTTGTGTACTTTTCACTTGAGGAACTACTTTCCAGCTTTCAAAAACATCTCTCTTGCACACATTTCTACCTACAGGATTAAGGAATGACTCAATATTTTACTTCAGCCACCTTCAGATACTGTAGAATTTCTACAGACAGATATTTTTTCTCACATACTGTAGATAAAATTACTAACAAAACAACTAAAGCTTCAAAACCTAGATCTTAAGTGCATGTAGGTTCACTGACTATTTTGACTGAGAAAGCATCGAGCCACTAAAAAATAATAGTAATTTACTAAATTTTGCCTTGAGTATGAATTGTGAGCACTCACAAAGTTGCTCTGGTCAGCGAGGTTGCTTGGAAAGAGTGCCCATCTGCACTCCCATCAGTGCTGCACTCCCTTAGTCATACCCTCCCTGGGTTTCCAAAAGGACGTGGCTCAGAGGGAGCACACTCAGGACAAGCAGAGTGGGTTTTCGTCTCAGACTTTGTAAGTTTTTCCATCCCTCTTATAATATTCTCTTCTCTTTTTTACTCTGCAAAGCCTTGTAAAGCTCAGGTTACTCTTGCAGAGCCTCAGGAACCCATGACCTCTTTTACATTCTGATGTTGTTCAACATTTTCCTTGCTATTATTTCAGCTCAGTAGTAGTATTCAGCAGTTGTCACAGTCCTGCCTTATTCCCTGGAGTGTTTGCACCTATACACTACCTTAGTGTATCTTTAAAAAACAAATTCTAGAAGCTGCTTTTCAGGCTCATCAGGTTTTTAACTTCTCCAGAATTTATATCCATTTGAAACTCACATTCCTCTGTCTGAATCCTAATCCTATCTACTACATGCAATTTTTTTCTCCTTCTTTTTTTGTTATAATCCTTTTCATTACTATTATTATGTTTCATTATTATTATTGTTAGCATTATATTTTACTTTAGTAATTAAACCATTCTTATCTCAAAAAAAAAAAAAGAAAAAAAAAGAAAAAAAAAAAAGAAAAAAAAAGAAAAAAAAAGAAAAAAAAGAAAAAAAAAGAAAAAAAAGAAAAAAAAGAAAAAAAAAGAAAAAAAAGAAAAAAAAGAAAAAAAAACCCCAGTGATGCACAATGCAATTGCTCACCACCCGCTGACCGATGCCCAAGCAGCGATCCGCCCCTCCCGGCCAACTTCCCTTCGTTTATATACTGAGCATGACATTCTATGGTATGGAATACCCCTTTGGCTAGTTCGGGTCAGCTGCCCCGGCTCTGCTCCCTCACAGCTTCTTGCACACCTGCTTGCCGGCAGAGCGTGGGAAACTGAAAAGTCCTTGACTTAGGATAAGCGCTACTTAGCAACAACTAAAACATCAGCATGTTATCAACATTATTCTCACACTAAATCCAAAACCCAGCACTGTACCAGCTACCAAGAAGAAAATTAACTCTATCCTAGCCAAAACCAGGACACCATTGCAATACCAGGCAGTAAGAAAAAAAAAAGAGCCCAGACTGTGACTTACATAGCAGAGACTTATATTTTAGTCTCTTTTGTTTCAGCTTGCTGATTATTCAGCAATTTTTGTATTTATTTTTTCAAATGAGTGTAGTTCCCCTTCATTTATTCCCCCTTCTTAGTTACCTACTTAGGACCAGAAGTTCACATCCAGCTTTAGTATTTGGAGGCTGAAAAAGAAGTAACACTTTGACTACTCTAATGTATTGGAGATCTGTTTAACATAGTTGTTCATAGGTCAGATGAAGAAAGCAACAGAGAAGGTAAGGAGTGTGGCTACCTTAGAGCCCTGCAGCACAGAAAGGATGACCATTACTAGTGGGTAAAGGCCTTGGGATTAATCTTTTTCATAGGAAAATCCAGTGGAGGGAGACAAATATGGAAAAAAGCTGAGATTTGTTCTGAAGTTTTTCAGCAAGCAAAAGTTTGTTTTCTCTGAAACAAAGTTTCTTCTACAGGAAGAGAGATAAAAGACATGTGCCTTTTCTAACTCCACAAGCGAAGAGTTGTGAGTTTGCTTTCTGGAGAGATTCCTCCAGAAAGACAATGATGTTCAATGACTGTAGATCCTCCCCTCTGCCCCCCCAGCTCCATATCCAGGTGTGCACACACACATACATGCACACATGCACCCACTGTCAGTAAGACTTGCAGCTTGCCAGTCTGAGATACATTTCCCTCATTCTTTATTTTGTATCTTCATCTGTCCTCTTTTTCTTCTCAAAGAGGCTGTGGAATAACGATTTGTGAAGATTTTCAAAACTTGTCTTGACAAGGCTCTGAGGAAACTGATCTCATATCAAAATTAGTCCTGTTTTCAACAAAGAGTTGGACTCAATGATCTCCAGAGATCCCTTCCAACCTAAATTATTCCGTTTCTTATGTCTGAGATGTGTTTTCTCTTGTATGAAATTATACATGCCACTTCACTATATGATTCTACATGATATAACAGAATCACATGCTACCTTCTCCTGCAGTCTTCCCTTGTGGGAACTGATTTTCCTTTCTGAATATGAGCACAAACAGGAATAGTTGTCTTGCAGCAAAGGAAATTAAGTAAGTGTCTTTGGTGCAAGAGATCAGCTTCAACCACTGTTCATCGTCTGTTCAAAATAGGAAGACCATTGGAATGGTACAGAAAAGAATCTGACCAGACAGGTAACTCATCCTTAGATCATTTCACTTCTATGTATTGCCCATGTTCACCTTCTTTGTATCTTACTGTTCCCTGTTCTTGGGGCACTTGGTTCATTGTGACATTAATTTTCATTTAGTTAGCAATAAAAAGGCACTTAAGTGCAATTTTCAGATACAAGTTCATTACATACAAGAGACAGTATGGAACAACCATTCATGAGCAGTCACGGAAGAAAAAGAGTACCTATCTAGTTTTAAGGTGGAATAGCATTATAGACGTGATTGTCTTAGATAGTGGGGGAGTGGGCTTGATATTCAGAGCTGGGGCTTAGGCTTTCTCTATAAAGACAATGAGAGTTTTGAAACTAACTTTAATGGAAATGGAGTTAATCCATAATGAAGATTTTTTCTTCTCAATTAAAATCTTCACTGAAAGTCGTGCTGTGGTTTTATTCCTAACATGGGCTGCTCCTGATGCAATGCAGTACTGATACATGCTGCCATCTAGTGCCTATAGGAGAAAGCAGTGGGCTGCTGAGTTTATGATTTTCGTGGATGCTGAGAGAATAGTAATTCTTGCTCTTTGCTAGTATGAGGGCTTTCTGATTGCCTCAGTTTTAACCTTGCAATTAACCTTATGGAAACTTGCCTTTTATAAGGACAAAACCCCGTCAGGAATGAGTACTAGTGTGCACGGGAGGGGGTTGGGGACAAGGAACAGGGGCGGGAGGGGAGAGAAAAACAAGTGATAAACAAGGCTGCAGGCAGTAACCAGACAAAAAAATACACTGATTACGGTTGCAGCTATCTTGCTGCTCAAAGAATCAGAACAAGTGCAGTGGAGTGGCCATCTGAACCAGAATAAATACAGCAAGGGATGTAAGTGGAGAGTATCATGACCTTGAGGGGAATAGCAAAGGCATGTAGAGAGAAAAGATGAGGGAGAAGTGTTTGTGCACTCACAGAAGGGTTTGTGATTTAGCTGGAAGCTTAATATTGGCTAAATAATACAAATCATTCATATTTTCCAATTAGTGCTTTAATAAATAAATATGCATACATTGATACAACTAAAATTAACCAAAAAGTCATTAAAGACTGCTCAATCAATTAGCTTCACATCTGCAAAATGACTAGATCCCCCAAAACAGTCAAAGGTCTCAACCACGGGTAAAAGCCATGCACGTGAGAGACCATTCAAAATAACTATACGGTGCATAGTAAGGGTCTCTCAAAGCATGCTGCATGTCAATGTAAACATATCATAACTCATTATACTTAATTACAATAAATATAAGAAAAAGACTTTGAATTCTGATGACAAAATACAAACATGGGTGTATGATTACTTTTCCCTTCCTCAAAAAACCTGAAAACATGAGCATTCAAAAGAAGATGGCTATACGTTTGCATATACATTCTCATTTGAAATATAATTTTAAAGGATTTCTATTCTTCCCCAAAATTAGGAGTATAGTTTTGATAAAACAATCTTTCAACATACACACACCTGTATAATCCCTTTTGGCAATTTGCTGTTAATTAAGATAACTACTTAAACATTAGCAGTGTTTTTTATGAGCTGTCCTTACTTACAAAAATGAAGAACAATATTGATTTTTAATTGAAATTTTTTCTTGAGTTGCAAAATTAAAACTATGCCTTTATTTTTAGATATTTAGATCTAGAAATATACTTGTAATTACTTCTTTTACTGAAACTAAAATAATATGCAGACAAAGCAACATATGGCACCCTAGGCAGTTTCAGAATATTCAAAAATTTGTTGTTTCCCTCCACAGACAGGCAGCAGACAGGCACATGCACACCATAAATAGAGACTTGTCTAAAGTGAAAATTAAAGTTCTCAGGCAATATAGAAAAAGCCTATATTGGAAAAGCCAATATTTTTCTCAGAATGTAATTACACAGTGCCAAAAATATATCGTTGTCAATCATTCCATTAGATAGGACTTTAAAATACCTGTTTGAGGTTATAAATATAGAGCATATTCCTTCAAATAAGGAGAAGATTATACTTCAATATTGCCTTACTGATACAAAATATTTGGGTCTACCAAACTGAAATTGATTTCAAATGGACAAAAAAGTACCTACTGAGCTATAAACATTGTATAAAGCTTAGCAGTATTCACAGAGAAATTAAAGAAATAAAGATATTTTTTCCTTAGAAGTTTTAAGAACTACTGTGGTGGTGTTGGAGAAACTTCTTCCTTCTTCACATGTCTTGGGAATATATCAACAAATAACTGTATATTTGATATAATTTTCTTACCTATGCCATTTTTCAGGAGATATCATGTATTGTGTATCTGCTTTTTGTGTTGTAGAAATGGGTCAGAATTGCTTTAAACTTTCCCCTATAAAGGCAATTGTTGTTTTATCTAACTGTGCAGATCACAATAGGGGCAACAAAACCTCCAAAAATATGAGCTTTCTTATATTGTGAAATGTCATGAATCAGAATGGTGAGAGCCAAAGAGGGTGCTGGCTCTCACTGGCAACCGCCAGCAGTTCTGTAGAATAACGAAGAAGTTAATGACAGCTTTGCCTATGGAAAGCTGTTAGCATGCAAGGACTCGATTGTTCTTTTCCATCCTCTGAGGCTGTGTTTGTATTAACAGCCTTGGTACAACTGATCGAATACAGAACAAGCATCTGGAAAAAACAGGCTGCAAAATAACGTATATTCAAGTCCCCTCTTTGTGTTAGAGGCGTTGTTTACAGAGACAGTTACAGTTTCTGAGACCACCTGAGATTCATTATTGTTGTGTTACTGTTCTTCCCTTTGGCCCTTTTTATCCTTCATGCACAGAAGATAACCTTTCTTGGTTGAGAGCTAACCAGAATTATCAGGGAATAAACACGACTAACAGTTTTGAGAACCAGCTGAATGCCAAGCCATGTCTAGCTGAGACAAATTTAATTCATTATGGAAACAACTCTGATTACCTTCCACATTTATCTTACCAGTAAATAACAACCCAAACAAAACCTCCTAACTGCTGCCCCAGTATTAGCAGAGTTATTTTTCCAGTAGACATTGGCACCATTCACTTCTTAAAAGCCAAGGTAGCAATCAAATCCCCATGACTCTGCTCCTACCAACTGTTAGCATTCAAAATCATCAGCTGAACCATAAATATCTTTAGCTTTCCATGTTGAACAATATTGTCATAAAAGTCTTGACAATGAATTTGTAATTAGCAAAGAGTTCTAACAGACATAATGAAAAGGTCATATGAATAATTTGCTCATAATCTGTGTTAGAACGATCAAAAGGTAAAGACGGCGTCACAATGATGATAAATTAGCTATGTAGCATGCATTTTAGATGGGAATGTGATTCTCAATAGCACAAATAGTAAAGAAAAAGAAGGAGCATAAAAATGAAGATGCTTCTGTAGTTTTAAAAATTGACTGATACTACTCAATGGGAGTGAGTAAAGGCACCAGAATCCGCCTGGAGCTAGAATCCTATACAGCTGTATTTTTTAAAAAATTAAATGTTTCTGTGCCTATCTGTTCACATTAATTGCAATTCTATGGACTGCTGAAGGCACTATACAAAACAGAGTGAATAAAACTTGAAAACTTATCTTCCTTAGAGACACATTGTCTCTAGACCCAATACTAAAGTCATTGCAATGGCATTTGGAATTCAGCCACATTTTGAGAATGGTTGTTTTGCTCTCGTTTTGAGGACTTGTTTAGCCCAGGCAGAGTGCAGACAGTCTCCTGGTTCCTGATCCAAGGTTACAGAGTTCACTGAAACTTCTCTGTTTCATGGGAGCTAGTGCTTTTACTTCTCCTTAGACTTTTATCTTATTGCTCATAAGAGTGTAAGTAGTATAGCTTGGACGATGACTGCCAGAGAACAACTTCTCCTGCCTCCAAGTTAATGCATAAGACATTGTTGCCCTAACTCTGTTGACACTGGCTACCTGTGTTTCTCCTTTCTGTCATGTCTCACCTTTTCTGAAAGGATTGTCAGCATAACATTGTGCAGTCCCATTTGACTTAATGTTGCTTTCAAAGATGTCAAGGTAATCGTGAACAGATCAGGTTTGCATATATCACTCCTAAAATAATTTAGATTTTTTTTTTTTGTGGCATGTCATAGATGAAGCTAGTGGTAGCCCCATTCTTGGCCATTATTTCAGGTACTCCAGAGAGCAGTTATTCACTGGTGAAGACATGGAATAGACAATTTTATATAGGTTTCCATGTTGTGTGGTTTCTTGATTCATTTTGAATCAATCCTAAAAGGCCTCTGTTGACAGTGCAAACCTCAAGCTTATCGGCTTTAGTCTTACCAGGCAGCAGATACTGAATGTTGTGGACTAAGTCAGCTTGGAAAAATACTGAGAAGAAAGAGTCACTTTATTCTTCAGAACAATTTTTTTGCATGCACTTGCATCTCTTTCTGTTCTTTTTTTTTCTTTCTTTCTAGAAATCATTTTACTAGCAAGAACACATTGAAACAGCAAGTTTTATATATGTATTGCAAAAAGCTTATAGACTTTCAAACCTCACTTGTAAGCACGCATAGACACTTCAGAATCAAATGTATGTCTTCTGCTGTATGTCTTGCTGTACAACTGGTCTGGGGCCTGTTTGGGATTCTCTTGGCACCACTTGAATTTTAGCAGTTGTGCTCACCCACACAGGGAGCAGACATATCTTTAACCAAGGAATTTAAATGTATAATTCTTCCAACTAATTGCTTGTGAATGAGTTACAGATCAAGAATAATTCACAAACCCTATTCCACAGATAATGATAAATTCTAGAAAATTGCAGTCAAATCACATATAATTCCTGAAAGGAAAAAGAACCGAAACAAATCAGTGAACCAATTTGTTATGATTACTTTCTCCTCTTTCTAACACATCTGAAATCTGTTATTGAATGTTATTATGCAACATTCAGATACATCTACAGTAAAGACTGCATCCAGTATTCGAAAGATATCTTCAGTAATGGTTGCATTTAACATCCATATCCTACACTGCTGGAGTATTTAATACAACGCAGAAGACTGTGGTCCTTGGCATAGTGAAGATAATTTCTTAACTTTTCTGATTCTTAAAGTTACCTACACTGGCAAGGAAACAAGATAATGATCCGGTCTGTATGACAGAAAGTTCAGGATCTAGCCCACTGTCTTACCTCTCACTGTAGCAGACTACCTTTCACCAGCTTCAGTCTGCTAGTCAGGCTAAAAATATATAACATGACCGCAGCAATGTTTCTAAATAAAATGACTTTCAGTAAAATTAGCAAAAGGCTTACAGATCAATTTCAAACAACCACACTAAGCTGGAGTAAGACTCCTTTTCTTTCTAAAAGTTCCCAATGGACAGAATACCCTTTGAATTCCGTGGTCATCTCACAGACCTTTGCATAGTAAGACATTTTTCACACAAGATGTCTGGCTATTTTGGATACAATTCAAAAAGAGGCTTATGCTTCAAAGAGCAGGAAAGCTGACTTAAGCTTTAGAGTAAATACCAAAATCTCTTATCTTTCCATATTTGTCATACGTTATAATCCTTGCAAGAGTGGCCTCCGCAATAATAGGAAAAAAATTCTTAAGATTGGCTTGACAGACTAACAAAGGCATTATACATTAATGCTGGTTAGGGAACAATTATGGGGGTTTTAAGCTTTAGAAATGATAAATGCTCATTTATATTAAAATGTACATGAAGTTCCAGTGGGAATGTTTCATGACACATAAAAGTCCCACTTCTGAGGACTGGTTTATTCTCTAGCACATATGAAGAAGAAAGTCCCCCCTGGGTACTACCAGGGCAAGGACAGAGAGTTCCTGTGTCCAAAACCATTTTTTTTAGTGTTTTTTACATTAGATACTATTCTTATGGCAAAACCTGTACTTGATGGATGCATAACTCTAAACAGGCTGATCCTCCTTCCAAATTTTGTCTTGCCAAAGAATTGGCCAGTGACAATTCTCTGAATGCAGTACTAGGGAGATATTTTGTACTGATTCCATAGTTTGGCTATAGGTGTGATGGCCTATACACTGTGATTAAACTCTAGCCTTTTTTTCTTCCTATTACCTGAATTAGTTTAGTTTCCACATTAAAATACTAATACTTCAAAATAGATTTGTATTTTCCTAAGATAATCTATCTTTTATTTTAAAGGAAACATTTGAAAGTGATTCAGTTTAGGAAATTCCTCTCTTGGAAAAACCACACTCTTAAAATATCATTTATACAAGCTCACTTGAAATCCATCTGATTCCCATGCTAATTTCCATAACAGAACACTTTTCATATGTGTCACTGATTCATAAAGAACCGCTGCTTTTATACAGCGTAACTAAATATAACTCCTTGAGGTATTCTCCAAACAGACGTCTCTACCTTAACATCTTTCCTCTAAATCCTACAATTATGCTGCCTTGAAACTGACCTGCAGAGTCAGCTGAGAAGCCCTGGGAAATTCATGATCCCTGTGAGAAAGCAAGGTGTGTACTCCCTCTTCCCAGCATCATCCTTACTTGCCTTTGCCTTTCTCTGCAAGTAAAGAGGATGCAGACAATTTAGCCAGTAAAGAACTGAGTTGGTGATAGAAATGAACTTAAGTAAATGTAACATTTATGTTACCATACTTATGTATTTAGTTGCATTTAGGAAAATTTTAACGCAACAATATTTAGATGAAGTTTCATCCTGATCATAGCAGATGTAGTTTGCCATAGCTTTTGAGATAGTTGTAGTAAATATTCTTAAACCAATAATATCCTTTATTATTATTTCTAAAATGAAAATGCGATTATTGTATACTTACAATAGATATTAAATACATGTTGTACATCAATTTTCATGTGCTAGGGTACACTCTACAGAACACCAACAGAAACTACATAAAAAGAACACAGGGAGGATGGTAGAGCTGTCCCTGTTTTCTGTACATTACTACTCATCCATCACTTATTTAACAATTAATACTAATATTTTTCTAACATTTTTTCTTTTTTTTTTCTTTCTTTTTTTAGGTTGCTATCTGCAATTATATAAGAATTACATTTTCCTATGATGTTTTCTTTTTATAAGTAACATCTCACTAATATACCACAAAGAGGTGCTCTAAACCCACAGTAGCTATTGAGAGCAACTCTACCAAGAACAGATAGGACTGCTGTAAGCTCGCCTCAAGGTAGGGGTTTCTGATTTTAGTACTCTGCTTTTTTTTTTAAAAATATTTCTCATGGCAGTCATTGTGATAAAACTTGTGTCCAGCAGTCAGAACTTAAAATAATGAGATTCATAGCTGTCACCACATTAACAAGTCAGGTGAGATTTATTCCATGGAATGGATTCAGGCAGAATACTCAGCTATCCATCACCTCATTTTTCATAAATAATCTATTCAGTTGAACAGAATGTCTTTTTCCCTGCAGTAATAACTGTATAACAGGTGAATTGTTTGGCACTATTTTACAGAAGTTTCTGTCCTGACAACTGTGGTGCATGTGTTTAAAATACCATTTTTGTGAATTATTCTGTTGACTACAGCTGGTTTATTTGCACAAGTAAATATGAGCATATGTACAAGTCTTCACACAATTAGGGCTGAAGAAATAAATTTCCCTTGAGATCTAATTTCTAAATTTTCTTTTAATCCAATAGAAATTAGTTTTGTAATCCCAGATTACTTTTAACAATTCTGAATCCCAGCACCATTCTGATTGTCAGAGAGGACAAATGTGGCTGAGGCACAGCACTATGAACACTATGTTATTCCTTGTCTGCGTTACTTCATACTAAAACAGATGGGAATGAAACTCGACTGCAGTCTCTGCAAGGATATGGCTTTGACCTATTCAATCAAAAGAAGATTCACTTGCTGTAATGGCATCATTTGGAGGGTCTTCATGTAGGTCTACAATTACATGGAGGCCACTGGAGGTGAAAATCTGAAATTCTGATTCTTTTTGAAAACTGTACCTATACATACCACTGAAGAAGGACTTGCATTTGAGTTTGGGGAATTCTGGATCTGAATCGAGACCAAAGTTTATAGTTCAAGTTTGTTTGGAAACACTGCTTGAACAGCCCCATTTTTAGTCTTCGTTTATTTCTGAATATAATTTAGAAAGCTATGTACATAATACAGTGTATGTCACCTTCTGATCTGTGTTCATTTTGTCTTATGCAGGCTAAACTTTATTTCTTTATTGGATTGATAACAGTTCTCCCTAAAAACCTCCTTACTTATGAAGACGTATGTTTCATTCTCAAGACACCTGAATTTGAGCTTAAAAATTTGGCTCTGTGTTTGTATTCCTATGTGAAAGTATTTGGATGCTTTGGAGCATTTCAATTTGAAAGATTTCAGGGGTGATTTGCATTTTGCTTCCATATTATTTATAGTGTAAAGAATCAATTCTGTATTTTGAAAGTGTACTGTCTGCAGTAATCAATATTTATAAATGTTTAAGAAAGAAAGAACGAACTTCCAAAATGGTGTTCCTGCCAATATGATCTATATTTAATAAATGACTTTTCAAGCAGGTTTGATTTTTACTTTAGCAGGCTTTGCCCATCTATAATTGAAATATCACTTGTGCTTGTCAAGGTCTGCATGGTGCTATAATTGTTTTTAGAGCTATAGAGTATTGGAACACACAATTTGCTTTGGGACTGCTAGATAAGTAGGTAATTCAATTTGAATTTTTCAATATAAAATATACAGACTTACTGTACAGGTTCCAGCTAAACACAGGATAGATGAAGCACAATTGTTTAGAGAGAAGAACAGTAAGATTAGAGATATTGAAACAAATTGTGTAATTGAAGTGAAGGAAGATAAACATTAACCTTAGATATAGTTTTCAGACTGTACATATGCCTCAAATATATGAATGAGCATGCTGTGTAATATTTTTGCCTTCTTACCCTCATCAGGTCTCTTTTTAAGTGCTTATTAAGTATTTTCTTCCACTATCTTTTATGTCTAGATGCTCGCTAATTGGAGATTCTTTAAAAGCTGTGGTGAATACTCTCTGAGTATAGAAAGCTTAAGCTGCTATCAGTAGTACTGCATTGCCCGAAGTTGCATTAAGCAGAGCCTCATCAGCATTCAGCACCACTGCCATAGTGTAAAGCCTAGAAGAAGTGGGAAAAATACCTACTGAAACATAAGAAGAGAAGATGAAAAGAGGCCAGTGAGCAGAAAGAAAAGCTCCTTATATCTGTTCTGAAGCTTCTTTTTCTAATGGATCCCCCTCCCAAGCAATGTTGCGAGTGGCAGGTGATGTGTTCTGCAAATAGATCAGCAATGTCACTTCTAAAATTGCACTTTTTGGCATTCAAGTGTTAAAGCCAGCCAGCTGGTAGCCAGGCTTTACCCAAGGCTGTATTATAGAAAAAAGAGTATATGTTAGATCATCTAGCAGCAATTACAGTAAAACACCTCTGGCTTGAGCCAGAATCACTGTTACTCCTGCTTCCTGCAGTGAATTCTGTCACTATCATATTTGCTTCTTTTTTCACTTCCAGGTGTCAGATATATTTGGCTAGAATTATTTTGCTGGGCTGAGTTTGTTCCACAACTTCTCCAGAAACTGAAGTGATTGTTAGCTCTCCAACAGCTCTCAAACATTGAGATCTCTGTGAAAAACTGCAAAGATATATATCAGATTATATTTTGAAAGGTATTGCAAAATGCATTAAATAAATGATGAGATATCCATTGTTAGACCTGCTCTAGTCACGGATGTAATATTTTTCTTCTTTCCTTTTTTCCTTTCACCATAATAATCACTGCAGCAAGTTGTAAATGCAATGAAACCCCCTGCTATCTATGATGGACAGAACACAAAAATTGATTTATGATGATATTGTACTGTGCAAAGCTCAGGTGCAGCCATAAAATCTTGCTAGTTTCAGAAGTGTCTAGAAGGAAAGAAAGAAAGGAAGGAAGGAAGGAAGGAAGGAAGAATAAAAAGAAAGAATCAAAGGAAGAAAGAATAGAAAAAGAAAGGAAGAAAAACAGAATATTCCCCTTCTCCCATGTAAAGAGTATAAGGGAATTTTGTATGTGCACAGATACTGTAATGGAATATTCAGTTGTTATTTGCAGTTTGTATAATTCTTGCTCATCACATTACCTAGGATATTTGTATGTTACTGTTACTGCCAGTTATTGTTACTAACTCTATAATTCTGTGTGTTTTAGCTGTTAATGTTCAGTTGTAGCTTAAACTCTGTATGGCTTTGTAAATTATTTTTCACAGGCTTTCCAAAGAACTGAGAAACGCTGTGAGGAAAACCTACTCTTATTCCATGAGGTCTTCCCCCAAGGTGTCTTTAAAGAGCTTCAAGAGCTGGGGAACAGAGCTACCATCGTGGGAGAAGTGTGGGGAAATGGTTGAAGCACAGATGACATTGTTACAAGATATTACAAGGTGACTAGATTATGTGCAGAAGCTGGGTGGTGGTGCAAAGGCTTGCAGCTGCAACAGAGGCTGAGGAAGTGCAGGAAGAAAGGGCTTTGTTAAGAAAAGTCGGAAAAAGGGATAATAACAATATTCATATAAAATGGGGAAAGAAATGAGGAGTCCTCTAGGCCTTTTCCTCTCTAGCTTCTCCCCTGTCCTTTAGGCGAAATCACTGTCTTGGTTTCCTAGCTATAATGACATCTCTGTGCTCTTGATGTCAGAGTGATGAAGGCAGAGTTCCTTTGCTCCTACCCACTTCTTCATTCCAGCAACGTCTGACATTGCTTAGAAGGCAGAGAACAACCTCATTGATCCAGACAAACTGCCTTTCATATCTGTAAGAAAAGCATATTAGAATTGTCTGATTTCTCATTCTGTCAGGAGGTGTAAAATGCTATAGGGCTCTACAGATCAGCTCCTCATTAGGGAGAGTGTGATTGCCTACAGTCTTCAAAAAAATCCAAAGGAAGTACCCACAGTATTCCAGGAGAATGAATTAGAAGATTTTTCTGTTAGTTCACTGAGGTCTTTGAAGAGTTGATTCAGCTCTAGCAGCAGTGATAAAGCCTTATTCCAAGGGAAAGATCAGTCTGAGAACAAGGCTTATGCTGGAGCTTAGTGATTTTTATTTTGTGATTTTCTACTCTCATTTAAGTAACTGATGCAAATAGACATAATTGTTCTATTTCCAATTCATCCCTGCCCTTTCACTATGAAAATGTAATTTTTAGTCTTGGCTCAAGCTCTAGACACTTTCATTCCTTGAAGAATGAAAATGACCGTAGTCATCATGTTGTCAAACTTTAAACCGAAAATATGCAGGAAACTTTTCCTTCCCCTTTCTCTTACAGTAATGATTGTTCTCATCTGTATCAGAACCAGGGACCTGCTTTTTCCATAAGTAATTGTCAATACTAAAAAGTTTCCTTCTGGTCTGTGCTCATTTCATCCATCTCAACAGCTCTCTGTTGGCAGAGGGATAGAAGAAGGGTACACATACTGAGGTGTTATCAAAGCCAAGATTAAAACATGTTTAGGCCAAAAAAAAAATCCAGGTTTACTCTAAGCTATACAAAATATAAACAATTTAGTGACTCTTTTGAAAAGTGAATGTCCTTTTGTTCCATGTTCCGTGTGTCATGTTTTATTTTTTTTTTTAATGGAAGTATTATTTTCTCAGACACTGGAGTGTCATTTATGTAATTTTTAAATCAAGTAAAATCCAATAACCAACCAACCAACTAGCAGAATGAGATTGCCCCAGGTTGGTTTGATTTCATATTTCAATACCTAACTTACATATAAATATTTACCTTTTCACTTTCTGCAGAAGTTTATATATAATTGTTTTAAAAATTAGTTTAAATTAGGTATGGAATAAAAAAGAATAGGACTAAGAACTGTAAATTCAAAAAGCTTTAGAGCTGATATTTTGAGTTTAGTGTAGTTTTAACAACTGATGTATTGAACATGACTTCTTGTGTGGTCTGGAGTCTTGTATGCATGGGACAACTACACATAGGAAGGGTCTACAATTCAGTCAGAATTTATGAGGCACTGATGCAGGAATGAAATTTCAGTATAGGAGCCATGTGCGATGAGAGCTGTTCAGATTAAAAGTGGATAAAAATTAAACCTAAACCAGCTTTTGATTCACACAGAAACTGTGTTTTACTCACTGATAACAGTAATTCTTTGATCAGCAATGACTCGTCCTTTCTTACAAGGTTATTCTCTGACTGGTTGGACGATACAAGAAGATTGTTCCCTTAACGAAACCTAACGCTGCTTTTTAACACTATTACATTAAGCAATTTATTTCTACTGAACAAAGACCCATTAGAAAAAATTATTAAATCTATATGCGTCATTTGATACAACAGAAGTGAAATCCCAGCAGTAGAACACTTTCTTAGGAGTAATGTTTCTCAGTGTCCCTCAGCATTTACATTCATTAGGTGTTTGGCATCTCTCTGCCTATATGGTTTTTTAACAATAAGCTACAATCATCCTTGTATTGGGTTTGCGTGGCAGGGTTTTGGTAACGGGGGGGCTATAGTGGTGGCTTCTGTGGGGGGCTGCTGGAGGCTTCCCCTATGTCCGATAAAGTTAATGCTAGCGGGTTCCAGGACGGACCCGCCGCTGGCCAAGGCCGAGCCCATCAGCAACAGTGGTAGCGCCTCTGTGATAACATATTTAAGAAAGGGAAAAGAAGTTACAGGGGAGTTGCAGTTGCAGTCAGAGAGAGAGGAGTGAGAATATGTGAGAGGAACAACTCTGCAGACACCAAGGTCAGTGAAGAAGGAGGGGGAGGAGGTGCTCCAGGCGCCGGAGCAGAGATTCCCCTGCAGCCCGTGGTGAAGACCCTGGTGAGGCAGGCTGTCCCCCTGCAGCCCATGGAGGTCCACGGTGGAGCAGATGATATCCACCTGCAGCCCGTGGAGGACCCCACGCCGGAGCAGGTGGACGCCCAAAAGACGTTGTGACCCCATGGGAAACCCATGCTGAAGCAGGCTCCTGGCAGGACCTGCGGACCCGTGGCCCCGTGGAGAGAGGAGCCCACGCTGGAGCAGGTTTGCTGACAGGACTTGTGACCCTGCGGGGGACCCACGCTGGAGCAGTTTGTTCCTGAAGGACTGCACCCCGTGGATGGGACCCATGCTGGAGCAGTTCGTGAAGAACTGTAGCCCATGGGAAGGATTCACGTTGGAGAAGTTCGTGGAGGACTGCCTCCCATGGGAGGGACCCCACGCTGAAGCAGGGGAAGAGTGTGAGGAGTCCTCCCCCTGAGGAGGAAGGAGCGGCAGAAATGTGTGATGAACTGACCCAAACCCCCATTCCCCATCCCCCTGCACTGCTCGGGAGGGGGAGGAGGTAGAGAAAATAAGGAGTAAAGTTAAACCCGGGAAGAAGAGAGGGGTGGGGGGAAGGTGTTTTAAGATTTGGTTTTATTTCTCATTATCCTGCTCTGATTTGACTAGTAATAAATTAAACTAATTTTTCCCCAAGTCAAGTCTGTTTTGCCCGTGACGGTAATTGGTAAGTGATCTCCCTGTCCTTATCTCGACCCACGAGCCTTTCGTTTTATTTTCTCCCCCGTCCAGCTGAGGAGGGGGAGTGATAGAGCGGCTTTGGTGGGCACCTGGCATCTAGCCAGGGTCAGCCCACTACAATCCTGTGACGTCTTAAACTCATCCAGCTTTTCCTGTGAATTTTAAAATATTTTTATTTTAATAGCAAGATGTGGCCTCCTAAATAACTGAAGATGACGAACACATTTTCACTTTCACCAGTGTGTGAATCTAACAAGATATTGATATCACTTACCAAAATTTCCACTCTGTATTCAGAACAGAGTTTATTGTTGAACAAGTCTGAGCTAGCTGAGGGGACAGGAAGGATAATATGTTCTTTATAATGCCTTCCAGTTACTTGAGTCAGTACGCTGGAAATGGGACCGGTGCCTTTATGTTAGTTTTTCAGAGTGTTTTTATCTAGCTTAGAGAAGTAGAGTGAATCATTCAACCTCATTTCAAATCATTGATATTGATATTAGAGCTGACTACTACCACTCTTTGAATCCTCCAGGACTACAATTATCTTAGACTATTCCTTCCTGAATACATCATCCAGGAATGCTGATAGGAAAGGGAAACTGACGTTAGAGTCCAATCCTCCTCAACGAAGCCATATTATAGTGTGAAAGATGGGCCTAGAAAAGGACTTTCTTTACAGACCAATAAAGTATGAGTTTCTACATGAATATTCTATTCTGATTCATTTTTTTTACACTTATCAATATTGCACTTTAGTATATTCCAGGAAAGTACTAAACAATAGGACTAACATCTGTTACTTTGTAAAAATAATGTTCCTGCCTCTTGCTGCTGAGTGAGTTTGGTTTTTTTCACTACCACTGAACAATACCATAGATATGATTCAGTGTCTCTTTGAAAACAGTGATTTTCATTTTTGTGTATGAATTAGTAACTTCACCCACTTCAACTTGCAGTCCTAAGCAAAGAAAAAGGAAATCACATAGCTGTGTGCCAGCTGCTAGGACCTGATGCACCATTTCAGCATTCAGCACAAAATACGGTCTATTTGCAGTTAATCTGAACTTAATATGTGATATGAGTGAGTCAGCAGTACCTTCTTTATAAAGTCAAGTAGTGAGGCAACCAGTTTTTGAATGTTGCAAAACATTCTAACAATTTTAATTATTTCCATAATAAAAAACATGCTCTTTTCAATTATTGCAAGTGAATGGAGAAAGTGAGACGAAAGGAATGAGAAAGAGTTTAAGATTCCACATTTTCCACTCCTGTCCAGTCTTGCCTAAATGAGCTCCTGATAATCTCTTTGAAATACTAGTATGGTCTGAGAACCTGCTCTTGGCTTTGAAGGTACAAGCACACTGCACTGCGTATCTTATGTATATGAATTCAAATGCAGTAGCACATTAAAAAAGGCAAGTGGCAATGCAGACTCATGTATCTGAGGAGTGGACTGAAGTCTCACAATAACTCAAGTATACTAATTTTTACAGAGGAATATAGATCACTACTGTGAGATAAGATGAATTGTCAGGTCTCAATAACAAATAGGATAATATTAATGAAGAGATAAGAGGACTATGAAGTTATAAGGCATCATAATGTGTCAAAATCAAAAGCTTTGAATACTTAATTCTGTTTTAATTTGAATATGTCTTCTGTTGAGACAATCAAGGCCTGCTGAATTGGACTGCAGCCAGGAAATGCCTGTATTGATGGTATGCTTAATAAATGCTTCTTTTTAAAAATATTACTATATCTAGTGAAATTAAACCATGTGGCCTTTATTGTTTCTCACCTAACACTGAAACCTTTTTTTGATAAAATGAACAGAATCCAAGATCTTATCTATTGAGGATTTAAGTGAATGTATTCTGATGTGGAAACAGGATAGAAAAAGTAATGAGGATACTGCAAGCAACCTCCATTCCATTAGGAGAAGATAAGGCGCCATTGCTTCACTCCACTTTGTCACTTGCTTAGGTAAGTGTGTTTGATATTAAAGGGTAATATACATAGCAGATGAATTATGTATCTGCAGTTCATGAAGGGCGAAAAGGTCCTGAGTGATAATGCATAGGATGTAGAAATTAAAAATTCAAAACAAGAAAATTCCAGAAGTCAGTTAAAAATTTGCTTTAAACTGTAGAGGGTTTTTTTGTATCAATGCAGTCTATGTGTTTTTAAGGCTTTTTTCTGTCTTACTTTTTTTTTTCCCCTAAAAAATCTTATGTGGAGTACATAAGGCAAATTATTTCTCATTCTTACATATTCTTACTATTAATGAATATATTGGGAAATATCAAAGATTTTCAGGAAGCCCCAGAACCAGTGTGAATCTAGGCAGACTGTGTCTCTGCTGAATGCAGAGATCCAGAGGAGAAATTTCTGAATTGATACTGAATGACTGGCTCTAAGTGCCAGGAACAGTATAACTGCAGTGGGGTGAAGCTTCGGATGAACATTTTGCTTTTCAGAAGGGTCAATTAAATGCTGTGGAGTATACAGCAACTAAACTGCTCCAACACTCAAGCTGGCACACTTTCAGTGACAGTAGTATCTATCTCTACACTGCATTGCAGTAAAGAAAGTAAACTTTAACTTGAAATGTGATTAAAGGGGCTATGAGCTAGTTGAAAGTTACCTAAACAAAGAGAATTTCCCTTCAATTCCCTGGTTGCAATGGTTAATGCTATCCCCCACAAGGCAAAATGATTGGTGTAGGAACTACCCTCCCTGGGTTTAAATCAACTAGTTTACCTCTGTTGGGAAAAATACAGCATGACTGCATTCATTGCCAAACTCAGGCAGTGGAGGAATCCGAAGTTTGGCCCTTCATGTACTTGCCAAATGATGCTGTCATTTGGTATTGTACTTTACCCAGTGTTTACTTTCTGGGTGATTTATTTATTTTCCTTTTCTCGAGAGACTTCCTAAGGCAAAGATTATGGGAGAAACTTTGCAGAGTTACTCTCAGTTTATACCTTTCTTCTAACATAGTTCATTATGAACCTCAAAAAACATTTGATGCCATAAATCAGTAATCTGTGGCAAACGAGTTTGGGGAATAATATACTTATTTGTACTGACCACAATACTGCAACAAATTCCAAGCTTAGGGAGATTTCCTCTATTTTCTACAGGCTAATGCTAAAGAGTTAATTTGTTTTAGGTGGAATTAGCTGACATTTCCTTTTGTATTCAAAATTCTGAGAGTACTTTTCCCATCAAGACTAAGAAAACTCGGTATTCAATCTGGTTTTTAATTTCAAGACGTTTTTTCCCCCAAGGACTTACGCATGGAAAAAGGTACAAACTAGCTATTTGTAAAAGATTAAGAATGGAACATACATAATTAAAGATCCATTTTGCCCATCACCCCAACTTAAGGTAAAACAATGCTGTCATACCTTGCCCCTGTCTTTGGTTCATCTTTGCTTAATTTGGTGTTCCATTAAATTTGGAATTAAACCATTCATATTAATAACAACACAACTTTCACCTCTTATTTTGGAGAATTGTCTAGCACTGTACATTTCAAATATGAAGTTGTTAATATGGAAGGTCAAAATTTAGAATGAGAGAGAAGAGTAACTTAAGAATATTATTACAGTAGCCAAAAAAATTCTGAGTCATTTTATTGTTACTGATATTGGTTCATATCATGCCGTTCACCTGAAACTCAGGTGTAGCATGCAGGCCTCTAGGATTTATTATTAATCATCATTAAAACTCATAGAATGGCATGCTTTTTTATTGTCCTTTACAACCTCTTATAAGATATTCAGCCTCTCTACATGACTTTACTAAATAGTTGTATCCCAAAAACTTTTGTCACTAGTGAGGTTCTAGAGGAAACTTCTTTTTCCCTGATACCGTATTTAAGAAACACACTTCTCAACAGAAAAGGACTTCAATTAGCAGTCAAAGGAAAAAAAAAATCCACAGTATTCAAGCTCAAAACTATCTGCTGGTTGATGGATATGGCATTATACATGAAATGTCAGCAGATCCTCATTTAAAATGAAGCTGAACATGTACCAGAGAATAAATATTTTTTAATCAATCACACATACTTCTCTGATAGTTAAAATGGAGTTATGGTCCAGGGATTACAGAAACAAAAAACGCAAAGAAAGGATACTCTGAAAACATCCCAACTGGGGTGTTGGGCTCTACCCAACTGGAACTTTACTGTGACATTGGTTTGGTTTCAGCTATAAAGTTTGTTAAAAAAAAGGAAGAAAACAATGGTTTTGTTCCTTGGTGAGAAAATGGGAGACACTGGAAGATTGGTTAGGGTAATACAAACCTGTAAACTGAAGAGGGTATTAGGAACTGGGAAAGAATGAGGATGACTGAATTTAAAACTTCTGTTTGATTCTATTTGGTGTCTCAGTCAAAAATCTTTTAAGGATTCAAGATTCTTCCATCTGGTATCTTTCCTAATTCCTGAGAGCAGATGTTCTGCACTAATTGTTATGTTTTCTTTGATTTATGATAAAAAATGAGTCCAGGTTAAGAGAAGAGAATGAAAAATACAGCATATAGTGAATACAGATGCTCTTTATTTCCTGATTTTTACGGAGCAATAGAAAGTTCCCTTTTTTAAAAAATAGACAGATGTCACCAGTTTCTCTCTCCTCCCACCCCCGCTAAAAACTGAAGATTAATTTAACAAATTGACTATGATACCAGAGCTAGTCTACAGAAAAAAATTATTTTTTTTTCTTTAAAAAAAAATGGAGAAGTTTCATTAGGTTATTATTTAAACTCAGTTCAGACCTCCTGGAATTTTCAAATTGACTGCTGAAGGACAAATCTTCTATTTGTAGTGGTTTTACTTTTCTCTAGTTCTTATTTCTGCAGGGAACTGTCTAGATAATGATTTTTCATGTAGATATAGTCAGAGACAAGAAATATTTTTTGTATAACAGTGGCTGCATAATGAGATTTTTTCCCTCCTCTGTTGTGTAACTTGATACTGAGATCTGCCAATTTGTCATTTGGTATGATTTTACTTCGAGATAATTTATTACATTTCTTTCTCTCCTTTGAAATCAACATGATAGGTTTGATACATATAAAATATTTATACATTTTAATAATTATGAAGAGTTTTTCTGTTTGTTATTATTGCTGAACATTATTAGGTACAGTGTTTAGTTTTGTTTTAAACTGAATTCTGCGCATAACCCATCAGCTGCAGTAATTTATATCTGTGAGGAATTAGACTGATGAACACTTACTTTCTGAACTTTGTCATAACTAGATTTCTGTGGAGTTACTTCTAATTTACATTAATATCAATGATATTTAAAGTCACATTCATTTTCCGTGCACAATTCAGCAGGGACAGCATAGAAATTAACTCTAAGTATTGATCTGAAATTTGTTATATTCAGTCTTCTCATTTTTCAGGTCTACTATTTTGCAGATATTTGGAAATAAGTATAAAATAATATTTCTTTGAAAAAGTAGAAAGCCAGAGTTCTTTATAGGCTCCCATGACCATTTGTTCTGGAGTGTATTCCTGTATGAGCAGTCCTCCTGGAGTGGCTGGATTCTGCTGAATGCTTTAGTTCTTAAATAAAAGTATCAATAACTTTTCTTTTTACCTGACTGTTTTTTAATCAGTAGAAAATTTTTCTAGAAGAGTTTAGTTTAACACCTGATGGCTCCACTTCTGTGTGGAAATGCCACAAAACCAAATTACATTTGTAGCTTTTATAGTCCCATACCATCATTTGAAGGAGCGACACGAACAAAAGAACATGTAACAGCTGGGAGCACAGCTTATGGAACATTCTCAGGATGGGCTAATGCATCCATAATCCACAATATGGTTTGCTCACATACAAAAACCCCACACTATTTAAAAGAGGAATGAAACATATTTTTGGATTAAATTTTAATCCACCAACATCTGGAGTGTCATCAAGTTGCACTCATTAAGTTTGCAAGTGACACCAAACTTGGGGGGGACCATGGCAGGGCTGCTGTTCAGAGGGACCTCAAGAGGCTGGAAGAATGGGCTGACAGGAACTTTATGAAATTTAACGAGGGCAAATGTAGAGTCCTGCACCTGGGAAGGAAGACCCCCTTGAAACAATGCAGGCAGGGGATTGACTAGCTGGGGCACAGCTCTGTGGCAAAGAAGGCAGTGACCTGAACATGAGCCAACAGTGTTTCCTGTCAGCGGAGAAGGTCATCAGCATCCGAGGCTGCATTCACTGGAGCAGAGCCAGTAGGTTGCGAAAAGTTATTATCCCCCTATACATGGCACTCCTTAGCCCACACTTAGGTACTGTGTGCAGTTTGGGTGTCAGTTTGCAAGAAAACTAGGGTACGGTTTACAGGAAAAACACTGGTAAACTCCAGAGGACCACCAAGATGATTGGGGTCTGGAGCACTTGCCCTCTGAGGAGAGGCTGAGGGAACTGGGCTTGCTTAGCTGGAAAAGAGGTAACTTGGGAGGAACCTGATAGCAGCCTGCCAATACATCCGAGGAGGAGATTGAGCAGGAGGCTGGACTTATGCAGAATTTACTTCCAGTAGGAAAACCGTAATATGAAACCAATGAACATGTACAGTATGGTTTGTCTAACATAATGCATAGAAAATTGTTTGCAAAGCTATTGTACTGTAAATCTTTGCTGACTTTTAGGTAGTTTTAGTGTCTGGGGAGTGCTCAGTTTGTTAATAATTTGGAACATCTAATTTTCATTTCTGAGAAGTCAATAGCAATCCAAAATAAAATAAATCTGAAAGAAACCTTAGTGAAATGTTCACACAGATATAAAACAGTTTCTTATCTGTTTTCTCTGGAAGTTTTGAGCAGCAAACTATTTTCCAGCATAGCTAGCAACAATTCTGAATAACTGAAAAAAGAACTTAAACTAGAATAAAAAAAACAGGTTTCCCATAGCCACTGTGTCTTCATTAAATATTCTTGATGTTAATAGATTATTTCAATAGAATGTAATAATAGTAGATTTCTGTATGACAGGAGCAAATTTTCATTTAAAGTAAGACTATCCATTATAATCAGAGACAGGGTACTTGAACTGAAGATCACCACTCAGTTAAAATAAAAATAATGGAAATGGCATCTTTAATAGAAAATGTCATATGGATACATGACAAGTGATGCATATTTAAAATGTTTTCTGTAAGTCATATATGCAATTTTAGATTTTAGAACTTTAAAAACTAAAAAAAGTTTTCTAGTTGGCATGGGACACTGCATCTATATTTTTATTTAAGACATCAGAGTCCATAAAGCTATGTAACCGCATGTTTTATATGACAATTGACAACCACTGAAACAAATATGCACTAAAAGCACAAACAGTAATTATAAATGCAAGTGGGCAGACAGAACATAAAGTTATAATTGACTCTAGGGACTTCTGCAACATATCAAATTAAGAAAGGGCTTTGAGTTGTCTATGAGTATCAGTGTGACCCCTAGACTAAATATCAAAACCTTAGGCTCACTTGGAAAACAACAATGAATTAATAAATACACATTTGTGCCTCCATTATTTGGTACAGATTTGTAAATGAAAAATTGCTGTCTCAAACTTATGATTTTCGGAGGCTAGCATAGCATTTTGCAACTATGTGTTCAAGATTATGGAAACGGTGTATTTTCGATCATAACAAGTTTATGGAGAAGTGAAAAAAAGTACAAATACTTAGTCATCACAAACTTGTGGTGAAGCAAAAAAGGGTAGGAGTATTTATCAAGTGTTTTATTTTTATTTGTCTGTTGATCATATTATACTATCTTCTACTTATTTATTTCTTGTTGTAAAGAAGGATATGAATCACCAAGAATCATAACAGCTTTTTTTTTAATCTGGTTCATTTCCTGCCCACATACAAGAGCATTTTGTTCTTCATGACAGTGCGCACCCTTGTTAAATCAACTGCTGTGATTTTTCTCAAACTTAATCTACAAAATTATCACCTTACTTTAAAACAAACATATACTGTAGATGGTTGATAATTAATTTGATGATTAATTGGGTCTTCTAGGAGCAAGTCTATTCACCATATATTCCAGTACCTGTTGGTTTACCAGGTGAGTAAAAGAGAACTAATGATAATTCCAGAGATGCTCAAGGAATGTATTGCCTCTTTATTCCAAGAGGAGGTGTTAAGAGGACATTTCAGAAAGACAGAGAGGGAAATAGCACCAGGACCCAACAGTATACATTAAAGCTTTCTAAATAAATGAAACAATGAAATGGATTAACAGGTTGCAAAATGGTGTAATGTCTCATTATAATCTATATAGGAAAACTGGAAGGTGGCAAATACATAATCTAGCTTAAGGAAAATGCTAGATCCTGGGCAGAACAGTTCAGTAAACCTTGCACTACAACAGAATTGCTTAAAATGATATCTAAAGAGGGTTGTAGAATGATATGAGTAGGTACATACAGCATGATAGAGAAAATCAACACAAAAAAACCCAAAGCTTCTACATTTTATGAAAAATTTTAGAGCATATTGACAAGTTGAGGCTGGAAGAGGCAAATTGGATTTTATGATTTGTCTTTTAAAAGACATCTTTGGTAAAGGATCTCTTACAGGAGGTCGCTGAAGAATGCAAAGTATGCCTACAACAAGAAGTGAAGTTCCAGCATGGATTAAGATAGAGTACAGCAGTAGAAGGCCAAACTGTTAGCTGCAGACAACAAGAATCACAGCAGAGGCCAGGAAGTGTTCCCTGTCCTTGCAGCTGGACCATATCAGTTAGAAAGCATGCGTTCCTAATCCCATATAGTCAAGTTCTGTTCAAATATTGTACACAGAGTTATAAATACTTAGTATATTTGCACTACTTCTCTGTACTGATACTAGATGTTATAGGAATATGACATAAGAGCTACAGCTGTTAGAGCTCTCTGATTTCTCTTGTTTAGCAAGAACATTGTAAATCATATTTTGGGTTAAAATGAGAGCAAAGAAAAACATAGCCAGGACTACAGGCTGGCATGATTTGGACACATAAACCCATCTCTGAGTTGCTTCAAAATCTAATCCAAGTTCAGGAAGAGACCTTCAACAAGATGAGCTCAAATTTCAAGTGAATAATGAGAAAATATCAATTTAAAAAAAAAAAAAAGGAGAGAGAATGGGTGATTACAACTCCATGAGATGTGTTGTCCATCCATTCTTTCAACAGACTGCTTAAACACTCTGTTAGTATTTTTTTTCCTAATTTAGGACTTTTCTCAGCTTTCCCTATGGAACTGACATTAAAAAATATTTATTTAGAAATAGGCTTGAAGTTCAGTGTAAAAAGTAAAAAAAAAAAAAAAAAGCTATGTTTAATCATGTCCAGACAGAGTAACTCTAAGGTTTCACTCTATTATGCTTGCAGAATTAGAAGAGCTATATAATTCCATCAACTCAACATGACACTGCTCCATGGAAATGTGTAATTACATACTTATGATAGTTATGCTCTTTATTTACAGATATAAATCTCTGATTAAAATAATTTTTATTGGAAACATCATAGATAAATGTATATCATATATGAGGTATAGAATAGAGACAGTTTGATATTTAACCTTACAAAAATGTGGTGTTAGAAAAGTATTCTCAGTACTTGTACTAAGGCACAAGGGAAATATTTTATTTCAATTTTATGAATAAAGGTCAAAAGCTATGCTAAACCTGGATATCACTTAAGAGAATGCCACATTGAAAACATAATCACCACTGCCAAACCTCTCAATTTCTTATTCCTGTATCCTAATGTTTCTGAAAAATTGGCTCCTTTCTCTTGGCGCTGTTGTTAGTGGGCATGCTGTTGATTCTATATCCTCCAACCTGTGGGCTTCTCTGAAAAACCTGGGGAGAATCCAGGAACGTACAAGTTCCACTCTAGCCAAGAAGGGAGAAAATAATTTGTTGACACGGGCATATTCACTCCTACCTTGCTCTGTACAGGATGTTGTAGTGTTTGGTGACCTTCCCTCTGCACCAGCAGTTCCACTTTCCTGGCACAGATTTGGATAACACTTCCAAAGCTTGGGTCAGGTTATTTAGGAACACATTGACAATCCTGCTGTCTAACAGCAAGGTCAAATCAAGGTGGGATTCACAACAAATGCTATACTCATGGCCATCCTGGGCATCAGAAGCAAGGGGACATATCCTCAGGCACCTCCAACACTTGCCTTCTACATAATGCAAATTTGAGCGATGGGATGGGAAGAAATGAAATCTGCCTGTCAGACTATTCTTAAAAAAGTTTCCCATCTTAAATGTCTACTATCCTTAGGTATTACAATGTTTTAACGTGCATATCTTTAATCTTGGCGTATTTCCTTAATTTCAAAAACTATTAGTGTGTGATGTCACATTTACAGCTAAAATAAAATAAAAATGCATCAACAATAACATATTGTTGATCTTATAGCCTAACAGCTAGTGCACAGTTAACATGAAGTCAGAAATAAAATATTTTTTGTACACATTCTGTAGGATTAAAGCATCATTACTGTTAGTTGACATATAAAGAAGAGAGTAAGCTGCTAATAAAAGTAAATATTTAATAAAAAATTCTTTTGGTTTTATGCTATTTTATTTTAGATCTATTATTTTGAGCTGTGATTCAGATCTGTCCCCATTCATCTCACCAGAATTTTCCTTTAGATATATTTTGTTGGATTTGCTATAGATATAGCTCCCTCCGCCCGCAATTCTGGCTCCTTAGAAAGTTTTGTCTTTTTGTTCATGTGAATAAGGTATTGCTTGTTTGGGCTTGGGAGAAATCTTATTCATGTGTATAAAAGCCTGGCTCTGTGGTGCCCAAGGAAAGCACAAGGGGCAGTGGGCACAAACTGAAACACAGAATATTCCATTTAAACATAAGAAAAACCTTCATGGTCTGGGTGGTCAAGTACTGGAACAGGTTGTCCAGAGAGATTGTGGAGTCTCAATCCATGGAGATACTCAAAGCCTGACTAGACCCAGACCTGGGCAACCTGCTCTAGTTGATGCTGCCAGCACAGGGGGTGGACAAGATGATCTCCAGAAGTCCCTTCCATCAGTGATTCTGTAACTCTGTGAGTGGTGCCAGAAGTTACTGTGCGAGACAATGAAAGATACTGGTTTGCGTCACACCTTTTAAGATTTAGCTATAGCTGGGTAAATAAGTTACACTTCATTAGCACCTTAAACTCAAAATGACTACATTTTGTAAGTCGTCTCCTTTTTAGCCAACATATTTTTCTGAATCCACAGTTCAGTACTTTAGAAGACCTTGTTAGAACTGCTAAATGTTAGCACATGGTTCTTAGTTTCTGTTAGAGGTTACAAATGAGTAAAGCTCTTTCCTTACCTAGGACTAAAGTATAATATTCATATGAGGCTCATACAGAAAAGACTGCTTCCAATCAAAGAGCATCAACTTTCTTGTCTTAAATACAGCTGCTCATCTGTGTTTTAATCTGTGTATACAGTGATGGATTACCACAAATAAATTTATTCCAGCCATTTTCTCCTCTGATAAAAGAAGTGTCACCAATTTCAGCTGGTCTTGGTAGTTCAGAACTACAGTATATGATTTTAGTTGTAATTTTGGTGTGTCCAGTTATAACTGAAATGGTTTAATAAGTACATTTTCATTCTACTGAAACAATATATTTTTAGGTAATACAATATAAAATAAATATTGGTTGGATTTTAAACTTGACTTAACTGTTATTCTGCACTTTCTAAGAGCCACTTTCATTAATGTGATGGACAGGAGAGATAGCCCTTCAATGTTATAGGGAACAAATTAAATCACCTGTGTCACAAATACATTAATTACAACCCTCTGTAAATAGGTTTGGCTCCAAAGTCTAACTCCAAAGTCTAACTAACTGACTCCAAAAGTCTAACCGACTCCAAAATCTAACTGAACTTCTCCAAGAAGGATTTATAAATGCAAACATTTCCAAAGGAGATTGCAAACATTTCCAAACCTTGTATGGCATGTGATCTGCAGATTAAGCTGTCTCCAAGCAGACCTGGACATTGTAGCCCATAACAAGCTTTATAGAGCAGTACAGAATGTTACATTAATAATGTCTGTATTTAAAGAACTGACAAAGCTCTGGACCCACACTTGATTTAGAAAACACTTGTGTGTATATGTAAGTACAGTATATCTTATCTATTTTCTATTCATATGTTTCCATTGCTTTTGTAGTGCTGGGCATTTGTAAAGGGGAGTCTTATTGTTTTGCTGCACAATTCTTCTCCAAAGCTATAATTCTCGATGTCATTGCAATAGTTTGTCAAATAAATTGTCAAAATAAAGGGTTATTTAATTAAGTCACAGGGCTAAGAAAGAAGATACCACTTAATTGAATATACCACTTGTATAACACAAGCAACTTCATTTCACCTATTTTGCCTAGAATAGACCTCTCTTAATTGGATTTGTTCAGACATTACTTCCTAAAATTCTCCAGCTTTTATCCAAATCTATTATGAGATTGAGAATCTGTCACTTCATACCTAGCTCCATAAGTATCCTGTTAAGTTCTCTGCCTCCCACCACCCATTTCCCTCCTTCTAATTTGTACTCAGCTACATTCTGCTTCCAGTTATATCTTCTGCTTATGTCTTTAAGTGAAGACCTGTTAACTATTTGAGCATATTCTTCCTTAAGTTACCTCAGCTTTTCTGATGAATGAAACCTCATTTGTCCTTTGGAAAAAGTTTGTGTAGCTATAGAGTCATTTTCTTCAGTTCCTGAACTCTCCAGCTTTCAAATATCCTCTTAAAATCTATGGCCTTTACCACATACAATATTCTAGGTAGGGTTAGTGATCAATTGGGGAACAGGTAGCTAAAATACAGAGAGTGAAAGGCTAAAGCTTTTTAAGACCATTGTTGTTAAAGTAAAATACAAGTTCTTAACCACAGAAACTTCTTTTTCTATAAAATAGTTTTTCCACTTCTGAAGATTTTCCATCTGCATCTTTGAGATGTGATTCCTGGAGGATACAGCTAGAAAGTGTTTCACAATAATTTTTAGAATTGCAGAATGTCTTTGATCTGACTATGTTCTCTAATTTGCTTTGCTGTAAAATTTAGAATATTTTTTTCACATGCATTTCAATGAAGTTTCATCACTCAAGTATCTGGAAGAAGAACATTTATGGTCACACATGTATTATTCTGTAACAGAATGAATTAACTTGACTTAAAAATTGGCCCATCAGCTTTAAAATGAGCCATCAGTCTCTAGTCCAATAGAAGACTTTTGTGACAGCTCTATACACTTACCACCTTGGAAATTGTCCCTGCAATCTGTAGCACACCCTCTCCTTTTTTTCCTAAACTGAGAGAGGAAGAAGAAAGAGTGGGAGTCACTATGTATGAATCCATATTCATCAAGAGAAAATTTCTTTGGAGCATTTTTGACACAGAGATAGGCCTAAGCTCGTTGGCTTATGCAGGTCTTAAAACGCTACCAAAGGCACTTCTCTACTTTCACAGACCAAAGAGGGAAATGAGGGAATTTAGTCCTGCCAGGCTGAGGTTAAACTTGTGAACATGGTGTAGTGTCCCTCTGAATCATGTAAGGAAATGCTATTTATGTCTGTGCATCATAGCTTTTGTGGGCTTGGAAGATAAAATGGGTTCTGGAAGGAAAAAGGAAATAAAAATCGCAAGCAATTAATTCTTTCCTACCCAGTGTTCTCTTCCTGTGATTTTTGTGTCAGGGGACACAATACAGTGAGGTTTAAATGGCTTATCACCAGAGCAATAACTAATTTTAAAAATTCTAGGAGAAATTTTAGAATTGAACCTATCAGAAATGATATATTAGTCACCAAAAATTAAGTCTTTGAAGAATTTGGGCTTAGTGAAGAATTTGGGCTTGTATTGGTAGGGGCATAAGGTACGTAACACTAAGGAAGAGAGAGAACATTCGTTGTTAAAACTGCTGACAGACTCAACATTTAACCTTAGGGATCTGTGGCAAAGTTATTATAGTAAAACGCAGTGTGAAGGAAGATGTTATTTCTATAAAATGCACAAATGCCACCTTGAGTATCAAAACATTGCACCACTGTCATTGTGCTGTGTTAAATTGGCCCTGGCCCTCAGGCCTTTGTGGTTTCTTTGTTTCCATATTGCAATCGTGGATTACATTAATTGTTCACCAAATTAGATTTTAAATTTATATTTATTTTCTAAAATTTCAGATATGTATTATGTTTTCCATATGTGGAGTATAACCTCGTTTTATTGTGGTAACTTGGTGGCTTTCTTGATTTTTAGTGCTACACAACTTATACATTAAAAAGGTACTTGAATAAAGGAGACTCTGAATTGAGTGACTAGTGGTTCCGTGGTTAGTGGACAATGGATTAAAATTATGTTAAGAAATTTGTTTTCTGAACTGTTAGGAGTAAAAAGTTTGAAAATAATTTTTTCAAACTTTTTTATTAGATTTAGTGAGATTCTTCATGAACAGAACTTACAGTAGCTTATTCAAGATCAAGATTCTTTGTCTTCACTTGAGTACAGGATGGTGTTCCTTCATTTTTGCATGTGCAATGAGTACAGATAAAAGAGCTTCGATTTCTTGCTTTCTGCATCAGGAGCTTGATCCAAGGCCAGTTCAGTGGAAATGCTCCTATTGATTTCAGTGGCTTTGGATCGGACTTTAATTCTGTTGTGACTGGATTGAAAACCAATACATTTCTCTCTTTGGAATTCTACTTCCCTAGTTTAATTTAGAGGGTTTTGTTTAACTTTAATTCTTTTCCTGTTGAAATTCAGGAAATCATTCAAATAATTCAACGTACTTCCTATTTAACATATTTTGCTATCAGCTGTCAAGATAATTAAATACTCAATATAAATTTAGGCACTTAAAATGACAAAAATGTTGCTGATAAGAATAATGGAAGAAACAGAAAAGCAGAAAAAAATTACAAGGATAATTCAAACCACTTCATCTGTAAATAATGAGAATTTAATGAGACATATTCAAAAAAGCTCTCACTTCTAAGTGTATAAAACATTCATTTTTCACATTACTTGTCTTTTTAGTAACATTCTTAGGACACTACTTGAAGAGAAAATGTTATGTGAATATAAGTAGTTTTCATGGAACTCTTTTTCTCCACTCCTAGAAAAATCAGTTCACCTATGGACTTCAGCTTGGTGGTGTGGTACTGAAAGGAACATGTCATCAAGTGTCTGATCTGTCAAAAGAAACATTTTCAAAGCTCAGGAGACTCATACCCGATAATGATAGGTTGACTCTTTTAATTGCAAATCTGAAACTCTCTGAAGTCTTGTGATACAGAACATGCCCTTAGAATAAGTTTTGTAAGATACTAAGATCTAGAGCCAGCAGACAAAGAAAAACAAATAAGAAAGTGACATTATGGCATTGGTCCACACTATTTGGACGTTATTCTTTCAGATCAAAATGTCATAACAATTGGGAAAAATTTCCAGCTGATTATTATACTAAGTCAAGCACATAGGAAGCGCTGCCAGTGAAAGAATTGTTCCATCTGCCCTAGACGTTTACATTTATTGAGATGAATTGTCCCCTGGAGGTACTGGACTCTCTCAATTTACTACAGAAAAGTCTCAATGGATAGATTAAATGGAATAGTCAGCTCTTAGAAAGAGAAAATTAGGTAAATTGAGACCCACGCTGGACATTGATTCAACTGTGTGGAGTATCTCCTAATAACTTATTAAATAAGTCAAAAGAGAACAATTATATATACTTTTGTACAAGAAGCTGGAACTGTATGTACCTGTTTGTGAAATATGATAATATTTGTTTCAGGAGTTTATTCATTACTTTCAACTTTGGAAGTGTTTCTGTAGTTTATATTAATTATACAATATTTCTTGTCAGCAAATTTTGGTACCACAACGAAGTTTAGAGGGTGGGGAAGATGGGGAAAAAAACTGAAAGAAACAAAAATGCCAGGAATTATAATGAGGAAGAAATTACATGATCTAAGATTAATAACAAAATTAGAGGAGAAAGAATATACTGTGTAATACTGAAAAATGGGTGGCAGGGTACTGATGCATAGCTCTAAACATCTATCTCAGTTACCTATCTCTGATGAAGGTTTAGTGCCAACACATCACTGAAGGCTGCAGTTGAGAGTCCCCAAATGGAGTTCAGTGTTCAAGCAAGAGAGAAAGATTTATTGAAAGCATTAAGGTAAATTAGGTAAGTGAGACATAAACAAATGCAGACTTCAAATAACAAAATCTTTAAAGATCATGAAAACATTTTGAGTCTAGAGTGGGAAAAAAAAGATGATATAAGAACCAAAAAAGTTTTTCAGTCACTTAAAGAAACATCAAAAATAATCTGGACATTACCATAAAGACATAAAGGTCATTTTAATCAATATTTTTGTTATGTCATCCAGAGGTGTTCACGGTTAATAAAAAATATCAACAAGATTTATGCTGACAGGTGTGGAATTATGTCCTGAAAACAAAACAAAGTCTGGCAAACTGTGTTGGTATGTGTCAGCCAACAATAATGATTTCTATAAGTGTTAAAGGGCTGAGTGGACCTGTCAAAAGTAAGAGGGTTTTACAAGCAGTCAAGAAGACAAATTTACTGTTGTGCTGCTACAAGAAACACATTTACAGATCAGCGATGGAAATATTTGAGAACAACATGGGCATAAAACCATATTGTTGCCCAAGACAGCTTAACAGGGAAGGAAGTGGAAATTTTATTATCTGAACATAACCCCTGTGTCCCCAAGGACATATTTTGACCAGATAAAATTTGCAAAATACAAAAATCTTCTTTAAAAAGTAAAGGAATATTTGTAACTAAAGCCAATCAGAATTTAATCCCTTATTTGATAGGGTTCTTAATAAATGACAGATGAAGATGTTGGTGAACAGGAAAAAACTAGTGAGATCATAATCTTGACTGGTGTGCTGGTTTTGGCTGGGGTAGAGTTAATTTTCTTCATAGGAGCTGGTATGGGGCTATGTTTTGGATTTGTGCTGGAAACAGTGTTGATAACACAGGGATGTTTTCGTTATTGCTGAGCAGTGCTTACACAGAGTCAAGGCCTTTTCTGCTCCTCACCCCAGCCCACCAGTGAGTAGGCTGGGGCTGCACAAGAAGTTGGGAGGGGACACAGCTGGGACAGCTGATCCCAACTGACCAAAGGGATATTCCATACCATATGACGTCATGCTCAGCATACAAAGCCGGGGGAAGGGGGAGACATTCGAAGTGATGGCGTTTGTCTTCCCAAGTAACCGTTACACGTGATGGAGCCCTGTTTTCCTGGAGACGGCTGAACACCTGCCTGTCAATGGGAAGTAGTGAATGAACTCCTTGTTTTGCTTTGCTTGCATGCACGGCTTTTGCTTTCCCTATTAAACTGTCTTTATCTCAACCCACGAGTTTTCTCACTTTTCTGATTCTCTCCCCCATCCCACTGGGGAGGAGTGAGCGAGCGGCTGCGTGGTCCTTAGTTGTCAGCTGGGGTTAAACCACGACAACTGGCCAAAAGAGTTGAAAGTTATGCAAAAGAGAATTTCTAAAAAAAAAGCTAGCTATCTTTTTTGGAAGAACAAGTTCTGAATGACTCTTGAAAGGTGATTATAGGACTATAATTTTTTGCTTTATTTAAAATAAGGGATACAGACACCACATTCCAAATGAACTCTGCCGTCTGACCCAGGTATATATATATAAACAGTCTCCAGTATCAAATAGAATAGAATACATAATCTCTGAAGGCAATTACAGAAACACATTCACAAAGCAAACTGTGTCAAAACCAGTTTGACACAGACACATTTCCCCATCTGTCACAGCGAACACTTATAAATACAGCTGGGAAGTCCCAGCCTACCAGCTGTATGTACCTGCTTCTTACTTTGTGCTCATGAGAACTTGCTCGTGTCTTATTTTTATAGGGTGAGATCTTCTTCACCTTATGATATAAATTAGCTAGTGAAGCTACAGAGCCCAGACATACAACTAAATACCAATGCGGTTGGTGTCAGACGTGATTATGTCTAGGATTCGTTCCACTTTCTTTAAATAATAGCTGAAGGAACTCATAGTAGCCTGGAGCTTTATGGAAAACAAACTGTTCTGCTAATGCATAAGAAAGACCATGAATGCATTAGGAAGCCATCAGGGAATCTACATCTATGGAGAAAGGCAACAAAGACGACAGATAAGTCAAAGCATACTTTTGAGTCAAAATGAGTTTTTAAATTGATGTTTTTCTTTATAGCTTGTGATAGCACAAGCCATTTAAATTCTGAATTTGGCTTCAGAAAGCAGCTTTACTAGTATGTGGTGTGTGTGGATTGAGTATGAAATCACACCTGTTACATACAAGGAAATAAGAAGTATTGACTACCTACTGCCCTGTGTGGGTGGACCTGGTATCTCTAATACTGACTGGTTTGGTGTTTTAATAGTATGCATTGATTTTATTTAAGGTTAGGAAGACATGTTATTACTTTTTTCCATTGCTTTCTTTTCAAAACCAGCAGAAAACAGTAACAATGCATGGTGAGTGAATTAGAAATAATGTGATTCACCTATTTCTCCTCTGAGTCCATAGCCCTTTAATATATGTTCACTTACGTTCTAAAACTGCTGAGGTTATACAAAATATGTTTTCCTACTATTTTCAGGAGTTTGAAGACTATTGACCACAATCAGATGGTAAATGTCAAAATTGTCAACACTGATTAAACATTTAAAAATATATTGAACATTTCTGAGATGTACATCTGCACAGTTTCATCTGTTTTCTTGCTTCTCTTTTGCCAGTCCATGCCCAATGAGTAGACACAATTGACCTACTTTCCGTTGAGTATATAGACACAGCTGATCTCACCTTCCGTAAGTCATTGCTATGGACCTGTTTCCCAGTTTTCGTAGGATCATGTTGTTTCCCGAGTACCTATGAAGTTTAAGCCTTTCCTAAGAAGTTACTTCTTTCCTCCAAACCAGTGCTAGCCTCTTTACGTGGTCTCTCTACTTCCAGTTTGAGATGTGTTAATGTGCTGTGTAAAAGAGAGACAGAGTGGGAGGACAGCAGACTGAGGTAAAAAAAATGAAAAGCTACTATTTGATCTTTAGAAAAGATGGAAGATTTATTGTTACTTTCAATTAATTGTCACTCATTTAAATCCAGATTTTATGCTATGTTGGATTACTCATACTTGTAATGCAATATCAGACCTCCTAACATCAGCTTTATTGGTTCTATGTGGTCTAGAATGGCAATTGCTATATGTTGTCTTTACCAACAATAATTCCTAGAACTGTAGCTCTGAAAGTCAGAAGTAACCTTTATGATCAGTCTAATATCTTACATAATAAGGGCCATATAAAGTCAAATAGCAAGGCATATATCTATCTCAATAGCTTGTACTCCAACCAAAATAATAGCTAATGGTCTATGTTAACATGAACTGAAGATCTGAGTTAGCTGGAACTCACTATGTGATTCATTAGTGGTTGTCTTTTATTTGATTCATGGTTCCTACATGAAGTATTCAACATCACAAAATTTACTGCTCTAATCCGTATATTGTTGATGCAGGCAACTTGTATCTTTACTGGTAGATTCAACTGGGAGATCAAGGAACGAATAAGTGTGGAAAAATGAAGTGCTTTCTCGAGCCTTAGCTTTTGGAAGCTAAATTCTGGCTGCTAGACAGGAGACCAAAGACTAACACCTTTTTGTAGTTTAACCCCAGCCAGCAACTAAGCACCATGCAGCTGCTTACTCATTCCTCCCTCTGTCTCCAGTGGGATGCGGAGGAGAATCGAAAACAAGTAAAACTCGTGGGTTGAGATAAGAACAGTTTAACAACTGAAATAAAAAAAATAAAATGTAATAATAATAATAATTGTAATGAAAAGGAAGATAACAAAAGGAGAGTGAAATAGAACCCAAGAAAGACAAGTGATGCACAATGCAATTGCTCACCACCCACTGACAACGCTCAGCCAGACCCCAAGCAGCGATCTGCCCCTCCCGGCCAACTCCCCCCAGTTTATATACTGGGCATGATGTCATATGGTATGGAATAGCTCTTTGGCCGGTTTGGGTCAGCTGTCCTGGCTGTGTCCCCTCCCAACTTCTTGTGCCCCTCCAGCCTTCTTGCTGGCTGAGCATGAGAAGCTGAAAAATCCTTGACTTAGTATAAACACTACTTAGCAACAACTAAAAACCTCAGTGTGTTATCAACATTATTTTTCTACTAAATCCAAAACACATCATTATACCAGCTACTAGGAAGACAGTTAACCCTATCCCAGCCAAAACCAGGACACACCTCAATGATAGCATTCTTTGAAATCCCGCCAGCTCTTTATTCAAGACCTGAGGAGTAGGTAGGGATTTGAAGCCTAAATGTATGAATGAAGCAAGGGTGTAGATAGGCAGGATATAGGTATGTTAGGAACTGGGGAATTTCTCTGAAGGAGGAATCTGCACAGGTAGCATGGCCTGAAACAATCATAATGGAGCCAGGTAATGACAATGAAAAGTGTTGTAGATTAATATTTTGAACAACGAGAAGGGAGAATCCGGGAGAAAGCTAAGTTATGCAAAAAGGCACCTGGTTCAGAATGATGTAACTGTAAGTTGGAGGTGGCTTGTGTCCTGCCTCTGGGGACAGGAACAGGGACAGGAAGGATGTAATAAGTGCTGCTGCAATAATTAGGCAGGTAAATCTAGCATATGAATATTGAAATTCATGAGAGGGAAATACATAAAGATAGGGGGAAAAAAACGTAAAAAAGAGCAGTCCAAAAAGTGTGAAACTTACTAACAGATTGAGGGCTGTTCAAATTTTTTATATCAACGCCCAGGTAAAATCTGTGCTACAATTCAAGAAGAAAACAAAATGGTCCAAACACCCTACCCTTAACAATCACAACACATTGAGAAAGTCAAGGAAATTATCACAGGAAAAATGCTGACTTTTAGGAAATGGAAGGTTTGCCTGAGTGAGAACAAGAGAGGAATTTAGGAGGGCTGAAAAAGAATTTGAAGTGAGAACAAGGACTGCTCAAACTGATCTTAAAAACCTTTCATATCAAAAGCAGGAAGCCAGCTAGGGAATCAGTGGGACTATTTGATGACAAAAGTGTGAAAGGGGCACTTGAGGATGATAAAGATAAAGTAGAGAAGCAAAATGAACTGTTTTGTATTAGTTTCTACTGCTGAAGATATTTGGAAAAATGTTAGTGTTATCTGCATCAGGTAAGTCAGAAGGGCTAGAAAAATTTGATGCAAGTATTTAGCAAGTTTTAGAATAAATAACCAAGTTAGATGTCAACAAGTCAGCAGAACTAGATGACATTTACTGAAAGTCTTGTCAATAAATCAATAGGATTGGATGCAATTTGCTGAAAGGATGGAAATCTTCAGTTTAGTGAGGAGAAGGTTGAGGTAGGATATTACTGAGGTTCACAAAATGCATGAAGAAGGTGTTCACCAGATCACACAAAACAAGACCCATGGGACATTCAATGAAAGTAGTGGGAGGGGAAAGAGATAAAGGAAAACATTTCTTTGGAAAGCAGGCAATTACAAGTGAACTTCTGAAACTTGTGCTACAGGAGGTTGTGGAAGCAGACAGAATCTGCAGGTTCAAAAGGGGATGAGGCAAATTCAGGCATTCAGGTTCAAAATGCAGACTACTGTTCCAGATGGAGATGTACCCTCTACCATTCCTTACACAGCAATCTGGATGCAGGGATTTCAGGAGGGCAAAGGCTGACAGAAAGTGAACAGTCTGTTTTTCTCATGGAGGAGTCAGAATGTTGGGCTACATGGATCATTGGTCTGACCAAGTAGGGCTTTTTAAACCTGTTATCCTGTAAACAAACTCTAGAAGGCCTGCTTGAAGCACATTAAGTATCTGAGAAAAAAAATGGACACAGTACTAAGACAAACCAGAAGCATCACCTCCAAAGATATTATGGTATAATACCTGCATTGGGTAAGCATGCAGAAAGTAATCCTCAAAGCTTACAAAAAGCCTTTGAACTGCTAGCTTGGAGAGCAACTAGCTCTGGGACATTTCAAGGCCAGGGTCTCAGTTCTATAATCACCATACAGCCTAGGTTTGACTGGGACTGTTCCAGAGGAAAAACTGAAAACACATCTGTTTCTAGTGTTAACAATGGCTATAGAGAAGCATTTACTGTAGATACCAAATCCCTTTGTTTTGGCAATATGCTGCTCTCTCTCATTCTGTGTTTGTTCTTTCTTAGCGCTCTTAGTAACTTGATCTCTGGCCCATGTTTAGTAAAAAAGCTACAGAAGTTCTAGTGGCTTATTAAAATAAGTCGTAATAGCCGATTTTTGAAGAAAATCTCCAACTTTTCTTCAGAGGTTGGACACAAAGGCAGCTGCTGCTTTTGTCAAAGTAACTAACACACCACCCACATCAAAGGAGTGTATTATTTTCAGTATCTAGTCTTTCTCACAGGAGATGTACCAAATCCAGTCACCAACAATTCTATTGTGTAATAGTCCACTAGGAACCAGAAGTGGTTTGCACAGGACAGCTGAGCCACTGTTATATGTGGCTCCTCTGTTTTCCCACCCTGCTGTGCAAACAGATATTCTGTCCTTTGCAGCATTTAAGCAGCTCAATGGAAAAGAAACATGAGATAGATCAATCTAATACTTAACTCTTTTGACTCAGTGGTAGATAGACTTAAGTTTCTTTATGAACACTGGGGTTAGTGTTCAGATCCAAATTAAGATTTTACAAAGAAAAAATCAGTTTGACTTGGTCAGCTGTTTCTTCCTTCATTTTAGGTAGGGAAGGGAGAGATCAGCAAAACATTCAGACACATGGGGAATACTGTACTTTTTAAAGATGAGAGAGCTTCTTGTATACTATGGTTTAGGTATCTCTTTTCTATCAGTCTTCTGGTACTGTTGTGGTTTAACCCCAGCCAGCAACCAAGCACCACGCAGCCACTCCCTCACTCCTCCCCGCTCCCAGTGGGATGGGGAGGAGAATCAGGGAAAAAAAAGGTAAAACTCATGAGTTGCAATAAGAATAGTTTAATAACTAAACTAAAATATAATGCTAACAATAATAATAATTAAATATAATAATTGTAATGAAAATGAATATAACAAAAAAAAAAAAGAAAAAAAAAGAAAGAAAAAAGAACTAAAACTCAAGGGGAAAAAAACCCAGTAATGCACAATGCAGTTGCTCACCAACCACTGACTGATGCCCGAGCAGTGATCTGCCCCTCCCGGCCAACTCCCCCCTGTTTATATACTGGACATGACATTCCATGGTATGGAATACCCCTTTGGCTAGTTCGGGTCAGCCGCCCCGGCTATGCTGCCTCCCAGCTTCTTGCACACCTGCTTGCTGGCAGAGCACGGGAGACTGAAAAATCCTTGATTTAAGACAAGCGCTACTTAGCAACAACTAAAACATCAGCGTGTTATCAACATTATTCTCACACTAAATCCAAAACCCAGCACTGTACCAGCTACTAAGAAGAAAATTAACTCTGTCCCAGCTGAAACCAGGACAGTATCCACCCCTTATTCCATACCATTTATGTCATGCTCAGATCCCACACTTTCCCATACATTTCCGATTAATCACCACCACTTTTCCTGTCTTTTAACATATACACACAGATATCATTCCCGCAGTCTATGGGACATCTCTATCAAATGTCTGTTGAGTTCATTCAGTCCATGACTTTGAGCTCCATCTATCGTAACAGTCTGTCTGGGCAGGAGGGACAGTGCGAAGTCTGCTCAGTCGGCAGAACAGGATTGGGCTTTGGTGTGATGTGGCAGGCAGGTGACATTGGGCACAGCAGGAGAGTGGTGTGTAGTGTTGGATTGTTGCATGCTGAAGTCAGTCCTGGTTCCATCACTATTGCACTTTGTTGAGTTTTATCAAAG